>NC_069730.1:6691561-7030728 GCF_027358585.1 Pangasianodon hypophthalmus | reverse complement strand
CAAAATGTATAAATATTTGATGATATAATTCTGCTATTACGACTCTCATTATTGTGTGTACAGGAAAAAAAATACATATTAAGTGAGAAATTACAATCTAAAGTGCACAATTATTATTCAAAATAATGACTCTCATTAGAGTTCCAATATTAACTGATTAAAAAATAATTAAGTCACAAAATGTATAGGATTTTTTTCTATAAAGAATGTCACTTTTGCTGTTTTGAAAACTATTTAGAATTACCACTTACCAGTAAAACCTGCAGAAATGCGAAATAAATGAAAAGTAGAGTTAATTTATTACATATTTTATTAGCACATAGCGACTATATACGTCTGACGTCGCAATGAAATGATCATCTGTCATCTGGTTTGTTTACAGCTAGCAGTTTGATTGCAGTTTACTTTTTTAGTTTATTTTTAATGGTTAAACTGTTAAAGAACGTGAAAGATAAATCCAATCATCACACCACACTTTATAACTTTATTGTTTATATGATTTCTCGTCGTGATTCAAAAATCATGAGACAGAATTTCTTGTGAAATTCTTTATGCATGTTATACTGTTCACTGTGACTTCATATATAATGTTAATGGTAATATTACTCAAGAACTAATATTAATAGCATAAAATGTCTTTTGATTGTATAAACACACACACACACACCACACACACACACACACCACACACAAACCAGAAAAACACAGCTTGAAGGTTCTTTCTCAGTAATGCCAACTGACAGACATACAAACTACACACATTTAGTAACTTTCTATCCCAGCACATAGTCACACAGTCATACACACACTCACATCACACATGCAGCCTGATAAGATAATTTGACAGAAGGCATAAGAGAAGGGTCATGGCAGAGCAAAGTGGTTCAGTCAGGTGATCAACTTGCAAGCATGCTGATTGGTCAGAGCGTGTGCTCCCGTGCTGCACTCTTCAGCCACATGACAACATGCCTTTCAATTTCCTGCACAGAGAGGAAAAATATGAGAAGTGTGTGTTTGTGGTTTTTGTGTGGGTGTGTGGAAAAATGGAGAGGGAGAGATAGAGTGTGTGTGTTGAGGGGGGGGCGGGGATTACGTCAGGCTAGCTTTTCACCCGAAGTATTACCGTAATCAATCTTTGTTCTCACACATGCCACTACTGTTTCCCCACAGAATCTATTTCAGTTTTTGTGCTTCCATCATTCTCTCTCTCTCTCACCTTCCTGGCCTGGCGCAGTGAGGGCTTGTCCCTGGAGCGTGTAGGGTTCATATCCGCGCAGTGAGCAGTGCCGTGAATCACGATGGCTCTGTCCTTATCCACTCCAGTCCCATTATGCACAATACTTAACTCCATCCAAGGGTCAATGTCACCTAAGGTGGTCAAACACTCAGCTTGATCAGCCATTACAGCCCACAACACTGAAAATATCCTTCACTTAACTCCAAACACTGTGGTTTAAACCAGTCATTCAGAAAGTGTCTTATGTTGCACTTAACCCTCATGTTCAGTTTGCTTTTTAACAAAGTATGCCATGTTTACCCAGACCACCTCTTGATTTTATAGCAATACGATTGTAAATTTTCTCAAGTAAGGACTGAAACTCGACCAGGCATTAGGGTGGTGCAATTATTTTCCTATAACAGCACGATTTTTAATTTATTAGTGAATGATGTGATACTTTTTATCCATTTCTAGTTACATTTCATGTTATGGAATGCTTGTGAGACAAGTCAGTTCCTGTTATCACTTATATTATATCAGCTATAAAGACTCATTCCTTCATCAGCCTTTGGTCCACCATACAATTAATCCACACTATCCGACCAATCAGATTTGAGAATTCAACAGCGCTGCGATATAACAATACTAAATCTCTTACCTTTATTTAATCTATTAGCTATGACCTATTAATAAATAACAATAAATAATAAATAAATATTCATGGAAATGTTTGAACGTATATGAGGGCATGTTGGAAAAACATTTAAGTGTTGTTCTACACAGAACTTAAGGATTAAATCATCATCATCATCATCACCTTCTTCTTCTTCTTCTTCTTCTTATTATTATTATTATAAATAGTCTTAAACTGAAGGTGCAAGGCAATCTTACTTACATTCATTCCACAGAGAAAAAAAAAATTTTGGTTCCCTACGGCAAAGAGTCTCAAACTTTTTTCAATCAGGGACCCCTTTACCCAAATCCCACAGAACCTCAGGAGAGATTTATTTTATGAACATAATCCAACTATCTCAAATATCAGGTTCATTACTCAAATATGTACAATAACATTCTGGATATTTATCAGAGCCATGGAGCATTTTATTTCTGAATTGTTCACAGATTAAAAGCAATAGGACCAACGTAACATTATTTAGAGGTTACATGTTTTTGAGTTACGGAGGTGTGAATTAAACTCATTCAATTCAACTGAGCAGTCAAAAAAGCTAATAACTATAAGAATATTATACAGATATAATAGCTTTAATAATGCTGGGTTTGTGATTTCCACCAGTGTAATAAAATTTAAAAAACAAGCAAAAAATAAATAAATAAATCACCGACCCCCCTGCCTATGCTTCATGGACCCCTGTGGGTCCTCGGACCCCACTTTGAGAACCAGTGCCCTGGGGAACCTTTTGTAGGTCTCTTCTTTTTATCATTTATCCTTTCCCATTATAAATGACCTTCTTCTTTGTGATGGGAAATGATTCTCTTGCTCTTCCATAGGTTCTTGAAACAACCAAAAATTCTTCGATGCTCTACGGCATCTTTTAAAAGAAGGTTTAATTTTTCTAGCGCCATTATTTATTTTAAGACACACTTAGTCACTGTTACCGTGTTGTGTAATAAGTGACATTTCAGTCTTACCATTGATATAGAGCACACGCTGGGTTTGGGCCTGATCTCCTCCGTAGTACTGGTTGGTGAAGGCGATGTTCATGGGGAGTGTGTGTTGAGGAATCTCAAACAGCTGGGAGCAGAGCTGAATTTGGTCCTGCAGAGTCAGCGTGCGCACGAATGGGCAGCTAGCATCGTCACAGCTCTGATCTGCACACGTACTCACACGTTCATGCACATACACACACATGCAGAAACTTTAACAAGAAAGAAAGAAAGATATAAAGAGCCCTACATGCAGTATGTTCTTAAAGTGTGCCATTTGTAATAGTAGCACAAATGTGCATGTATTTATATTGAAACCTGGTATTTAATAATTACTGGAGTTAAGGCATACTATATAATAAGATGTATTTAGTGCAGGAATTCAGGAATCTGCCAAGTTTTCAGTTAGATGCAAAAAAGCATGAAAAAGAAAAGCTATGTTGTGTATGGTGCCACATGGTAGGGTTTGAGAATCGATGAATACACACGCATTGTCATGTATACATTTGAAGCAACCATACAACAATACAACTACTTCCATAGATTATTATTTATTTCCATTATTTCTATAAGCAAGAGTTTTGTTCCTCATTGGCTGATTTCTTTCTTTCTTTCTTTCTGTATTTCTTGTACATTTCTCTCTGCACTTCTGTTTACAGGCTGATCAGAAAATCTCTGATCTACTCTTGAGAAAGTTGACTTTTTTTTATTACAGCTCTCTAACGTCTGCTCAACTCAACTTAGGAAGACGAATCCTCTCTGCAATCAGATAAGAACAAAGACACTCACGCTTGTGATTTATACCACGAGGTGAGGAAACAGATTTATACTACAGCACTGCCGAATTCTAGATTCTAATTGGTCAGTAGGCGTTGATTAATTGTCTATAACGGCAGCTCTGACAGTGCTTCTGGCTGCCAGATTTATATTAGTGCACTCGTTCTAATAACTACATTATCATTTCTATATTTCTATAGTAATGGTTTGAGAAGTTTGATATCACAAGTTTTCTGTGAGGAGAAAACGTATTTAGCATTTTTTGGAAGGAGTCTCCAGTGTCAGTGCTTTGTGCCAGTTACAGGTAAAGCTGTAACTACGTTTTCTCAGTAACATGACAAGCTGCATTTTTTCAGTCTTCAGTCTTAATTTCAAAAGAGAGACAATGAGACTTTTTTTCCCTGTTTATAGCTGCTATAACGTAAGTGATAATAGGAATAGTTTGTTTCATTGATGGTCATCAAAATTAACTCTAAGCAGATAAAATGAACATTCATTCTTTAATAAATAAAAAGTGTAACTGTTGGCAAATTATAAGAGGTGGTATAAGAGGAATTAAAACACTTAGGGACATGCTGTTATATGCAATCGACCTTGTGTCGAATGGTATAGCACCACACAGTCGTTGATTATTTTCCTATAACAGCATGCCCCATCATGTTTTATTCCTTACTTGTTTCTCAGTGCATCATGTTAAACAAAATGCACAAACAGTGCATCACATGCACTCCCTGCTTCAGCACTAAGTTTAATTAGTGTGTGTGTGTGTGTGTGTTATTGAAATCCAAAGGCACTCATACAGAAGCCGAACTCAGTGCAGGTCTGGTAGTACCACTGTCTGTACCCGAAGCTACCATTGGTGCTTTTGTTCAGGTTCAGGATGGTGTGTTGGTGAGAGATATCCAGACATGGCTCCTTTGCTGTAGCACGATACATCTAACAAAATGAATAAGGAAAGCATTGAGAAAATACAACATATATAATCACATTTCACATAACTGGGGCATTTTCAAAGGGAAACCTGAATATATTAAAAAGTGTACTCATGTACAGCAACTCAGCTGCAAGCAATACGCAAGCATTTGGAGTTCAGCAGCACCACCTTCTGTTCATATTCTGGAGACTCCCAGCAGTCTCCACTGCCTATTTAGAGACCTCATTTATTACATTGCTTACGCTAATGAATAAATCCCATTAGTGACTGAAAATGAGCAATACAGAATTGTGCCAGACCTAACAAACTCTTAATTACAGATTTAATTCATTGCTGCTTGTCCCAATTAATTACATGAAATAAGCCTCTATGGAAAACTGCTGCATAACTAAAAAAATCAAAAGTATTATTTTCTTCTATCAACATTACTGATGAGGCTAGCAAATTTCAACCCCCAAAAATAACACATAATCATATGTATAATATATTATACCTTAACTCTATAGTAGAAAACCTGATATATGTGCTCAGTAGAGGTACTGTAGACATACGTTTCCTTCGATTATTATTACTTACATAATTTATTATTTACAGAATGCACGTTTTACCTCTGCCCATCACTAAGTAGCATTTTTAAAGCAGTTCATAGATAATTAAATCTTTTTTAATAATAAGAAACAGGACAAATATTTGTATGTATATATATATATATATATATAGTATCTGAGCAATACAGCTGGTAACCAGGACATGACTCGATTTATGACCATGACTGATAATAAGTTGGTAATTAACAATTAACAATAGAAATTAAAAAAAGAAGACTTGATTTTTGTTTTTTTGTCTTATTAATTTATCTTAAAAAATATTATTATTATTATAATTATTATTATTGTTATTATTATTATTATTATTATTATTATTATTATTACTAGTAGTAGTAGTAGTAGCAGAATTTTTTTTTTATTAAAATAAATTATCTAGAGAATAAATAATAACAAATAAATAATTTTTAAAACTACATACTATTTATAAAATTTATAGAATAATACTTTATACACAAATACTATCTACATTTAAATAAAAAAAGTGTTTATTATTTCATTCTAATTACCAGCTAATTAATTAATAAGGTACCTAACAGACAGTCATCATACAAAAGT
Source organism: Pangasianodon hypophthalmus (assembly GCF_027358585.1). Classification (NCBI taxonomy): domain Eukaryota; kingdom Metazoa; phylum Chordata; class Actinopteri; order Siluriformes; family Pangasiidae; genus Pangasianodon; species Pangasianodon hypophthalmus. Next base: position 7,024,970 of record NC_069730.1, on the reverse strand, counting down.
TACATTGTAAACCCATTTTACTGTTTGTGGGTGCATCTGTCAGTCTCAGTTAATGTTGATACAATTAATGTTAATTCAATCTCAGTTTATAGAGTATACTGATACTCTAAGGGTAACCTAAGGGTAAAAACAGGAAAATGCTGAATTTCACACCGCTGCGAGTTCGACCAGCCTGTCATAGGCCTCTTCTTGGCTCTGATTGGTCATGATGTCACAGATTTGAGCGATGGTCAGCATCACTCCTTCCTCATTGTACTGCACACTTCCCATGAAGATGTCAGCCACGCTCTGCACGAGCTCAGCGCGGTCCTCTGGGCTCTTAGGCACATCACAGCACCCAAAATCCTTCACCACCTTCATCTCTTTCCCCCCAAGCAGAGCTGCTTCCAGGGCCGCAAAGGCCTTCCGAACACTATTTAAACACTGACCGAGACACATCATACACACTTAAATATACACACACATTAGCAAATGTACACAGTAAAATGTGCATACACATAAACAAGCTCAAGTACACATGGAAGAAGATGAGCAAGTACACACAGTAATACACTTAAAGAAGAATAAGTAAATTCTTACAGTAATACGCTTTAAGACACGTACCGAGATTAAATTCTCACCTTATAAGAGCCGCCTACACTCTCCTCTGTAAGACTATGTCCCACCACCTGGGTTACCATACACAGAGAATCAGAAGGCCATAACAAATGCAATAATATAACACATTCACAGCATTCTAGCAAAGAGAATGTACCTTGGCTAAAACTTTGTAAAGCATATCAATAATGTTGTGTAGGATTTTACCTTGTTATAAGCAGAAAAATCCAGTTTGGCCTGAACAGGGGCCGAGGATGCCACAGCCGCATAGACGAGGTGAGGAAACTACAACACCCAAAAACACCATCAGTGATTATAGCTTCACTAATGAGGAATAATGTCTCCCAAACATGCTTCCACATATGCTAATTTTGCAAACAGTGAAGGAAAGGAAGCAGATAACACGATACCGGCCCATGATAACTGATCCATACAAGAGTTTACTCACTGCGAACTAATCCAACAGTGTTTATGATTCAATATGATTCAAACGAATTATTTTAGGAATTGTTTTGAATCTGGGGGGGTTAATTTTATAATTTAAATTTTAACCAGGCTCCAATGTCAACCACCTACCTTTTCAAATTCAAACTCAAACTCAAATTTTATTGGTCACATACACAACCATACACAGTACAACATGCAATGAAATGCTTTTTTTTTTCAACTGTCCGTGACATATAATAATATGATATGTAATATCAGTAACCATACTCACAGTTTGATACTTTTTCTATATAATAACATTATTTTCTCTGTGAAAAACAGAATTTTATAGCATAATAATAAAACTGACCACATACACAATTCAGAATCCAGTTGTTGCTCTTCTACCACAGCACTGTGCCACTGTTGAATACTTGTTTCTGATTGGTCAGAAGCTGTTGGCTCTATGTGTTTTCTATAATAGCAGCTCTGACAGTAGTACAGTTTTGGCTGTAAGGTAAATCACAGGCTTATATCAACATGCTTGTTATTGTTCTGTTGTATATTGTACTGTCTTGTGCTGCCTGCACATGTTTGCACTTGTGCACTTTATGTATAAATTTATATAATCCCTTGTAGTTCTGTGTTGTTCTGTGTTTGTCCTATGTAGCACCTTGGTCCTGGAGGAACGTTGTTTCGTTTCACTATGTACTAACTGGCTGTATATGGTTGAAATGACAATAAACTCCACTTGACTGGACTTGACTTGACTTGTTCCAATACATTATTGTTTCTATAGTAACAACACACACAGGGACTTGTATAGTGGACAATACGTAAAATATGGATTGAAATATGTCTAATTGTTAATAAGGTGAAGCTTTCTGTGAGGAGATTTTTATTTCGCATTTTGGAAGGAGTATCCAGTGTACTGTACTGTAACTTTAAGTGTTTTCTGAAACGAGCAGTGCCTTGCAGCTGCGTTTATATTACGTTTATAGCTGCTATAAAGTAAGTGATGACAGGTACTTGTTTCATGGATGCTCCACTGCATTCAATGTAACTATAAATTGATAAAAAAGCAACTTAAACGTGCTGTTAGTGGAAACCCATCAACTTCAGTGTGGTAACACATCACACCATCCTGTCATTCATTCTTTTACTACTCTTAAACAGCACGCCCAGTTGTGTTTTATTCTTTACATAAGAATGTTATTTTACAGTTCTTTACATCTCAGTTTGCTTTGCCATTCTGTATTTAGTCTCAGTATCAATGTCAAGTCACACCCTCAAACTCTCTGCTCACAGACCATGGCACTCAGGGGCCAGTTTATTAGATACACCTGTACATGGGAACATTAATGGATATTTCTAATCAGTCAATCATGTGGCATGAACTGAGATCAGCAAATGTGATCTATGGAATAAATTTTGGACCCTAAACAAGTCTCATAAACTACTGAGCTCTTAAAATTTTCATGCACAACAGCCTTTTACGGAAAATTGTACAAAAATATCCAGTTTTTTGGGCAAATACGCCTTCTTAATAAAAGACATTGGAGGAAAATAACAACACTACATAGGCATGTATTACAAACCTTGAAGTAAATAGGCGACAGCAGCAGAAAATAACTCAAGGGTCTGCTCCTGTCAGCTAAGAACAGGTAACTGAGGCCACACGCTCACCAAAATAAGAATTTAAGATTGGAAATACATTTCCTGGTCTAACGAATCATGATTTCTGCTTGTGACCTGCAGATGGTAGGGTCAGATACTGGTGTATTTTCATGTCATTTGGGTCTGTCCTGCTGTGTCAATAGTTCAAGCCAGAGGTGATAGTGTAAAGGAGTGGGGAATGTTTTCTTGGCACACATTTGGCACCTTGAGGCCAGTGGATTCTCGTTTTAATGCCATTAAATAAACTGCATTGTAGCTGATTATGTAGAGCGTCATTTGTTCATACATACAAGGATACACTGCAGAAAGTATGTTTTAACTTATCATCCATCAACACTGTACTTGTTTACTTCTGTAAATGAATAAAAACCTTTAAATCACCTTTCACCTAAAAAAATCAATCACTTTGTGAATCATTTATCACCTTGCCCCTGAACCAGGCGGAGAGAGCGCCAGCATATGAGCCCCCGAAACTGATCCAGATGTTCTTGTCAGTAAGGCCATATTTCTGACTGATAAAGCTGTGGAAAGCAGCCAGATCTGCAAGGCTGAGCGAAAGAAAAAGATACACATGAGAATTTGGTGGAGATTTTAATGACCAAAATGTGCAATGTCTAATCTCCTTCCAAGGATGGCCACTCACGCCTGCTGACTGGAAAGGTGCTGCAGATTCAAAAGCTCCAGGCCGCCTGGATTGATGCTCGAACCGTAGAAACGGTGTTCGAGTGCCACCAGCAATGCTCCATTCTTCTCTGCCATGGCCACATGGTGACCTGAGGGACAGATGAACATCAGATTGAGTTTGGATTTCATTGACCGGGTGAGAGAATAACAGACATGTTGGAATATGGTTTTAACAAAAACTTGTTACAAATTACTGTAGCATGTCTTCTGCCTCTGATTCATGGGCCAGTATGAAATCAATAAGATCAAAAATTCTAGCAATTTGGTCAGAAAATCCCACCCTACGCCATCACCTTAACTGTATTTTCAAATTCTTACAAACCACTAGCCCTGAGACTCAATAACAGGAATCACAACTAACAACAGACCATGCATACATTCCAGCTCTGTCTATAATAAATCACTATATTCAACAATAAAAAGACAAAGTACCAGCCAACACGCTGAATTTTGTCAGAGGGCCTTCACCACTAATGTAGAGAAACACAGGACCATCAGGCTTTTTCCAGTAAGCTTCATTCACAATGAATTTCTGTGCCATAAAGAAAAGAGCATGTAATAAGAGTCTTAACATTTTTTTTTTTACATCCTTGATTATGAATGTTTGATCATCTAGTCATATTTCCTATTAAATAATGTATTTTTGGACCTGAGGGAGGGTTTCCGTGTTTCTTCCGTTAAAATGGTCAAGTTTCTGCTGAATTTGATCCTCAATGAGATGAGATTTGTGCGTTATCAGCAAGCGCTGTTCAGCTCTTTGTTCATGGACCGAATGCACACGTTCCTTCAACTTCCAAAGCACACGCCCTATAAGGAAGGATTACGAACATTTTTGTATATGACTTAAAATTCTCTAGAATACCTGTCCAGTTAGTTCATATCAGCTAGCTAGCTAGTGATAGCAATGAATATTACTAAAAAAAATCATCACAGAAATGCTGTGAGTGTAGCTTATGCTATATATCTATCGCACAGAAATGCTGTGAATGTAGCTTATGCTATATATCTATCTAGCATTAGCAGTAAAGATCTTAAACGTTGTGAAATTCTGATAGTTTAGCTTAACTTAGCTAGTTGATATGATTAAAAATCGTCTGTGTGGTGAGCTAATGTCAGCTAGCTGGCTAGTATAGGCAGCGACTATAACTAAAAAAAAATCACTGAAAATTCTGTCAGCTAATCTTACTTTATCTTTATAGCTAGCATTAGCAGTAAAGATTCTCAATATTATGAAATCATGTCAGGTTGACTATCTGGTTAACAAAATCTGTAAAAATACAAGCATACATGTGAATGCTTTTTTTTTTATTATGATATGAGCTTCATTTTAAAATTGGTTTTTAAAAAAAAAGGACAACAGAAAAATGATTTTCTGAGAAGTATCATAAATCTGCCAAAGTATGAAACTTGTGGCCTTAATTTCCATCTATAAATGATGAATGTTTTTTGCTTTTTGGAAACAAGCGCTTTGCCATACGATGGGCGTGTCAAAAAGCGCTTGACTTGCTAAAAAATTTGGCCAAGCATTGTTGATGGCTAAACGTTATGTGATATGTGTCTAGGTTGTTTCTAAGAAACATTTCACTTTTGGTGATATTCAGTCCACCATGATCTCACTAGGCTCAAGTTTCATTAATAAATAAATACTCAATACTAGTCTTTGAGTCTTAATGGCACTAATGGAAATATCCACCCTGAACGACTTGCATAATCTTTATATTTCTTACATATTTAAAATGTGATCTTCAGTGTTGTCCATGATTTATTTTGTAATAAAATTTCTGAGGATAATAATATACAGATTATCAGGATAAAACAGCTACTGAAAGTGAATGAATGAAATTCTGAGTTGAATTTGTTTCGTATAACCTTTGGTTAACAGTTTCCTATATTATGCACAATGCAGTTCAAATGCCCATTATCCTTTATGTTTGACATTACTGAAATTCTTTTTCCTATTGAACACTATTGTAACTGTACTAGCAATGTTTCCCTGTTACGTCAGAGGAGCACTGAACTGCTAATGTCTCATGGGAATAAGACGGTAAGAGACGGTAAGAGACGGTAAACGCCAGAATCAGTAAATACATGACAAATAATTCAATATAAAAAAAATGTGTTTTAGGGTGGAGTTTTCCTTTAAATTCTAGACGTCTAGTTTAACTCTTCTTTATACTAAAAACAATATATTTTCATACTAATATTTTAAGCATGGAACATCTTTTCCTTGAGTCCTTCATTTACTTGAATTTTTTTATTAGTTAAAAACAAATGACATTTATTACAGGAAATCACTCTCAGCTGTAACAACTTAATTAAGAAACAATACTATTTTTGCTAATTGTTTAGATTTGTAAGGTAATATACACGTTAAAATAAAGAATTCGTCTTACCTGAGGAAGCAAAATCAAAGACAAGGATCATCACGCCCCACTGAATCATGGATAGAGGCATGATGGGAGAGTTTTCACTACTAAAAATAGGTTTGGATATTATTTTTCCTCCTCCTCTGTAATCCACTAGATTCTACTCTATTCAGTTTGGGCAACTAAACCCTGCTCAGAAGTGCCTGAAAAACTTCAAAGCACTGAGCTTTATGTTGTCTACACATCTACATTAACATCCTTAAAAGGAGAAGCCAGTAATGCTAACTTAAAACCAGGACGCTCAAATAACCATATGATACCCATGCTATGGTCTCCTATCATATTTCATAGAATTATTGGCACCCTTCAAATAAATGAGCCAACATTAATATATAAAGAATAGCACATGCAATGAGTGATATTTTGAGGTTAAGCATGCCATGTTCTACAAAACACTACTTTCAAAGTGAAATGATCATCACACGGGTAGGTCTCCCCTGCTGAGAATAACCGCACTGAGTCTTCTTCCTGTAATGTCTAACAAGGTTGGAGACCTTAGTATTATAATGAATGAATGGGAGATAGACCTAAGATATAATCCTAAGGTCATGCTGAAGACACGCTCGTCCATGCAGAACATTTCAAGCTCATTACACACTTCAATCCCGACTTTTCGATTTTTAAAGGGGTTCAAATCTGGATTCTGAGATGACCAGCTGCTGAAATTGATTTGTGTTCCAGCAACCACTTCACTGGAGATTTGGACACATCCAAGATGTCTTGTTCAAAGTTCCAGCTACAAGAGTAAACTCCTGGCAGAGGCAGCCAGCTTACGGGCTAAAATATTATGGTTAGAATTCATGAGGTCATCAAAACAGCCCCCAAAACCATATTTTACAGTGGGTATGGAGGTTTTCCTTCCCTTGTCCCTATTGTTTAGTCAAACATTCTGATGGAGTTCATAGGCATGGGTTCATATTGGTCTCATATGTGCACATATAATACAATACAATACAATACAATCAATGTTCCAAAAAAGGTTTTTTTTTGTTTGTTTTGTTTTGTTTTGAACATATTTTACCTGTTCCGTTCAGGTCAACAATCATCTGTTTCTTTGGTGTTTATTGGTGTTCATTCTTTTTCCCCATGATGATGGATTTATACACTGAAAAACAGATATCTTAGCAAGTGAAGATACCTTCAATAAAGGAAAAAGTTCCTCATCTCTCATTATGAGATTATTATATAACAAATATAAAACCATTAAGCCTATTTTTCTGAGACCTATTTACTGTTTTCAAGCTTAAACGTGTCTTATTCTATTAGCATATCATTTTGCTTCTAAACACTTGAAATAAAAAATATCTGCCAATTGCTTAAGTCAATTTCAAGCTTGAAATGAGTAAAAAAAAAAAAAATCTAGAAATAGGTTTAATAATAATAATTGTGTAAAAACAATCTCATAAAGAGAAATATTAGTTGAATTTGCCTATATTCAAGATATTTCTACTTACTAAGGTATATTTTTTGTGGTATAGGGAATTATTTTTAGGGTTACAAATTATTGATTGGAATATTTCAATCATTATGTTTCAATGTTTATTTATACAATACTTTTGCTTACACATTTACACCAAGATCTGTATACAAGCCCATACTTTTAAATGGTGTCAATAATTCTGGAGACGACTCTATATTACATTCTTTTTAATTCAGCCATAAATCACACATGAAAGACATAATGTGACATTTTTTCAAATAAAAATTAAAGTGAGCATCCAAGGAAATTAAATGTGTTAAGTGCACTACATTCAGCAGTCACACAGGAACAGAAGAAAATATGTACTTCTACTGTATATGTTAACACTCAAAACAAGCTTTGGAGTATTAGTTTAGAATAGAATATTATCTTACTGTCCAAGGCAGCTGCAAATAATAAACCAATTAATTAAAAATTAAGCTATCATTTCACGTCCAGTATTCAGCCCTTTAACCAGTCTAAAAATACACAGACTAAAAAATATTCAGACTTAGCAGGAAGAACTAAAGATATGTGGATGATGAAGTCTCAGCTGAGTCAACAGGCAGCTTCGACAGCCCTGGATCTTCTTCGCCTTCTACTTTAAAGCTTGGAGAAGGGCACGTCTTTAGGGCTCTTCTTCTCCAGGGCTGCCTGCGCTGACTTCATAAGGTCCTGGGTCTGCAACATGCTCATGTTCCAAGTAGCCTGGAGACGCAGAGGAGAGATCTCAGACATTGGCATGTGCCAAGTTTTTTATATCACTACAATTTGCCAGGAATTTTTACAAAAAAAAAAAAAAAACACCACACCACACTATATTTTTTATCCATTTATAGTTACATTTAATGTTGTGAAACAAGTTAATTCCTGTTATCGCTTATGTTATAGCAGCTATAAACATTTGTTCCCGCACCAGTCTGTCTTTTTTCTCTCTCTTGAAGTTAATAATACAAAAATGCCTGCTACTGGTTGCTGTTGTACAGATTGACAGGGGAGATAAACATCAGGCTGTAAACATCAACCAGAGAACAAGGGGTAAAAAAAGCGAAGCTCACAATCAATGTGCTCTCACGCACACACACACACACACACACGCAAGGAATTTGACTTGGAAAGTGAAGCTTCCAGTATGTACACAAATAAGACAGCAAGACACATAATAATAAGAACTAAAAAAAAAAAAAAAAAAGAAGAAGAAGAAGACACGATAAGCTTAAGGCAGAATAGACATGGTACAGATGCTATGTACAGCTATGTAAGGGTCATCACGCAATGTACAGAAGGTAGAGGTATATATAGGTAATAGACTAGAATAGATGCCCGTGCCATTGTCAGGAAGTAAACTTACAGCTCCCTGACGATAACCACGGTACGTTTTGTGTTTGTGGCCATACTGTGTGTCTGGGAATTGTTCATGGGTCTACCTTGAGCCTCAAAATGCTATATATGTCTTAAGCAGATTCCTACTATGTAGTCCAGGGCCTCAGTCACACTGTGGTCTCTGGAATACAGGAGGTTGATTTTGGTTCCCTGGACAGCGACAGGACTCCGGCCTGCGATCTCGCCTGCTATCTCCAGAGCTCCAGCCATCATCGAGTCTTTATCAGGGAACACACGACTGCAGAGATGAAGAACAGAACACACACTTACTTTAATTTATACTAAATAATGACGCTGCAGTTTCTTCTGTTATTATATTATCTTCCAATAAGAGAGCTATTTAAAGGGAAGAACACCACATGACAACACTGCAGCAGATGGTCAAGTATTAAATCTATTTGGGGGGAAACTGCTGGATTATTTTTTTTAAATTGACTTCTCTTTTCCCTCAGTAGTTTAGCAAAAAAATGCAAAAATGATGGCATGTTTGTTCCGATTTCGAAAGGGTTGCCCTTAAGGTGCTCTGCTTATAAATAATTTTGTGACTTCATTGTTTTTATCCTCATCACAGTACACGTTATACCACTACACCAATCTCACACTGTATACTTCTACAGTATGTACACAAGACTAAAGATTAGATCTTGCAAACTATCAAACTACTTGCAGTTTTATAAGCTCTAAGGTTAAGATTTAAGCTCTCAAGATTACCTTTTCATAAAGTAAACGTATTAATGGATCTAAGAAAGCTCAGATTATGAAAGCCCACCAGCCATTGTAGAAGACATCCTGTAATTTATATATTAAGTCTTCTATATTAAGACATTATCAAGAGGGGAAGCTCTGCTTATTACACGCAAAATGCTTTATTTATTTTATAATTTTATTACACTTTTTAATTTGTATTTAAGGACATTTTTTTTTCCTCCCTCAGTTCACTTATACCTATTTCTTATTTAGGTTTTCTAATTCTGGAGTCACAATACCTTACTAGTCCACAGCTCTTGGCTTCGTCAGAATACATTTTCCTTGCAGTAAGCGCTAACTCATTCACCAAGCTGAAAGCAAGAAAAAGAAAACATTAGAGAAAACTATTCCATTAGATCTTTACTTTACTTCGGAGTCCATCGTTCTTACCTACGACTGCCAATCACTTTAGGGAGACGCTGCAGAGTTCCAACATCTGCTGCCAGGCCAATGTCGACCTCCTGAATAACACGCAGCAGCAATTCAATATTCAAAGACTATTTATGTAAATAAATGCAGCAGGGTTTGAAAATCTGAATCCACTACTGAGAGCTGTTTTTATTTTACCAGTTATGAAAAACATGATAGAACTTTGATGCATCGTGTAAGATTGAGGTATTACTTTAGGTATTGTTAATCAATAGATGTATATGGCTACACAACGATTTGAAAACAACATAAATCATGTCTGAAGGGGATATTCAGATTTTTCAATTTTATACAAGAAAACAAAAAAACAGCTACATTATGTCTTTATTACAGTCTATATTACAGTCTTCATAAATAAGGGTAAGAATTTTGCAGTTTTTCTTTGATAAATGACAAAATAGCAATATCATAAAATAGTCCACTTTGGACTAGGATCAGACATTTGATGCTCACTGTGGTTTATTTGAATGTCAACAAATTGCGAATGTAATTAATTGTTCACACTGTGCCCCCTTGTGGTCAACTCTTTCACGGGCGCTTTTACGAGTCAAAATAATCAGCTAATCGATTCTGATCACTTACTATCTATATATCTAAATGTGTATGATCATATGGACAAAAATAACTTGTTTACAGATCCTGGTGTAAACGTGTAAGCAAGCGATGTAAGGCAGGTTAAGGTTTTTCATACCTTCACCTGAAACCAGGCGTCCTGTGTGCACAGACGGATATCACAGGCTGTGATTAGATCCACTCCTGCCAAAGAAGAAATGAGAGACACACAATACTGTCAGTAATCCTTTCTTCTGCAGCTAAATCTAGTGTTCCGGTCCCAGTTAAAATAACTGTCTGATGGTTAAAGCTTTGCAGGAGAAGTGACATCACAACTCTGGAAAAAGGTTTATCCATATTGTATGCTGTGTGTACGAGATGATTGTACTTAACACTCCCAACAGACCTGCTCCCACACACGCGCCATGCACTGCCACCACCACGGGCTTCGGACACTGCAGACACAACATACGCAAAGTTCAGTTTATATATCACAATTTATCACTCCAATCTATATCACTGTCTATAGGTTACTGATTGTGTGAATATTGTATGCATATAGAACCCCTATATGCTTTGTGTTTAATTTACAGAAGTAATAAAACATGCTGTTATAGGAAAATAATCAACGTTCCAGTGAGGTGGAGTTACTGTTACCACCCCAAAATTGTTGGATGTGTATTTTTTGCACATTTCCTGTACATATATTTTATATTGCTTATTATGTCTTATTTTTATTCATTAATGAATTTTTTTTTTTTTTTTAACATACAATCTATAGAGGAGTAGGCCAGGTTCTCATTACATATATTGTATATAACTATATATGTGACAAATAAAAATCTTGAATCTTGATTACTTTCCTATAACTGCACATTCTGAAGTGTTTTATTCCTTTTATACCACAGCAATTTGCCAACAAGTGCATTTTTTTATTAATTAAAGAAAAACACATCATACATTTTATCCATTTATAGTTAGGCTTAATGCTGTGAAATGTTCGCATAAATCTCATAAATCTCTCCATCCTGAAGGAATTCCTGTGCCGAAAAACAGAACAGATTTACACCTGACTGATACAAAGCTCTGAAACTGGAGACTCCTTCCAGAAATGCTAACTAAATATCTCCTCAGAAAATTTCTCCGACGTTTTTTTAAAATCTGTTTATATAGAGCACACCATACAAGGCCTTGTGAATTAACTGTTACTATGGAAACAATAATGTATTAGAACAGCATTAATCTAAAGTTGTGATTTGCCTTGAAGATGAAACTATTGTCAGAGCTTTTATTGAAAAAATAATTAAATTAACACCTTCTGACCATCGAGAATCAAGTATTTAACAGGGCCATGGTATAAAAGAAATAACAAGAGATTGGTAATAAAAAAATAAATAAATCACACTTCCTGAAAACAATGATCATTTTATTTCACTTATACTTTAAAAAATAAAATATTTGGTACAAAATTATATTCTAATGTCCAATCAGCGACTGGTTACAATGAGGGATAATGGAGCACTATAAGTGACAATACAAGTGATTCTTTCATAAATAAATAAATAAATAAATAAATAAAAGTGAAATCATTTGACATTTCTGATGTTGTCATATCGCCCAGCCCTAGTAATAACTAACTGCTCTCGATTAAGCACAGAGTGTATACTATTCCAAAACAAATTGATTTCAAAAATTAAAATTCATGCAGTGTAAGAAAAATGAAGGCTACCTTTTCGATGACTGAGAATGTGTTCTGGTATTTGGAAATGATGTGGCGAAGATACCATGCTATCCTGGCTGTATCGTCTCCTTTGGGCTGCAGCAAATCACCAGCAATGTCCATAAGGTCAATACCTATACAAAATGAAAGTGGATTCTTTCAACGAAGATATGAATGAGGAAATGAGGAAAAAATGTTGTATAACATGCTGATTTATGAACCCATTTAGAGGCAGTGGTTGGCTCTGTACTCATACTGTGCACAATGACAATAAAGCTGAAGCTTAATCTTAATGTGGAAACCTTGTGTTTGGTGTAATGTACTGAAAATGCTCACACATAGAAACTTGGGACTTTTCACATAGCTGTTTCAATCTGGAATGTTGGCAAATGTAATTATTCAGATGTCCATTATTGAGTTAATGAACTCATATTCGGTTAAATGCTAGGAGGCGAAAAGGCGTATTTAATATCCCAAAAGTCAGGATCATTTTCAAGAATCATTAACATGTGTTTGACAGATGTAATATAGAGAAATATTGAACAGAATGCACAGGAATAATGCACATTAATAATTTTTTGAATGTCAGCTCAATATTTCTGCCTGCAGCCATACTGTAGCAGCTTGCACTCTAGCGTCTGGTGTAAAATGAGCTTCATTTGCAAACCCAAAGTGCCCGATTTGTGTCCATTGTTGATTAATATTTTTAAGGGAGGTATACTGAGTGTTATTATAATTATATTATTATACTGTAGCTCTCGTCTGTCCCGCAGGCTTCATGGTTGACCATCAGCATGAAAATGTAAACTGCCTGCTCCCAAGACTTCTTTAGTGCTGATGAACACCTATAACTTACACATAATTTTCTTATTGACATCATACCAATAACATGCATAATCAATAGCCAAACATCTGAATATTCGAATAATGGCACAAACGGTTAACTGTGTATTCGAATTAGACCCGGGCACATCTCTAATTAGAAAGACTATAAACATAATTCTAAGTTGAATAAATTCTGCAGTAGAAAAGCAAAAGGATCCTTGTTCTAAATTCACTTCACTTCACTTAGTGTTGCACATGAAGCCATTGCTTAAATAATGAACAGCAGTGGCAGTAAAAGCACTGCAAACCCGCATAAAAAGGAAAGGACATTTCCTATTCTGAACAAAAATTACGTATTGCTGTACCTGAAGTGAAAAGTTTCCCAGCACCCGAGAACACCACCACACGGCACTCTGAATCTTCAGCAATCTGATTAAAGCATTCAACCATTTCACTGTAGAAAAAAAATAAATAAAGCATTATTGATATTATCATGCAAAGTTCACTATAATGGAGTATAAAGGCTACAAAATAAAGAGAGGTCCAATGCATCATCCAGAATTATAGTTATATCCCTTTGTTTTAAAACAGGGTGATGGAAGAACATACCTCCAGTAGGCTTTGTTCATGGCGTTGCGTTTCTCTGGTCGGTGCAGCTCTACATGAGTGATGTGATTGGCTGGGTGGGTGATTGACAGGGTGGTGAAGGGTGGAGTGGGGCCTCCTGAAGTCGACATGGCTCTAACAGCGTTAAGAGTAGGAAACCACAGGCCCCTGCCTGATCAACACCAGTCAACAGGTCAATATGATGAATATTTACAGAATATTAGATGAATAAAGGACACATGACTATGGGCCAATACATAGTGAATGACAATTTACAGACAGAAAGTGAGTGATTATTAATTTTGGTGCTACAATGCATAAATCATCCTAGTCGTTTTCTGATAGGAGATGTTAATTCAGCAATTGGAAGGAGTCTCCAGTGTCAGCACTGTAACAGTCAGGGTGAGTGTTCAGGACAGGGGACAGTTTTGTGGTTTTTCAGTAACATAACAAACTGCATTATTTAAATAGCTGTAAACTATAAGCTTGTTACAACACAAGTGATAACAGGAACCTGTTTTGCATTCCACAACATTAAATGTACCTATAAATGGATAAAAAAAATTGTTTTGTTTTTTTTAAACACAAATTATTAGTTCTGCCAAACTGCTGTGTTAGAGGAGTTAAAATAAAAACACTTTGGGATGTGCTTTTATAGGAAAATAATCAACTCCACTTCACACTGGGCTGCAGAACACCAGCCCGTCATTAAATCATTTCCTATAACAACTCTCTGTTGTGTTTTATTTATTATCTTTATTTCTACTTTGTTAAATACTTCATTTTGCAATTGTTAAAAAAAAAGAAAAAGAAAAAAACACACCAATACAATGTCCATCATTTTTCAATGTGAAAACCTGAGGTCTAACCTCATGACAAACATCATGTTTTTGTAAGTGTAGACACATGACCGTCACACCCATACGTGATTTTTGAACATCCCATTCCAGATTTATTCCCCCTTTGCTGTTATAATAAGCTCCACTCTTCTGGGAAGGCTTTCCACTAGATTTTGGAGTGTGGCTGTGGGGATTTGTGGGGATCATTCATCCACAAGAGCATTAGTGAGGTCAGACACTGATGTTGGGTGAGGAGGTCTGGGGTGCAGTCTGTGTTCCAGTTCATTTCAAAGGTGTTCAATGGGGTTGAGGTCAGGGCTCTGTGCAGGACGAATAAGTTCTTTCACTCCAACCTTGTCTTCATGGAGCTCGCTTTGTGCACAGGGACATTGTCATGCTGGAACAGGTTTCAGCCTCTTAGTTCCAGTGAAGGGAAATTGTAAAGCTACAGCATACAGACATGCTATACACTTGTGTGCTTCCAGTTTTGTAGCAACAGTTTGGGGAAGACCCATATATAGGTGTGATGGTCAGATGTCCACATACTTTTGGCCACAGAGTGTATGACATTTGAGACACAACCCAGGGAAGGCTGTGACTTTCCACCTAGTTTCACTCACTAGTGTTCAATGCGCAGTCTACTGTTCATATACAAAGCCAAATGAGCTAGTATAGTTACAATAGCTATAGCAATTATGCTAAAGTAAAGCTAGTTACAGGATTAGGATGAAGTTACAGGACAATCCAAGCCAAGTGCACGACACATTGCTTACTCTGTTTCACTAAAACCAGTAATACTAGTCTCATGCTAGTGCACATATCTGCAGTACTTACTTACTTCCCAGAACAGCAGATCTCAGAATGCAGTTCATTGCTCTATGACCAGATTTTCAGCTAAACTTCCAGACACAAAGTCCAAACGCCTTCCTGTCTGTCTACACGCACTGCGTAGGCTATGTCTTGTACACTTTTACTTAGTTTTCTACTTGTCCAATAGGGACACAGCCTGGAGTCTGCGCGCGGTGGAAATACGTATAGTGGACGCCATGTTTGACCGTTTTGTCCTCCTACGGTGCCTGAGAAGGGACATAAAACTCTCAGTATTATTGGCTATTCTTTAGCATGATGCAATGATATTCGCGATTTATACACTTTATAAATTCACATGTATTCACTAAAGTGGTAGAAGCAATCTGCAAATTTAACTCTTATCTTCTGCTCTGGTCAAAAATACCCCATTTACTTTTCATTTTTCTTTTTAAACTAAAATGGAAGCAATGCATAAATGACTTTTATACACTCGTAACTCGATTTCTCTTTTTTTTCGTCAAATAAGGCTAAATTTGGAAATGTTTGTGTTGTCTGCATGTGGCGAGTTTTGCTAGTTTGAAAATATATGATATCTAATCAACCTCTGGGAGGAAAAAAACAACAGTCTTATAGCAAACAAAGGGAAATTGTAAGCGTCACTTAGGGTTGTGACGTAGAAGTGGGCGTGGTCTAAACTATAAGGATTTTTTTTAAAAATTTGTTTAATATGAACCCAACCACTGTGCCCCTGGAAACACTGGAAAGCACTTGTGTGAAAAAAGTGTCGTGCAACATGGTCGCTCTTGCTCTCTCTTTTTTTTTTTTATAGCAAGCTTCATGGTGAGCACTAACCTGCAGGAACACAGTACTAATGCACACCTTCCTTCCTTCCTGGTATGAATTTTTATAAAACATTTTTGAATAGTGCACTCGGGGGCATGGTGGCTTAGTGATTGGAGTTGGGGGTTCGATTTCCTGTGGTCGATTCCTCTGCCCTGTGTGCACAGAGTTTGCATGTTCTCCCTGTGCTTTGGGGGTTTCCTCCGGGTACTCCGGTTTCCTCCCCCAGTCCAAAGACATTCATTGTGGGCTGATCGGCATTTCCAAATTGTTTGTAGTGTGTGAGCGTGTGTGCGAATGTGCCCTGAGATGGGTTGGTACCCTGTACTGGGTGTCCCACACCTTGTGCCCTGAGTCCCCTGGGATAGACTCCATGGATGGATGGAATAGTGCACTTTCTATTTGTATCTGTATACACAGTATATCTGTTTAAAACACATTATCTGTTCAGACCAAATAATGTGTGTGTATTCACTGGTGCAGACAGAAACAGTGTATACACAATGTACAGAAACATTACTGATGTTATGGGAACTATACACTAGCACTCAAGTGTGAAATGAGAATCAGAGACTGTACATAGTTTTGTTAAGTGTTTTTTTTTTTTTTTTTTACCCCAAATAAAGATAGATAGGACGCGAGAGGACACCAAGAGGATGTGCGTTCAATCAGGTGAGTAGAACAATTACTTGTGTTTTTTCAACCGATGAATGAGCAAACATAAACTTCTGTTCTGTCATATATCGACAACACGTTCAGACTAATATTGGGTCTTTTTGTGTTGTTTTTAAGATGTATTTAGGCTAGAAATTGTATTCAGACCTAACAACCCTGAGATTTTCCCCTTACTGAGCCAGCTCTGTTGCTAACCATCTTTGAGTTGCCAATAAAAGAATACAGATCCTGTTTCAACAATGATTCCTGGTCAAGCTTCCTTGCTGATGCTAGAATATTCACAGATATTTAAGGATTCACCAAGGATAATACTCACCAAGGATACACTTTTTCATTTCCTATACCATACTGATACCAAGACTATTGACTGGTACTCGATACTGACGTCATTAGTAACTGATTCAAAGCTCTGAAAGTGTAGGATGCAAAACATGGATGCATGTGTGACTGGTGTGGTGTCATGTCAATGTCAGATGTGGCATAGAATGTCAAATACTCTGCATATCTCTACATTTTAACCATTGACAGTATCACAAAGCACTTTTATAGAAATTCAGATATAGATCTAGATCTCTAATGAGCAACCCAAAAGCAACAGTAGCAAGGACAAATGCGCTGAGACAACATGATGAAAACTTGAGAGGAGCCAGAGTCAAAAGGGAATCCAAACACCAGATAGTGGGATTATAAATCATTACTCCTCCACAACTTTATACTATAAAGTCAAACAGTACTAAGTGTGATGAAAGGATGTTCACTGTGAACATATTGTGAATAAGAGGCCAGGGATGAGTGCAAGACAGGCACTATTATTATTGTAGCAGCTCTTTTAAGTACCAAGCCTACTGTGTAGCTATGGCTAATTGGTGACAAATGATCAGTTTTCTGGAAATAATTATAATGCAATGCAACAATGAATAATTGATCCACAATGTAAAGTTCTGCTGTTTATTAAATGATGTATTTAATGATCAGTTGAATGAAATGTGCAGCAAAGTCCTTGTGTTTAAGAGGAAAAGAATGGGAAAAAAAAAAAAAAATGCAGTGTAAGGGGCATCACCAGAGGCTGAACTTGTAGCAGTAATTAATGGATTTATGCTTTTTTTTTTTTTTTTTTTTTTAAATCAGTAGCATTATATTGCTCTTATACCACAGGGTTGAATTCTTGATTCTGATTGGTTTTCTGTAACAGCTGACAGTAGTGCTGGCTGAAAGGCAAGCCGCTCCACACAATCTAAGGCTAATAATAAAAGATTATGCTTAACCAAATAAAAAAAAAAAAAAGACAAATTGTTGTTATAATTTCCGAGGAGACATTTCTTATACATTTATGGAAGGAGTCTTCATTGTCAGTGAGAGCCTACAGGACAGAGGAGTTTGTGCTTTTGGGTTTCTCGGTAACGACAAGCTGTGTTTTTTTAAGGAAACGACTGTTTACAGATGTTACGGCGCAAATGATAACAAGAAATTCCACAACATTACATGTAACTGTAAATGGTTAAAAATGAGACCTCATTCAGTAATAAATGAAAAATGCTGTGGTATAAGAGGAATAAAGCACTTCCAGACATGCTGTTATTAGAAAATTAACAACTTCAGGGTGGTAACAGTAACTTTCCTATAATCCTATATGATTATTTTCCTATAAATGTATTGCTTCACAGCTTCATACAGCCCTGTGTCACTGGCCATTGTGGTCCCTATTATTGTGTCATTTCAGTGGTAAAGTTTCTTTAATCAGATTTTAGAGCTGATTAGTTAACTGAGCCTCATGAAGGGAATACATCACTTCTATGGATATTTCTCGATTTATTAAAATTCAGCAAAGTCACTGAAAACAGCTTCTCACACTAAATAGCTACTATATTAAATAGCCATGACAAAGGACTAATCGTCACTATTTTATTTTACAATTAGAGAAAAATGCAGGCTTTCCTTTACAGGCTGCCATTTCGAAAAGTGAGGCGCTGAGCACACAGCTAACAGTCAATAATGGAAAGCAATAAAAAAAAAAAAAGAAATACATTAACCCCAAAAAAAAAAGAAAAAAAAAATAAAAAAAAAAATACTGGTACAAAAGCATTTCACCTTCCTCCTCTTCTATAAAAACAAGATTTTAACAGTTCTGCCAAGCTGATTCTCAGCGCACGCTGTGGCTCACTCAATAGAAAGACACTGACTGCACACATGAAGGACGATGAACATGGGACAGTGAAGTTGTGGCGGTGCTGAGCTTCTGCTGATGGCCGGTTTTCAATTTGCGTGCTGCGCAGTGGAGAAGCACAGCTTTAGTGTGTAGGGGTATGGGCCATCTAGAATGGGAAAATAGCAACACAAATTATAGCAGGTTAGAGTGGTAATTAGAGGAATCAGATCTATCTGCTCAAACATTTCACCAGCATTATGAAAAAGCAACTGTCCAGCACTCACTAGGGTTTTTCATCTGGTAATGGTTCATCATGGCAAGGGCTTCCATGGCATCATTAACAGATTCCCACTCTAGAAGCCCTGATGAGCTTCTCTCAGATGAAGCACCGCCTGAAATAAGAAAGGAATCATCAGCACTAATAATGACAACTTTCATTATACCATCCTCAAGCTCACAATTCAGACAAATATTAAGTCCTGAACAAGTCAAACTGGATACTAAAACACAGCGCAATATCATGCTCAGTTATGGTTAAACATTTGAAGTCACATTAGGTCTATACTCATTTTGGCTTGTCTTAATATGATCTGTAGTGCTAACTCCCTGCGGGGTGTCGTCTTGGCAGATACTACCAGGAATATCCAGAAGGCAATGTTTGTTAACTAAACAACTGACTTCTCATTGCTGGAAAGCACATGCACATGAATTGCAAGAAAAAGCAAAGTATGGAAACCAACAACAGAACCAAAAATATAACTGTGCACTTTTTCAGAAGTCCTGGGGTCTAATTTATTAAAATGTGCATAGAACAAGTTCCAATTCTGTGTGTAAGAATTGGAAGAATGCACTAGAAAACTGGGTACACACAGCTGTATGCAATGGATGTCGATAAATCCTACTCATTCTAAATTACTCTGCTTGTGTAAGGCCACACTCATTTACATAAAGAAATGCCCCAAATTGCCATATATGGTAAACAGATTCAGGTTTTTAAGACCCCATGTGTGCAATCTATTTCAGCAATTACATTTGGAAAACATGTGATAGCATGGAATTTCCTCAATATTGTTGTTTTCTCTGCTGCCATATTTGGAAATGTAATGTTTTGCAGTGTGCGAGTTATGAATGCATGCAGTACATGTCATTATTCAGCCCATAGTTGGTTGGGCAATACCGGAACTGTCTCTAATGTCTCACTGAAATGTCCCCATGGATAAAAGCTTCAGAGCAAACAAGGATTTCAGTGTGGATTTGGTGATGCTATTGCTGTGTTTTTTTTTTCGTCAAGAGGAGCTACTGGCAGAGATCAACTAAAACAGCCCTGGGCAAACAAAATCGCTCTTGGCAAAGAGGTTCCTGCGGTCCTTAAAACAGGTTCCAAGCTCCAAACTGTGTGTGACAAATCCTCAAACAAAGCAAGATCAGCTATCATCCCAATTAATCTTTAGATGTGCCTTTCATACTATTTTAATTTACATTTCATCTGTGTCATTCAGCAATTACTGCCAATTATACTGATTTGATTGACAGTAAGTGGGATGAGAGCACATCATCAGGCTTCAGTCACAATCACCCGTGATTACACTTTTCGACCACTAGGGGTTTCTGCATTCGCTTGGTCAGGAACTGTTCTAAATATACGCACATACACGTGCAAAAATATCTTGATAAATCACGTGTCGATGCACGAAAAGTGTTTACACACAAAACTATGAATACACACAGCTGATAAAGGAGACCCCTGGTTGTCAGAGCAAATGTCCTTCAACCTTGAGAAAACCTATACGACCTTGTCTCCAAGTGATTCTAACTGTAAAGTTTATGGCACCTTTTAATCATCGGAAACTGATGATTTATATGGAGTCAGTAAAATAACAGTATGTAAAGTTGTTCAGAAAGGCTGCAATAGTAGTGGGTGGTACAGTGGCTAAAGTTGTAATTCTTCTTAAGGTTATTGATTCATATCAGTGAGGACACAAAGTATTAGACTTAATCCAAGCGGAATATAACGCAACAGTGTGAAGTACTGAACTGGTGATATTTGTTGCTAAGTCAGTTGCTAAATCTGGATGACTGAACAGTTCTTTTTAAATTCCAATTTCCTACTAAATTAAGTGATTGCCAGTTCACTTATCGCACATCGTCACATTTTTGCATCGTGCTACAACGAATTGTTACACCCCTAATTGTCATTTATCAAATCGTCCACCGCACCACCACATAAATACACACGGCCCTCAGGAGATTCAAGGGGTCACTCACCTTTTGCCGCGAACAGTTTTATATTAGATGGACTCTTCAAGCCGAGCTCATCACAGATCTGACAACAGAAGAAACAGATGCTGATGAATTTCAATTTAAACCCAATAAAAAAAAATTTAAAAAAAAACATTTTGCACCCTCAGGCTGGTGAACTGACCTCAGAGAAGACCTCAACTGAGGCTTCTGGGGCAGCATTGAAGAAGTGCAGGACGTTGCTTGGATGCTGGATGCGGTTCTTGGCTGCCTGTTCTGGAGAGGCAAAGCGATTGTTCCGACTGCCGTGGAAGTCTTTAAAGCTGCTGGTGCCGTCCTCTAGCTCATACGACTGACCTGGCATGATGGCCTGCTGCTTGGACACACTGCAAGGATGAACAGAGTCTGATGCTTATCCAACCCATCAAGTTTGTAGAAATTTTAGCAGATAAGAGTGATTTTGTTGGATTTTATACACATGAACACATCAGAAGATGCAAACGCTAAATCTGTCCATATCTAGAGTTTGTCATTTCTTGCCAGTCAGCTACTGCAAATCCGAAGAAGCATCTATAAAAGCCAGTACAACCAAACTACACCAAACATGACTCCTTTCATTACCATATTATAATACAGGGTGTCCAAAGTCAGGAACCAATGGGAATATGTTGAGCAAAATCGGCAAAAACATGATACAATAGCTGAGAAAATGCATTGAGCATAAGCGTAAACATGTACAGCATATGTTCTAAATAATAAATAAAAAATATAAGTAGTTTTACTCTCATTGCTTCCTGACTTTTCAGACACCCCGTAGTCAACAGAAGTTAAGTTTTGGCATACAGAATACAAAACGTTTTTGGAAGCACTACTTACATAGTCCATAATGGAAACATTGGGATTTGCCAACAGACATGCACAGTCAAAACACTTACCAGACATTAAGTTTCTGGTTGAATAGGAAATAGTTGTTTAGATGACAAATGGCCCGGTCTACGGCATAGCAGTCTCCCATTTCCACCATGGCAGCACCTGGTTTGCTCTTCATGAATTTCACCTGGATATCACCATAAATAAAATCAACATCTCTTCCTACACCTTCAAGAGACGTTTAAAAGTTTGGGCTGTTTAAGCCTTCTCTGCTTACCCTCTCAACATTGCCATAGAGGCAGAAGATGTTGAACACCCTGTCTGCATTTATTTTGGAAGGCTCCAGACCATAGACCATCATGACTGGTGACTCTGCATGAGCACTGTATTCCCCTGGAGGTGGTGGAGGTGGGGCTCCGTACTGGCCGCCGTAACGCTGACTAGCCCCGCCCCTCCGTGGGCCTCCCATTGATGGACCCACACGGCGTCCGTCATACCCGCCGTAACTCTCGTCCTGGTAACCGTACCCACCTGGCAAGCAGATACATGAACAATGATGGCTGAAAATTAACATTCACATATCATTGCAATTCTGAATGACTCAACACAGCACCGTCTTACTGCCACTGTGGATCTATGCACCCGAATTAAACAAGCACAATCACTCCCCGATTCTGTGAGTGAACGTGTTGGTGTCCGCCAGGAGCCTTACCGTACTCTGTAGGGTGGTGTCCCAGCAGAGCCGGCTGCCTCTGGCGCTTGTTGGAGTGGCCATTCATATCTGAGAGGCAAGAGAGGGAAGGAGGCCGTGAAAGGAAAAAGAAGAATACACAGTGACAGGGAGAAAGGGTGGAAGATGAATTTGCCAAAAAATAAAAGGAAACTCTGTAGCTTAATATATAAAATGATACGTAGCTTAAAAACCAATTGGATAGGAAAGACGGGGCCAGAAATAGACGGCAGAAAAAGAGCTACACCAAAACTGAATATGCAATTGTTGGATGAACCCTAGACAATGTGGACCAGCACCAATATGTGTGAAAAAGGAATGCAATGGAGACAAGTATGAGCAACTAGCTCAAATCATCAATCGCCAAATAAACAATAATTTCAATAATTATGGTGTATTGAGAGAGGAAAACAGGAAGGATAAAAAAAAAGCCTGGGATGCACACACACCTTGTTCGCCCCCATCGCCATCAGCGTCTGCACCTGTTCAGGTACAAACATTGCAAACATGAATCTCCAACTAGTTTTGTGGCATTTGCTTCAACGCAAGACAACAGTTCTTTAGCAAGGGGCTTAACTAAGGGACTTAAGTGTCGCATGCCCTGAACATAATAGAAGAATATAGCAGTACTATTGATGCAGCACAGCAACACGAAACTGGAGTCCACTGGATAAACAGGCAAATGGAGATTGGAGAGGGAAAGCGATAGCAAGTTAGGTACATATCATTTTGTCAGAATAAAACCATCAAAGCATCACTCCAAGACAACACAAGCTTGGGGATACTTACAGCTCAAACTCAAGGGGAGGGGTAGAGGGTGATGCAGGTGGCACAGGTTGTCAGTTAGCCACAGGTGAGATCCTCTTCATCTCTGCCACTTGAAAGTTAAAAAACACGTTTCCACTTTCCTCCCAACTCAGTTTAGTCTCAAACACGCTAGCGGCTGTCCTCTCTGTCCGAGATCAAAGTGCTGCCGCAGCTCTTCCATATTCTTCCAGAAGTCCATATTTTTATTTAAATATATTGTCCATGTCATCACACACAGCTTGCAGCGTGGTGGACTTTTGCACATTTCAGATTCCCACTAGAGACAATGCCAAACCTGCATCATATTGGAAGGTGTTACAAAGTAGGTCATAAGACTAAAAATAGAAAGGGAAAAAAAAACACACACACATTGAGAGGTAAAATAGTTCGGGAGATCTAGAGGTGCGAGGTACGCTGGACAATTAGTATTCTGTAATCAAAGGTGTCAGCATGTGGTCTGTGTGGGTGACATCTTCCTCATACTGGTGGTGTGTCAATTCTTGCAAAAATCAGAGCTATAATCAGTAGGTCGGCACAGACGCTTTTTATGTGGTATGTGAGCACATTTTGTTCGAGGAGTCGAGTGTGAGGAACAGGGAACAAAATATACAGCCATAGAGGAGTAGGGTTCAGAGAAGGTGTTTTGTTTCTTGAGTGACTTGTCCTCTGTTTGTGTGCATGGACTGGATTATTTTTGTCTGTTTGGAACATGTGTTTCCCCCCCTGAAGATTCCTTTATCAGCAGTTGGTGGTGGTGTTGGTGCTGTGTCACAGTGGGGTGGTGATGGAACTCTCTCAGTTGCGTGTATCTTATTCTTCTAACACAATTAATCAGAATATGTGTCATGCCATAGGATGGCGTATCTTCGTGGCTGTAGTGGTTCAGTGGTGGTTCAGGAGAAGATGAGTGTAACGTGTATTCTCTTGTATGGAATGTCAGAATGCATGGTTTCTTTATCATGCTTATGTTTTCCTTCTGCTTGTTGAAGGAGAAAATGCTCTTGCAGGGGTAGCTGAGGAAACTGAAATGCCTTCGACGTGTATGAAAAGTGCACTCTTCATTGTCCAAGTGTGTTGTTGCAGCTGATGTTTTGAAGCAGTTCACTTTTTTTTTTTTTTTGTACAGCATAGATGTGGAGGAGCAACTGGCCCATAAGCAGACATCTTATTGTGCAAATTAAAAACTGAGACCTTTTAACAGGACAGTGCAAAAGGCACTTCTGCCAATACCTTTTAAGGAGCTAAATTGGGTAAAATACAACAGGCAAAATGCACACGTCATTCGCCTCGAGGTTCCAGAACCTTTTAAGGAACTAAGGAAATCTGAAACCATCCAAAATGAGATCTACCCAGTTTCTGGACAAATTCCTTCTATACATTTCCACTGCACTGCAGGACTGGTGAACATTATATAACATAACAGAAGTTACACTGACAAGGAACTGACATTTCCAGTAGAGCTTTACTAATCTCCACAAAACTCCCCTTATTTTCAGATACAGTTACATGATGCAAACAAATAGAGGTTGACTAACTCATATAGAGTTTGGATAGTTTTGGATTAAGATATAAGCGCTATAAGTGGTTATTGGAACTATGGTTACACGGGACACCTTAGTTTCCCCAAGAACTAAAAACTGGCCCAGATTCCCTCTGTAGAAATTTCCAGAGCTCCGGAAATGGCTTCCTCAAAATGTTCCAGGATTAGAAACATGCTTTTTGTGACATGGCCAAAGCAGTAATACTTTAAAATTGGAAAACGATTTCCATCAGTGATGCATACTCAGTGGTCCAGTTGCTCCTTTTATCCTTGCCTTGTTGAGAAAAGGAGCTCACAATATTCTGAGAAACTGCGTACATTTCAGAAACAAGGTCACAAACAACCACTCTACTAGCTGCTATGCCTCAGTGTCTGCAAGGAACTGTGCTAGGCTGCACAATTAAGCACCGGAGCTCCTGAAGTCTAACATGACCCACTCCCACCCGCTTAGCTATTCTCCACAGTGGCAGTAAGGGTGCTGAGTTGTGTCAGAATAGAATAATGTCCAGCTGCTCACGTTACCTTGGCTGCTCAGGTTTGGATTGGTGTAGTCCCACGTGTCCTGGTCATTCTTGAATACGTTGAGGCGTGTTGGCTGTAAGGAGGAAAGCAAATCATTAGGTTTGTTTCCACGCAAATAGTACACAAACGTTGAGACCATTTCTACAATGTTATCAAAATGTTTCATGTTTCGATCCAGTAATGTTATTTAAATATACTGAAGAGAGAATAAAACTAAATTGTACCATACTCAGGAGTAAACAAACTAGTATCCTGGGACAAGCAGAGTTTGTTTCTGGGCTATTAGTTATTTATTCATAGTTATGGAGGAAGAAAACAAACCTTTAATCTTACTGACTTTTGCAAAAGTTTTAATTTGGTATGAGTGCTTAAACTAAACGCACTACATTGTGGCGCAACACATCACGATGCTGTAACTACAGTCAAGGTCCAAATCCCCCTTCTGTTGCACTACACACATCAGCAGACATGCGATCTGGTTAAAGATAGAATTTAACTAAGCTGAATAATTAGCATAAATGATACATGATCTTTTCAGAATTCAGAAAGGTATGTGGAAACAGCGATAAAACAAGTGCAGACACAGCTATCATAACTCTTCTGCTAGCACAATACATGAGCTTGTAGTTAAACTCATAATATTTTTACTTGCAATACAAGGAGGAAAAACAGCAGTGCATAACTGAAATGCTTGCCAATGAACACAATGTGTTCCATTAGAAACATTATCGGGGGGCATAAGGACTTGTTCGTTTCCCTAAGAATTTAATTTACAGGAACATGTTAACCATTTCTCTAAATTCATGCATTCATGAGTGTACAGGAATGTGTTTGCCAGAGCCGAATAGACAGTTTTATTTTTGCGCTGACCTAGAGTTAGAAGCCTGGCTAAGATGCTTTGAGAAAGAGCTCTTTGGTATGTGGGCAGTTGAGGACTGAACCTTGAAGGGACAACATCAGTGTATGCACATGAATAAAGCTTCATTATACAACGGTTAATTCTGGTCCACTAATGTGATTGGTCGAGCGACACCGCAAGGGCGCCTATAACCACACACATTTCACTTCCTCGTTTGAAACTGTTACTACAGTAGTGTCAGTGACATCATCAGGGACATGGCAAATGATACTTTTCAGGAATATAACTTTTGGCTTAAAATATGAAAGTTTGTCATATGAAGATGAAAAGGAAGAAGGGATGCCACCTTTAGTGGGAATGTACAAATCAATGCGAGCTAGCCGACAAGCTATACAGTAAATGTGGCTTCTTTGGGATCTATTTCCACCAGCGGAGCAAGCACCAAAAAAAAAAAATAATAAAAAAATTTGACTGTATTGTCTGGAAATGTCACTTACTCAATATTAATTTCTTGTTTATAGAACTGTTGTATAAAAGCAATTTCACACAATATTATCTGCGGTATTCAGTATAACCACACTCTTGCTCGTGCTATATTGCTTGCTTGCATCCTTAAGGAGAAGAAAAGGACTTCACAATCCATTGTTAATACACTTAACTAAGTAGCCGTTGAGCCAATAGCTAATAAATTAATCATTTGTCCACCCCTACTATAGCATAAAAGCATGTTAAAGCAGATGAATGGACAGACTACCTTCACTCAGTCTTTAACAAATGGATACTATATGTGTATTTGTGTGTATGTGTATTCTAAATATATCTAAATAAAACAGAGCTCCACTTACCTTGGCATACTCAATCTTGAGTGTGCAGCAGCCAGAGTATATATCGGCACCATTGAGAGAGGCTTTGGCCCGCTGTGCACTCTGGACTGAATCAAATGTGGGAATAATTAAGGAAAAAGTACATTCTAACAATGACACAACCGCTATTCAACAAGCCCTTACAAGGCAAGGTCAGTGATTCATTCATTTATCTGCAGTGACTGCTTTATCCTGGGCAGTGTTGTGATGGACCTGGAACCTATCTGGGGAACACTGGGCATGACGGAGAAACACACTATAGATGGGACACCAGTCCACCGCAGAGCACATCTGCACATTTATTCATACTGAGCAGCAATTCACTGTAGCAAATACAGGCCATTCAGTGCATTTGGGAGTTGAGACAAAACCGGAGAAAACCTTTGGGGAGACTATGTGAAACTCTGCAGACAGAAACCCAAGTTCAGAATCGAACAGGGAACCCTGTTATAAAGCAGCAAATTCTTTAGCTACATATGTAATTCACAGGTTTTGTATGACTGACCCAAAATGTAGAAAGGCCTCAGCGCCAGGCTCTTCTCTAAAGTATCTTTGCTTTTTGT
The DNA here is from genome assembly GCF_027358585.1 of Pangasianodon hypophthalmus. Lineage (NCBI taxonomy): Eukaryota > Metazoa > Chordata > Actinopteri > Siluriformes > Pangasiidae > Pangasianodon > Pangasianodon hypophthalmus. Next base: position 6,997,137 of record NC_069730.1, on the reverse strand, counting down.
AGGCGGATTTGACACCTAGCCTAAAGCAGTAAAGGATATTCTACCATGGCCTGGACACCATTTTTCCTGAAGATGACAATTCTTTGAACAGGTCCACAATTGTTGCAGATGGTATACAGCACATCCTGCAGGATAAAAAAAAAAACATAAAAGGGTACATATTTGTGGCTGTGGTTCTATATGTATATGTAATTACAGCCCTGACTGTTCATCCTGTAATGTTTAATGTGCAAATACTAATGTAAGAGAGTGCTTGAGAGTATTACCGTGGTGATGGGATAAATGGGGTTCATGATTGTGAATAACAAAACATTATTAACACTGCGAGAGTCGTCAGAATCGCCAGGCCGGGAGATCTTCTGACTGGTGGAGTAATTCACATAAGCAGGATTTCCAGCAATGTAGATCTGGTTGTCATTAGCATACGTTACAGCGTTGCAGGAGCCGCTCATGTCCTCATATTCAACTAGGGCTTGGCGCTTTTTGGGCATCAGCACCACATAACTGTAGAAACAGGAAAGAATTTGGCTGAACCACAACCGTTCAATTTCCAAATACCACATGTAATGCAGTTGAGAAAAAAATAAATACAAAAATTACAAAGGCAATTCAGGTATTTTCCCTAAAACAATGCCATAAATTTAGCAACTAATGGGTCTCTGCAGAAGGTGGGTGGACGGATGGATTTGGGGGAATTTGGGCAATTACGTACATCTATTTATTAGATACTACACAAACACAAAACAAATCCAACAACTGAAAAACACCCAACTTTCTACGGCAGACACGCCCTAGTTGGTGATTGAGGCTGTTAACTCGGCAGAATGGGGTAGAAAGGCTGTGAGCTGGACAGACTTCATAACAATGCATCGTTGGAGTTTTGAAACACACAACCAGATTTACCAGATCTTGGAAGCAGACATGGCAACACTGACAAACAGACCAAATAAAAAGCAGCCGTGTTGGTGATGAATGAGGCACAAACGCAGTAGAGAGATGCCAGTTATTCTGCTGGTTGGTTTTGGCAATTCAAACACTGGTTAGAGATGGAGATGGTGGTGGCATAATTGCATTTTCCCTGTTTGCACATGAACGTGATTGTTCTGCTGCTTTCACAACCGCAAGCAAACACACAAACAACAAATCTGGATATCAAACCGCATGATATATGGACTAGCTGCAGCCAGAGAGATGTCTCATCTCATAATTTGGAAGCTTTTGAACACACAATGTACAAACTGAAACCATCTTTCTTATTCAAAATGCATTTAACATTTGAAAACCAGCTTAAAACCAGACATGTTAACAGGGCTACTATTCAATCGTCCCAGTGAAAGTTGCACGTTTTCATTGTATAAAGGGGTTATAAGGCAGGGTTATAGCTGCTGCATGTGCAAGTTTACAGTTTAGGATGTTGCTGTTGTAAAGATATTTAAAATATGTCCTATTAAATAAAAATGTATTATTATTGTTGATTCTCATTATTGAAATAGTAAACCAGACAATTATTTGCTATACTATTAGAGTGTACAGTAACAAATTGTTTAAAAAAAAAAAAAAAAAAAAAAAAAAAAAAAAAAAAAAGGTGTCTCATCATATTGAGTTACTGTCCAAAATACTGAAAAGTCTTATTTGTTTTTGCCCATAATCTCAACTCTTTTGCCAGACTTAGCCTTGAAGATACTGTAATACAGCAGGTTATAAGATGCACAGTACCTGATGGTTCCAAATTCCTGCAGGGCTTCAACAATGTCTGCTTCCAAAACTCCATCCACCAACCCTCTTATGTGGACCACGAGGGAGGGGAGAGGTTTGTGAGGGTCTTCGTAGCCCTCCTGTAATACACAATGGTCATACACGTTACAGTTTACAAAGAGAGACATTTTAAAAATATGATTCACTACAACGCTGCAATACAAATATGAACAGTTCAGTGAAAAAAAATATATCAAATGCACACAGTCTACTACAGTTTTAACAATATAGGCTCGCTAAGGTTCAACTGCAAACTCACCTGGCTATATAACAAAATTAGCTATTTAAAAATAGGATTATGCAACATGGCTGAAGTTAAGCTTGCACTGAAAAGACTGTGGGTGAGACTTGGGTGATAACTTGTTAACTACATTAATATCATAACTCCAACACAAAATTACAGAAATAAACACGTTTGGCTGATCAACCACATTTGGAATAATGGAAAACTGTGAATTTTATTTATTGATTTTTTTTTTGCAAAACTATAATTTTACGTATGTAACTATGGTTACGCTCAAATCGAATCTACACCTGCCCATTATGTAAGGAGTAAAATAGGACGAGGCACATTTTCCAATAACAGCATGCCTTGAAATGTTTTATTCCTCTTATGCTTTTTAACCATTTATAGTTACCTTTAAATATTACGGAATGTCTGTGAGACAACTTGGTTCCTATTATCACTAACATTACAGCATCTATAAACAGTTATTTCCTCATTGTCTTCTCATTTTTCCCCCCTCTGTCTTGACGTTATTACATGTTATAGAGAAACCAGAAAGTGCAAAGTCCTGTCCTGTAGACACTCTAGTGGTGGAAAGCTTACTGACATTGGAGACTCCTTCCATAAATGTTACATAACTGTCTCCGTTATAGAAAGCTTCACCATATTAATGATTATACGCCTTTGTTAAATAACACCACTTTCTTTTTTTTCTTTTTCTTTTTATATCTGCTTAGGTCCTGTGTAAGCTGTTACTATAGAAACAATAACATGTTAGAACAAATGCAGCCAGAACTATTGCCAGCGTTTCCGTTATAGAAAATTAATCAACACATTCCGACCAATTAGAATCAAGAATTCAGCAGTGATTACATTAGATGAGATTCAACTTTACTAAAATTGTGCAGAGTACGAGTCTGTATGATGTGGTCTAAAAAGACCTAATATATAATCTTGAATAATTCTCAAGTTTACTTTTGTTTAGCTGTTGTTTAACCGGTTTCATCGCAGTGACCATTAGTTGCCATGCAAAGTAACAAGTTGAATCCCAGACAGCTTCTTGATCCCTATATGAACGGTGTATGAACCTGGAGAAGTCATTTCTTTACACTATACATCCCTTAGGGCACATTTTCCCCCAACTCTGCTCCTGGAGTACCCCTGTCCTGCTCTTTTTAGTGATTTAACAACCTTTCCTGGGTGTAAGTGGGTGTGTTAGGCCAGAGAACCACTGAAATGTGCAGGGCAGGGGGTTTTCCAGGGGCAAGGCTGGGAACCTGTGGGAGCTATTAGGGACCTATCTGGGATTCTGCATTGTTTGCAACCTAGACCAATATAGGCGTGTGTTATTATATTGTACTGTATTTAATGTGCTAGATATTTCAATCCATCCAGTGATAAATGCGTGGAATGTATATGCTAAGCTAAGCTGCATTAAAGAAACAGAGGATATCTGTTAGCTTTAGCAATCAATCAACAATGTACTAGACAGGCCCTGTTTAAGCGGTGTGGCCTCTTGGGGCGTTATTCCACGCGACTTCTGCTAACTTGCTAGCTAACTACATTCATTCATGCTAGCTAGCCTTCAAAGCTCCACAAAGCTAACCAACTAGCAAGGTAGTGGTGACATATTCGTTCAGATTTATGAACGTGTTTAAGAGCGTTTTTTTTTTTTATCTTAGGCAATGCCTCTAAAAGGTATTTACCTCACAGAGTAATCTGAGTGCAGTAAAATATAGTCCGGTGAGTTTTCGGAGAAAAAAAAAGAGAGAAACAAAGACGTATAGCTAAGCAAGTCAAGCTAACAGGATTGTGCAGCTAGCTCGCGCCACTGACGCGCGAGGTCGCAAAGCGTTCACGGCTTTGAGGAGAAAAAAAAGAGCAGAAAGTGTAAGATGTTCTCAGGACGCGTGTGTTACTTACAGTCGCCATTCCTCCGTCGTTGTCGGTTTTTTGGCGCTTTGTTGCCCTGCCTCCCTCGCTGTAGTACCGGGCCGTTTGCGTAGCCATGTTGTCCCGTTAGGTTTTTTTTTTTTTTTTCTTTTTTTTCCCCCCACGCACCAAATGAAAATGGACGAGAAAAAAATACGAGAAAGTGTGCCTGCCTTCTGAGAGTTCTCATTGGTCAGAACATCACAGCACTCAACCAATGAGGAGCGTACAAGAGCGCTCCACTGCTCTGTGATTGGACAACCATGTTCTTTTAGTTAAATTATGATTATTATTATTATTATTATTATTATTATAATATTCTGGCAACATAATGTATATAATATACGATATGAAAAAGCAGTATAAGACTACTTACAAGTTCATGATTGGGATTACCTTCTCCTCTACATTAATCAGCATTAAATGCTGAATTTGTAAATGTAAATGTAAGGATTATTGTAAATATTAAGATGTCAATATGCAATCTTCCGATCTATGTTCAACGCTTATTGTTAAATGAAGCAAAATGACAAATGTCCACTTCATGCTAAATGTATTTGCCTATGGATATGCGGACTGCGTGTGCAAATATTGAGAGTTTACATAATTTATATACACTGTATTTAAATAAGAAAGGTTCACAAGGTCTGTAAAGCCTTCCTACACTTTCAGCTCTCGTGTCATGCTAGAACTCTTTATTCATTTTTGTTCATTTCCAGTGTAAACTTACAGGCAAAACAGAAAACTCAGTACAGTCGATTTATGAGTACTATCATTCCTTTCTAATTAATATGTAAAGCAAAAATATACAAATGTCAATTTATAATTAAAGGAGGGAAATAATATTTATAGTAACAATCAATAATTTTAAGATAAACAGACATTAGAGTGAATAAATTCTTTCAGACAAGCAGAACTGAACAGATTCTATAATTATATAAGATTTATGTGAAGAAAAACAGGGCAATGGAAGCAAAAAAAAGGTGAATAAGTGATTTGGATTTAGGGATTCTTCTCCACTCGATCTTCATCAGGGGATGTGGGGCTTTTTTTCGGGCTGGGGGACCTGGAATGGCTGGAACACAGAGAAAGAGGCCTTCAGTGAGGAGAATATATATCCAAGGCTAACAAAAATCATCCATGAACTTTGCACAGCTTCAACCATATTCCTCATGGATGGCTCTTATTCCAATGTTTGAGCTTGACCTCTTTCAGTGCTGCTTGAGAACTACAGAACATGTTAAATCTAGATATAAATGGACTGTTAAACATCATGAGCTACAAATACACTGGTATTGAAAGCTTAAGAAATAAACTGAAATAAACTGTCTTGTTTAAATCTGTCACATAGTTGTGAATGTTAAACACCTGGAAAGCAGCTGAGAACTAAAAAACAAAATTATAGAAATACTCCAGCATATTTCTACTCTGACTCCTCTGCATCTGTAGGGCAGGTGTAATTACCACCCATACTGATACATTTCTCTGTGCTGAGAAAAGAACGAAAAACTGTAATCAGAAATCACTTAGAATGAAGGCCAAATGTGTGGCTGATGTTAAATGCTCTCAATAAACACTGAAATATAATTAGGGATGGACAAATCCGTAGCCTGCATGCCTGAAACAAGCAGATTCTGTCTTAGTACATTAGTTTTTTTTTTTTTTAATCCATAGTTGGTTCAACTACCAGAAAACGACAATAAACCCTACTTTTCATTTTTATTTATACTTATATTTCGACACTTACTTTACATTTATGTTTCATTTTACTTACATTTGATTTACACTGTTAAATTGGGATTTTTTCAGCTTCAAAAACTTTCTATTTTTATTTTCTTACTAGTATGTCTTAATCTATCTATCTATCTATCTATCTATCTGTCTGTCTGTCTGTCTGTCTGTCTATCATTTATCATTTGTCCACCCCAGTGTTCACCAAAATTAAGGTGACAAACACGACATAACAATATCTTACCCAGTTTGTTCTTATAGTATTATTCAAACACTAAAACAATAAAGCCAATTTGCTTACTTAGGCTTTTGTGGTATAAAGGTTTTGTGGTGTCAGTGCGAGATCAGAACCCCACAACATGAAGAATTCATGAAAGTGTTCTACAAAGATTTCTCCATAATTATTGATTGATGGAATTCACCAACTGCCCTTAGCCTTCTATTCTAAGCATATTTTGCATACACAGGTTTCTGTTCTCTGCTTAGTTACAGGGAAACGTGTTACAGACACGTACGCTACAGATGAGGTGTATAGGAAAACGCTGGAGTATTTATTAAAAGTGATGAGTTGAGAAGCAAACTGCTGCTGACTGCAACGGGGTCGAGACTGCTTCACCTAATGATAGACCATTTTAGAACCCAAGAGTGCCACCATCTCACATGAGCCATCTACAAAATGTCTAAATCCCTTATCTATTTAACAGTACCACATTATCCAGAAATTAATGTGAAAATCTCACCCAATTCATTTCTCTAAACCAGGATTAGATTGCTTAAAAAAAATAAAAAAATAATAAAAACCCACACACACGTGAAACCATGTGTGTTTCTCTTACACTTGCACACACACACTCGCACAGCTGCATACACTCACTCTCACAGGGGTGTTAATCATCACATGCTCTGCACATGTTCAGCATTAAGTAAAGGTTTACAGAGAATCTGGCTTTATTAGAACCAGGGCTCATATCAAGAAGGACAGTAACTCTTGGGTTGGTTACCTTTGCAGATAGTGGCGGAAACAACATACAGAGAAGCGACGGATGCTAGAACTCGAAGACACACTCGCAGAGGTCTTGAAGACTGATCTCTCGTCTCTCTCTTTCTCTCACACACCCTTCTCAGAAGCTAAGCATGAAGCCAGAGCTTTGAAGGAAAAAAGGGAAGGGGGGGGGGGAAGCCCAAAACTCTCAGCCCAGCATTTCTGGTCTGCAGTAGTAGTGCATGGGATGGGAGTGGGGCGGGTGGAACAACTGTTTGAGTACGCGCAGGATGCCCTTGGACGATCTCTTTAAAGCAGCGCGGCAGGAGGCTGATCTCGGGTAAGCTCTTTTGTCACCCTCCTGGAGGACGTTTAACATGGCAAGGACGAGCCCTGGTCAGTGCCATCCACTCCCGCACTCTTTAAGAAAAGACAAGAACAGCCTGCAGCAATTGGTCACCGGAGTCTGATCAAGACAGATTTGTGCTTGCTTTCTTTTTTTTTGGCCGGTGATCTCGTTCACTCTCTGTAGCTAATCAACTGGATCTGAGGGAGAAGAGAGATGAGAAGATGCCCCAAATCTTAACACCCCCCCCCCCCGACCCTCCCTCCCTTGAACAAAATCCTGACTCTTGGAGTCTTTCATAAATTGTGTGTGCGAGTTGTCTCTAGTACCTTAAGTACGACCTGACCAAGATCATCTAGACTAGGTGACCTTGAAAGTAAAAGACATTTCAGACAATGTTAGGAATTGAAATACGGAGTGGGAATGGAGGGCTGGGCCGATGCTCCCTCACTCATTTTTGGAGTGACTTAGTTAGAATCCCTCTCTACTGCATCTAATTTAACTGCCCCTGCTTCATCCATCCATCTCCATCACCAATCCGTCCATCCATGGCTGGAGCTGTGTCGTCAGACTAAAGGTCTTACCTCTTAGCTGTGCTTCCAGGACGAACTATGAAATATATAGTAGCCTATTTTTAACTAACCAAGGGATGCTATTTTTTCTGACTATGATCAACAGGTTTATCTAAGCTGACTGTCAATTCATAAACATGATAGTTTGCAATTAACTGGGGCCTTGAAGATATTCTAATTCACATAAATTACCTTCTTATGCAAGAATAATGCTTTTAGATATTTGATCAGAAGAATGACAAGGTTAGGGCAGTTATAGAAATGCAGATATGATATGGTTGGAGACCAGGAACCTACCTGCGCCTCTTAAGGCTGCGAGAGCGGGACCTAGATCTGGAGCGAGAGCGCGAAGCAGATCCAGATCGAGAGCGAGACCGAGAGCGACTGAAAAAGTATAAATCACACAGCATTCTTGCGTCAGGGCTAGGCTCACTGAAAGCAGAACGAGAAATAACAATCACAGACTGGTGTCATACCTCCGAACAGGAGTCCTTGATTTTGAGCGAGCTGGAGTGCCAGACCTTGATGGTTTTGAAAGAAAAAAAAAAATCATGTACATTACTTATTTATTTATTAATTAGGTCCAATAAAAAAATTAAGAAACCTTTAAGGTGAGTTACACCACTGTGATCTAACAGATTTCTAACCACTTACCTGCTCCTGCGTTTTGAATAAGATGGAGAACGGTACCTCCTAAGAGACAGAGAAAGAAAATGTCCATTTAATGGGGAACAGTTACTATGCTTATAGTATAATAGTGGGTTTTTTTTATAAGCACTTTGTCTTACTTCACCTACCAATGTGCCATCTTAATGCAGCCTGGAACAACAAAAGAACCTGGAAAGTTTGGGCAGTGTCATGCCACCTCTATTGCTTTTTTTCCAGTCATAGTGGCTCCCTATGTTTGCATGTTTTTCCTCCAGGTTCTCTGGATTTCTCCTAACTCTCAATAACCGGTAGGTGGTTGGCTACAATAAATTGCCCCTCAGTGTGAAAGCACCTCTGAGACTCCACGCCAGTGTATTTTTACACAGTTGTGCTAGTTTTTTTAATGTATTAATTTTCTTGTTATGAGCCTGTATTTCTAGATATGATAATAATTATAACCCTTGCCTACACTTTACATCATCAGCATAAGCTACAAGTTCTGTAAAGTATGTAGTATGACGATTATAACAATCATTCTATAGTTCTTTTGAGAGACAATCATTTTTTTTGGTTCCAGTTCTTGATCCCGCTGTACGTTTCAGGTTGTAGTGGAAATGAGTATGAACTTCGCTGTTGTATTACTGTACACATTGAGCAGATTACAGTCATTTTTGAATGCTGTGAACAATAACATAATGAAAATCCCAACCGGTTATAGCTGCGGCTTCGAGATCGTGAACGGTTGCGGCGGCTCCTTGACCTGGAGCGAGATCGAGACCGGGATCTGTAAAGGAAAAAAAAGGATAATGCACTTCTTGGCTCATAGTTCAATAAATCTGAAAAGCATTTATTGGCAAAGAAACTGTAACGGTTAGAGACACATTAGCCTTTGAAATCTGGGGGGTGGGGGTTGATGGCCGGTGTTGAAACACTTTGCACCTGCTTCGACGTCCTCGCTTGCTGAAGCGGTAGCAGTCGTAGGCATAGTGTCCCCTGTCTCCACACTGATAGCATCTATCATTTGGATCAAATGGACGGCGACTGGCTCGGCCATATCGGCTCTTCCTAGACATGCCAGTGGACAGCTCCACGCGAATACGCGATCCACCCAGTAGCCTGAAGTGTGAGGAGAAGAAAAAAAAGAAAAAAAAAAACAGATGGATGAGCCAGCATCCCCATCCTCTGGTGACAATCAGCTGCAATCTCTAAGAAAGTGCAGTGGAAATGTATCTCCTAAATTGTTCTCCAGGTAGATTTCCTCTACAAGCTCCCAAAGAACATAGATATAATATAAAGTTAAAGTCTCATAGTTACATACAAGGTTTCCTAAATTTCCAAAATGCACGTTTAAATATACTTACTTTCCATCCATTCCTTTCACTGCATCCTCTGCATCCCGGGCATCTTCGTATTCCACAAAAGCAAAACCAGGAGGGTTCCTGGCCACCCAAACGCTGCGCAAAGGGCCATAATAGCCGAAGGCCCTTTCGATTTCTCCTTTAGCAGCTCCTCCTCCCAGATCTCCCACATACACCTTACACTCCAAGTTTCTGGAGGAACTGCGAGATGATGAAGATGAGTAGTACGACATCTCTCCCTTTACCTGCACAGAAAGAAAATACTCAGATCTGCAGTGTCAGAGTGTAATAATGAAGTCAGAGCACAGGATTCCCCAACTCCAGTACTGGAGGGGCAGAGCCCGGCGCAGTTTGGTGATTCACCTGCTCGAAATCACCTGGTTCACCTCAGCAGTTATTGAGCTTCTAGGCTCTGCAAGACTATCACCAAATGTTCTGGACTCTCCTCGAACCTACACCCTTTAGCCTGTGACCCTAAAATCAATTCCGCGTCACAGGCTAATCATCAACTCTTTCAATTCGGTATCAATTCTTTCAATGCGCTCTGAGGAATTTACATCATTTTGTAGAAAACATGCGCATCATACAAAAATATCGAAGATGTTGCACACATCTGGCCTGTATGAGAGGGTGGCAAGAAGAAAGCCATTTCTCAGAAAGGTCCATCTAGAGTCCATTTTGAAGTCTGACACACCTGAAAGATTCAGCAACAAACTGGCAGAAGATTTTGTATTCAGAGGAAATCTAAGTAAAAGGTTTCGGCACAAATGGCGAAAACGTAACATCACCAAAACACCACCATCCCAACTGTGAAGCATGGTGGTGGACGCATGATGTCGTGGAGGTGTTTCTCATCCGCAGAGACTAGGAAACTTGTCAAGACTGATGGGTGGATGGACGGAGCCAAGTACAGGAAAAGTTTTGAGAAGGATCTGGAAATTAAATCTGCAAAATGTCTGAAAATGGGTCAGAAATTCATATTCCAACAGGACAATGACCCCAAGCATAAAGCCACAGCTATCATAAAGTGGCTTGCTAGGAAGAAGATCAAAGCCCTGACCTAAATCCTACTGAAAATCTTTGGAATGGCATGAAGGTTGCTGTCCATCAGTGAAAAAACAGCTCTCTCAGCTTTAACAGTTCCAAATTCTGGTGTGCCAACCTTGTGGTTCACTACTCAAAAAGACTGGGAGCTATAGTCGCTGCCAAAGGTGGGGTCCCTAGAGGACCAGTGGTCAGGCCACCACACTCTCGGCCAGGAAACCAACCCCAACCACTGGGATTGTATACGACAGTGTACTTCCAGTGCCGGTCCCTAGCCTTGATAAAATTGGGGAAGGTTGCATCAGGAAGGTTGCATCAGGAAGGGCATTCAGCGTAAAAACTGTGCCAAATCAAATACCAATGATCCGCCATGGTGACCGAAAGGTGCCAACTACTGACTCGGGTGGGGGGTATACTTAAGAAAAGAGGAAATTTCTGTTGTCAATTAAATACTTTTTAAAATTAAAATTAATACACTGCATTCACGTGTTATACTGTGTTGTTTGGATCAGGAAAAATAAGTCCTATTTTTTAAACCCATGATGCTTACAGAAACCAACAATAAAATGTACAAATTTTTGAAAGGGAGTGTATTCATTTTCTGTCCACTGTATTAAAGAAGCACTAATAAAATAAACAACCTTGAATAAATGTAAATTGAAATGTGTCTCACTTCATTAATATATATTTAGTTGTTTCTAAAACATGTTTTCAGTAAACGAAGCGAGTTAAAGAAAACCTGGCCATTAAAGAAAATGAGAAGCCACCCCAGAACTGAAACTGCGCAACGTTTGTCTATCATGTCTAACTTCAACAACAAGCTAGCAAGCTGTTATTTATAAATCGAACATATATATCGATAAACGATTAAATATCCTGCTTCTAAGACTATTTTCAAATCGTCTATTTCTCTAAACCAGCCGTGGTTATTAGCAAGCTGATTAAATTACCTAGCAAAGGATTCACAAGAGCTTTATGTTCTAGTTAAAAAGGTAGCTAGCTAGCTAATTAACTATCCTGCCAAGCAAATGTGTTAATTGTGTTAATGTGTTACTATTACTAGCTAAGGGTACTAGCTAAATGTGTTCACATTTAAAAAAAAAAAAAAAAAAAATTTTAAATATCTAACCTGATATTTTAGTTTCCTCGACTGAAAAAATACAGCTAGCTAGTTCTTCCTTATTAGCTTATAAGCTAATATGCAACACTAGCTAGCTAATTCGAAATGTAGGCTACAAGCTAAATTAGCAGGTTAGCTAAAATGATACTGTCGTTAGAAATTACTCTTACCTCTTTGTGTTAATTATTATATCCAGGTTTCCAAAATGAACATTAACAAAGTGTACACCGGAAACGATAACGACTTTGGTTTTCAAGGCTTATGAGTAGCATTAGCTAGAGATAAAGAGGAGAAGAGCTGCTTGTAGCTTTCCCGCTGCAGTGGGAGGAACAACAACAACAACACAAGAGCTTTTGGCTTCACACCATGGAGAAGGCATGGAGAGCCATTACTGCACACAAACTAATCCCATTTCTGCTAGAGATTAGTTGGATGAGTTGTGTGGTGTGATAATACAGGATTATATTTATATGTAGAGAATAAAATATGAATCTTTTGGTGCTTGGGCTGAGGTGTATCTCAGGTATATCTGCACCATAGGCGTTTATGTTCTACAGTATGTGAAGACATATTTACATATCTTCAGCATGATTAATAGTGTCTCTTTATATAGTCTTTCTTTCAGATATTCTAGTATTTTCATGCTAATTCAGTTGGGGGGTCTGGGGACTACACATATGTGTGCTATATTTCCAAGGAGGCCACATTTTCATTCATTCATTCATTCATTCATTTCCATCAAGTGCTTTATCCTGGTCAGGGTCATTGTGAATGTGGAGTCTGTCCCAGGAACCCTGGACTGAAGCTGGAATACATCTTGGATGGGACACAGGGCACATGCATCTATTCAAAATTTTATTTGTCACATACATAATTATATACAGTATATAACTTGCAGTGAAATAGAAGCCTGGCCTACTTCTCTTTAGACTGTGCATTAAATACTAAGTTCAAATTAAAATGTAAAAATCAGAAATGAATAAGAAATAAGAAATAAGATAAGCAATATGATATATATGTACAGGAATGTGCATACACTTATTCATACCTTGGAGCATTTTAAATAGCCAATCCACCAGCCACCAAGTTTTTGGTAGTTGAGAGGAAACTGGAAAACCCGGAGGAAACCCTCAGAAAGAACGTCCATAAACACGGAGGCAGTAACCCAAGCTCAGGATCAACCCAGCATCCCTGGAGCTGTGGCAACACTACCTGCTCTTAATAGCCTCTGTTTAACTGACTGAGATAGAAATTCATTATTGTTATTGTTGTCCTTATAGCCTAATTAAATCTCTCACTCGGGTATTGTTGTCCTTATAGCCTAATTAAATCTCTCACTCGGGTTTGGGTTTAAAATCTTGCAGCACTAACACTAATTTATGGCCACAAATTTATGACCAATTGCACCCAATTGGTGAACATAACATTCCAGATTTAGTCCCCCTTTGCCCTTATAATAAGCTCCACTCTTCTGGGAAGGCTTTCTTCTAGATTTTGGAGCGTGGCTGTTGGGATTTGTGATCATTCAGCCACAAGAGCATTAGTGAGGTTGGACATTGAGGTTGTGCGAGGAGACCCGGGGCGCAGTCAGCGTTCCAGTTCATCCCAGAGGTGTTCAGTGCGGTTGCGGTCAGGACTTGGTGCAGGACACTTGAGTTCTTCCACTCCAACCTTGTCTTCATGGAGCTCGCTTTGTGCACAGGGACATTGTCATGCTGGAACAGGTTTCAGCCTCTTAGTTCCAGTGAAGGGAAATTGTAATGCTACAGCATACAAAGACATACTATACAATAGAGTGCTTCCAGCTGTGTGGCAACAGTTTGGGGAAGAAACAAATATGGGTGTGAAGGTGTCCGAGGTGAAGCGTCCACATACTTTTGACATATAGGGAATTTCCTACTGTTATCCATTTTCCTAATCTAAAGTTCAATAAGTGTAAATAATAACAACTTAAATTTGGAATATAGGTTTTCATATAAGTATGAAAAATGTTTCATATCTACATTTTAACACAGGGTTCTAGGATGTAAAATTCAGGAATAATAAAACTCTAATGGCTGTAATAAATAAATATAAAGAAATATATCTGCATAATGTGAATAATATTTTAATTATTGAATTGGATTAAAAGGGATCAGTGATTATTTTACATTGGAAAAAAAAAAGGTTGCAAAATGTTTGGGAACTGAATGTATTTTTATTTAAAAAATATCAATAAGATAAATTTAAAACACTTTTTTTCTGAGATAAATTTCTCGCTTTGTTTAAAACAAGATAAAATAAAAGCAGCTGTGGCTAGGGGACTTGAATGATGTAACAGCCTGGAAAGTTCCCCGGATGAACTTTCTATCAGCTGAGTAAGAGCCGACTCTTTCGCCTCCCAAACGATTCATTGGCTTTTGTATTTATTTATTTATTTAATTTTATTTTTTTTAATTAAATTTAACCCAGACAAAGTAAAAAAAATCTGGATGCACTACAAAAGTGCATAAGCCTCCTTGCATTAATGTTATTGTATCTGCTGTATCTGTGATTCATTAAAAAGATTCGCTTTCATTTCTCCTGACAATCACTTCATACACATGCAATACGGTTAGGTACATCTTTAACAACCAGCAGTGCTACGGATCCTCACTACTCATGAACATATGCTAAAAAGAGGTTACAGTAGAAGCAATTTGATTACATTATACTCCTAGAGTCACAGTATTGCCTAAAAAACAAACGGCTCATATATGCGCGTCCACCCATGTTCAGATAAATGAGCCGACTCAAGGAATCGACTCATTCGCGAACGACACATGACTCATAGCTCTCAAGGTTGAAGGTCGGAGAAACAGAACCTGACCACAGCTAAACAGAGAGCGGAGGATACCGACATAGCGTTGCTTTAAAGCTTTAAACATTGGTTGTAAATATTTGTAACATTTAAAATGCCTAGAGGAAGTCGCAGCCGAACTTCGAGGATGGCTCCTCCAAGGTAAGATAGTCATGCTAACTTTCAACCAACCAACTAGCTAGCTTGCTAGCTTAGCAAGCCCTAGCTAAAATTATGCTAATGTCTTCGTGCCACATTAGCTATCATGCTTGTTACCTTACTCTTGCTGAGATTTTATTTAGATGCTAGATGTAAACTAATAGGTGATTAGCAAACAAAATAATGAAGTTCTTGAAGTAATATTTTAAGACCAAATGCCCACCACGTGTAATTTAATGTTATATGTAATAACAGTGCCATTTGTGAAAGTGAGTTGACTACATCAGGGGTTCCTTAAACTATTTTGTAGCTAGTATAGATTTCTTTTATGAACATCATCCAGCTATTTAAACATTAGGCACATTATTTAAACATGTAAAATGGTATAGTATCAGAAGTAGAAGGCTGTTCTTAAAAGAATCTCAGCCCTCATCCTAGTATATTAATTAAGCTCTGATTGATTAATCAGCTTCAGTGTTATTGCAGAAGTCTAATCACATTCTTACAACTAACATTGCTGACATTCAAAAGAACCTGAATGACTGAAATCTTGACAGTCCCTTGAAATATGTGCTTGTCTAATATTTCAGTAGGTTACACTGCATGTTATGGGCTGTTATTGGTTATTACGCTTGTTGCATCAGTTCTTACGTCACGCTGACCTTTATAATCACAGCTATTCCTCCCGTCCGGCCCCGCCTCCACCGGTGGCCAGAGCAGCACCTCCACCGGTGGCCAGAGCAGCACCTCCACCAGCTCCTGCACCTGCCCCTGCGTCTGCTGTGACTGCCCCTGCTGCAGCTGCCCCCAGACAGCCAGGTCTGTTTGCCCAGATGGCCAGCACTGCAGCAGGCGTCGCAGTCGGCTCTGCTGTGGGACACACCATCGGCCACGCCATGACGGGCGGCTTCAGCGGTGGCGGAAGCTCCGAGGCTGCCAGGCCTGATGTCACCTATCAGGTAAATGCATGACATGAAGAAATAACTTCATAGCCATAGGTTTATGTGGTTTATATCATTTTTTTTTTTCGGAAGAGTCTTCAGTTTTTGTTCTATCTGCCACATGCTTGTGTGTGGGTAATAAATAACATGTACTGAATGAATCCTCCAGGAGCCTTATCAGCCTCAGTACCAGCAGCAGCCCATGTATCAGCAGGAGCCAGTGCAGCAGAATCCCTGTTCATATGAGCTGAAACAGTTCCTCGAATGTGCGCAGACGCAGAGCGACCTCAAACTGTGTGAAGGATTCAGCGAGGTGCTCAAACAGTGCAGATTCTCCAATGGTACGTATTCGTGACAGGAGTCTAAGCCAGGGTCACGCTGTATGATTTTTTTGGCACGATTCAGACACTGTTATTTTGTGTGTGAATTGGATGGTAAATTTCTTCAAAAGTTGTGTAGTGTGTGCAGTTTCATGATGTGATAGACATATCAGAAGTCTAGTTAGCATCATTATTTAAAGTCTTTGCTATTAAAGTCTGCTTTGTAAGCTGTGAGCGGCGAGTTTGTCGTGAAAAACACTAGGCTGTCAATGAGGGAAAAGATGGCGACTATGTCCTACATATTTATATGACCACCTTTTTTTGTGAAGTTTCACTGCATAAAACTGCATGAACTGTTTGTCAGCATTTTCAGACTGAGGTGACTAGTGGCATCATTAGGAGTTAACTTTGGATGGCTACATGATGTAAGGACCTGCGATGTGATTTTCACCATCACATTGAGAAATTGTGTGCAGTGCATGCAGTAGTCAGAAGACAAGCCGTCTCTCGTTGTACAGCTTAAGCCTGGCTTTACCTGCTTGGGGAATAGGATGTGAGGTTCTTTCAGGTTTAAGGTGACCAACTAAAGGGGCAGTCACACTACACTTTTCATTCCATTGACTTCCATTCATATGTATGCGAGTGCTGGAGACAGGAAACACAAGCTGGTGTGAAGAAGGACTATCTCTTCCTCCCTCAGAAAGCTACTGCTTGATGGATTTATAGCCTGGGTGCCTTTCATGATGTTGCAATTGGTATTTGAAAAACGTCTTTCCATTTCCCCAAGCATGTTGTCTAAGACCGGGTCCTTGCTATCTGGTTCCACATGCTGTCCAAGTGTGGAAGCAATGATGGAATCTTTAAGATTCCTAGCTATCTGTCTGGACCGCTTTGAGATGTGAAGTGTTGCTGAAATGCCACTCTTTTCACATGTCTTAAGTATTCAAGTTTGGTGAACTCTGACCTGCGAATTTGTATCACGTGAAAACGTGTGACCAATAGAAGAATCCAAGATGGAGGAAGCACTGATTATAGCAGTGAAGCTCCTGGATTAAAGAGTGAAACTCTCCACGCTCATTCCGCGACTGGAGGATAGAGTGAACCCACAGCCTTCATCTTTGCAGACGCTGTCATCGCCGTCGTGACAATAACAGTGCAAGCACGTCGGAATCCATGATGTGTGGATTAAAAAAAACCCAATGCCTTGGCACATGATGATGTATCCGGTTGCCCTCCGTATTCACAGCACTCTCGCAAACCAAAAGTCTAGTGTGACCACAGCCTAATGAACATTTTTTTTTTCTTATTCTTTTGAAATTTCTCTTTGGTGCTTTCAGCAAAACCTTATGAAGAGAGAAATGTAAATATCTCAGAATCTTTATCAATATCAGTTCCTTTGGAGAGTTAGAAGAGAAAATAGACATTTTGAACCTGTTTAAAAACCCGACAGACATAAATTAAATATAAGAGCCAGGCATGTGTAATTGCCTTCTCGTGAAGTGAATGAGGGCCACAATCTGCACAAGTCTGAATAATTATTGTTCACAGTGCCCATGTAACCTTTAGCAAAACAATGTGTTCATACTTGAATGGTTTCTTTGAGTTTGAGCCACTTAGCAAGCAGACCTGAACCTTACATTACATACACAATAGAAAGCATTGCTTGGGTCACATTTTTTCTTTTGTGGGCGTGTAGCGACTATTCCTGTTGTCACTTGTGATTTATTTATTTATTTTTTTAGTTCAGATGAGAAACAGTAATCATTATATATATCTTCTAAAGCAAACTAGTTAAACACAAATGAAATAATGCATTAATCAGTGTGAAAATTGGTTATTGGATGTTAGGCTTTGGGCTAGCTTCATTAGCAAATTAGCAAAGCAAGCTACACTCACCAGAGGCACCACCAATTTCTGTACAGTTTTATTGTTGTAAGATTATTGCACGTTTCCTAACTGAACACTGAACAACATGGATACTTCTGTCTCCACTGAGGTATAAAGTGTGCGTTTATATTAGTTTCACCTTATTGTTTGATCATGAATTCCTTCTTACTAAAAAGAAAGAGCTCACTTGGATTGTATGTATTTAGCATGTATAATTGCAGAACTGCACACTGATCTGATCTGTCTTTTTCTTGTGTAGGTTTGCCCTGAGACTGGAATGGAGACATCGACAAGGACGCTTATTCTTAATGTACAAACATACATAACAAAGAGAACTTTAGAAATGCATAGTAGAAGTTGTATGCATTTCTTAGGGTGAAGCACTGTATGATTGTTCAAGACTTAATGTTTGATTTATATATATATATATATATATTGGGTAACTTGCTATGAATGTCAGAATTGCATAGTGTACGTAGTTTCAGAAGATCACCGAACATGTGACTGAACAAAAACACAATAAACCCTAAAACCACTGTTTCGTCTTTGAAATGGAGAGTTCTGACCGAGCCCACTCAGTAGCCGTCTTTCTACAGACTTCTGATGAACATCGACTGACGACATCCACAGGACATCTTTACAAGGCAGCATCGTTACAGGAATCTTTTCAATGCAGAATGAAGAAGGTGATAGCTATTCTGGTCAACCTGTATTATACTGCTTGAAGACAGCATGTCACTTGTGTACTAAATGATTTATAAGTTTGGATATAACAGAGACGGTCATTTCTTCTAGGTCATTCTTAGTCAGTGGTTTTGCAAGTCATTGTCTGTCTTGCCCTAATTCTCTTCCTCTTTCTCTCTGAGACACAGACTTCCGGGTCTTCTTACAGTACCATATTTGCATTTCTAATTCATTGCAATTAAGTTTTATTTATAATTAAAGACCCACACTTTAAAGAACCAGACTTGTTGCATGAAGTCAGTAACTTGAGCATGCAATGATAATGATACTGATACTGAAATGTCATTGAGCATGCAATGAGCATACAAGGATACTGACATGTCACTGAGCATGCAATGAGCATACAAGGATTCTGACATGTCACTGAGCATGCAATGAGCATACAAGGATTCTGACATGTCACTGAGCATGCAATGAGCATACAAGGATTCTGACATGTCACTGAGCATGCAATGAGCATACAAGGATACTGACATGTCACTGAGCATGCAATGAGCATACAAGGATACTGACATGTCACTGAGCATGCAATGAGCATACAAGGATACTGACATGTCATTGAGCATGCAATGAGCATACAAGGATACTGACATGTGATTAGGAAGTGCAAATGAAAAAGTCACTTATTGTTCAATAAAATGAATGAACTAGCAGATTTGTTATCAAAGACCTGACACAGGGGTACTTCTCAATCAGTCAATGTGAGGTGTAGGGCACTGTGTGTGTGTGTGTGTGTGTGTGTGTGTGTGTGTGTGTGTGCGCGCGCGTGTGCAGGCTATATAAGCGGCTCGGACCGTTTTATTTTTGGAGTGTGACATTCTCGCTGCCCTTTAGCGTGCTGCAGTTTGTGCTCGCGCCCGCGTGCACCGGAACATAGTGTTGTTGCATCATGGACTGATTCGGACGTCTTAGAAAAGCAAGAAATCGGACCTACACTTGAGCTAAAACAGCAGAGAATACTGATGCGGTAAGGTATGGGATTTGTTTTTGCCAGCTTTGTCGTGACTGCGCACTGTTATGTCAGCCATTGCGTAAATCGCCGGTTCAGCGGCGTAGCGCGCGCTGCAGAATAGCGCCTGCAACCTGCACACCATTTTGGGGCTCAATAATAAACATAATAGTAAACATAACTGCAATCCAGACTCCATACAAAACTCCGATATTATATTATGTAATAGTGCGTTTGCTAAATGAATCATCTATACAGGAGAATTTTTGTCCTTTTAGGGTTTTCTTAGCTGTTACAATTGTTCCTTTGGAGACTGGGTATTACAGGAATAAACAGTATGTCAAAACTGTGACAGCTGAGAATGTCATCATGACCCATAAGTGCATGGCACTGTCTGTAGTTTCATATACCACTTACTACTATGTTGCTGTTATAGTTGCTCTTTAGCTATAGTGGGCTACAAAGGCTACCTATGGTCAGTCCAGTTTTATTTGTAAAGCACTGTTAACAATAGACATTGTCGGAAAGCAGCTTTCCAGAAAATCTGGCTGATATAGATGTCTAGACTATTAGAGGCAAACCTAGATAGATTATGTGGAGGCCCCAGGCAAAATAAATGCATGGGGCCCTTCTGACAGATTTTTGTTGTCATTATGTCTTCATGTTACCCAGAGATATAATTATAGCTACAATGTACATTTAAAAGTAGTCAAAACACACATCTAACCGAACATAAAGTGTTTACAGCTTCATGGTGAAATCAATCCCCAGTGAGGAAACAAAATCTCCATTTTCAACTATTTACAGTACATTGATGGGGTGGCGCAGGAGCATAAACGAGTCTTCAAACGAGATAGTGCCCCGCCCCACAAAGGGGGCTGCTGAGACGTTGCTGTGCATTATTTTAAGATGAAAATGTCTGATTATTTAAATGATCAGCTCTCGTCAATTGCCTGCCTTGCCTGCCCTGTTGCTATGCCTCTGTCCCCAGTGAGCAAACCAGAGGTGACGGTGGCAAGGAAAAGCTCATGAGGAAGAAACCTTGTGAGGAACCGTACACATACCATACACATCTTCTAGGTGGCACTGATTAGTGCAATTATAAATCATTACTCTTCTGCAGCCCTGGAGGACTAGTGGTTAGGCCTCGGTGCTCTCACCGGCACAGCCCGGGTTTGATTCCCGGCCAGGGAACCAACCCCAGCCACTAGGGTTGCCCATGACAGTGCGCTCCCAGTGGCGGTCCCAAGCCAGAATAAAATTGGGGAGGGTTGTGTCAGGAAGGGCATCTGGCGTAAAAACTGTGCCAAATCAAATATGTGGACCAATGATCTGCTGTAGTGACTCCTAACAGGAGCAGTCGAAAGAGGAACAACAACTCTTCTACAGCTTTATACCGTTTAGCCAAACAGTACTGAGTGTATTGAAAGGATGTTCAGTATGAGTATAATGTGAATGAGCCCTGGGATGAGCACAGGACAGTCTTTAAGATAACAGCAGCAGCAGTAAGTAGTGTACACTTTCAGACCAAGCCATTGAAAAAGAACTGATTCAGTTGCACCACCAAGACACTCAGTCATTGTTAATCACAAGCTGGCCAAACTGGTAGACCATCTAAGAAATTAATAATTTCCATAATTGCTACAATAACACTGAAGTGTTGTCTGTATATTGCTGTTGTCTGCTCTCACTAAGGTTGCTTGGATAATCTGTGAAACCATCATCATGACCAAAGACGACGAGATCCCAGACTGGGTGGGAGCTCAGGAGTTCTACGAAAAATATGATCCCAAGGAGATCCTCGGAAGGTAGCAGTGATGGTTTTTAATCTACACAAGTCCACAAATGTAGATTTTTATTGCGGCATATTTGTATATATTACCTGTAAATATAAGCTGCCAGTGCTTGGAACACTCGAGCATTTTTCGTGAACACAATGAAATCTGATGTGTTCATATTTCCTATCTCATGTCTTATTGCCATGAGGGCTTTTTTATGTAATACTGTAATTTCACTTGTGAATGTATAAAAAGACAGCACTGCTGATCATCATTGCCAAATGACTGGTCAGTTCCAAACCATATATGAGTACTCTCATACCTCCAGGAGGGGCGTAGCGTGGTGTGGACAGGTTAGACCCAGTGACTTTATTGGGGTGGCAATCCAGGGTGAGGAAAAATACTAATCCACATCAGTATAAAATGCTATGTGTTTACCTGAAAAACTTTGTTATTAGAAACAAATTTAAAGGAAAGCTTTTATGTATTGACTTATGTTGCATTTTGTTTCAGTCTTCAGTGTTCTTGTTACCTTTTTATTCATTGCAAAATTAAAAATGCTAAATTTCAGACATTTGCTTGGCCCATTTTTTGGCCAAGAGTGGGCCAAGCAAATGCATGAAATTTAGTATTTTTAATTTAGCAATGAATGAAAAGGTAGCATGTAAAAAGTAAAAGGCAAAAAGTGCATGTTTTTTTAAACTATTTATTTCACCTAGAAGTTTTCACATTCTCATACCTTATACTTTTGTAACCGTAAAAGTATACTAACTTCAGAAATCATTTTAACCAGTGAATATGTAAGTATGTAAGATGTTTGCCTGTTTTTATACATGCCCTGGGATTTCATTGTGGGCAAGATGTTCTACATTTTCTGAATTTCTAATTTCTTGTACAGGGGAGTTAGCAGCGTGGTCCGACGCTGTGTAAATAAACGCACGTCTCAGGAATACGCAGTCAAAATCATCGACATAACACCATCAGATAAAATGACACCTCAGGAAATTGAGGAGATCAGGGAAGCCACGGTGAAAGAGATCGAGATCCTGAGGAAAGTGTGTGGGCAAAAGAACATAAGTAAGAATTCACTCTTTTCATACCAGATAGCAGACAACCAAATCCAAGAACAATCACGACATGCATTCTTTCATTTACAGCTGAGAGCAAAACTTTGCACATCTTTAGGACAAAATCAAGATACAGATATTGTTCCTTCATTATCACAAATAAAAAAAAAAGGTCAAAAGTTTTTGGCCTCTGTTTTAAATGTGATTAATGTGAAACCACATTTGGCCTGATAGCTCCTTGCATATCTCCTTTGGATATTTTGTACATACACTGTAAAATAGAGATACATTTTCCCTTTTCTGATTAAAAAAAAACATGCAGGATGCAACCCTTTGCTATCAATTATGTCATTGTATGCTTCTGAATAGATGCCTTGTTCTCTATAACATTCATAAGCTGCAACATATTATAAGTATCTTCAAGTCTACAGCATAGAAACATGGAAAAATAGAACTTGCTAGATCCTGGTCTAGGGTCAGACCATATCATGTAAACGAACGTAAAAGATCCATGCCTTCCCAGTTCCTAAAATGTTCCACAGTTTGCGCTATTGTCCAGAGATTGCGAGTTTGTATCCCGATTATGCCACAGCCATTTGTGGCTGGGAGCCAAGGGAGCCAAATAGGCTGTGCTCTCTGGGTGGGAGGAGCGTACTCTCTCTCCCCTGTCAATCACAGTGACTCTAGCCAATCATGGGAGTCTGTGAGCTCATGAAGTGAGCCATGTGATGCAGCATGAACAGCAGTTCTAAAAGTTTTGGTTGGCTGGCTTTATGTGTCTCGGAGCCTTCACCTTCCTCGGGTCGTAGCTGTATGGAGAAAAATGGGGCAAAAAATCTTAATGGGCATGCTGCTATAGGAAAATAATCAGCGATTTGGGGTGATGGGATGCGACACAAAGTGGAGTGTTTTATTCCTCTTATACCACAGCAAATTCACAAGGATTACAATTTACTTTGATGAACTTCTGCTATTACTAGTGCCGCCAAAGAGAACTAGACACAAACATTAACACAGCCTGAGGCAAAGTGAGGCAAAATTTTGCCTGGCCTAAGCTGGGAACCAGGAACATAGCAGAAGCCTGCATCAGAAGCAAAAGTGGCCCTTCTTCCACTTATGGTCTTCTTCCTATGTGCAGCTCCCCTAGCTGGTGACCAGTAAAATGTGTTCCTCTGTAACTGGAGAGAGAGAAACCTATACTCACTGCATGAGGAGACTGCAGCATTCACTTCCATAGCATAGATATAAACTAGTCAAACTCGATGCCAACATTGTCGACAGGGATGTCTCCACCAACAAGTCTATTCCTTCCTGTTAGTAATTTGTGTGCCAGAAATATCCTGCAAACATGAAGAAATCTATTGAAGAAAATATATTTCAGACATTTGACCTTGCTGTGACCTTGACCCTGGATCAAATCCATGATCTAATCAGTTCATCTCTTAATTCTATATAAATCCTACAAACATTCAACCACTTATTCATTGAGATGTCTCGCTAATGAGAATCTTGGGCAGACGCACAGACAGACACATGGATGGACAGATGGAAAAAAAATCATAGCTAGCCAAAAAATGAAACTTGATTCCTGAACATGACCATGTATGTAACATCTCTGTATGACAAACAGGAAGGAAGCGATGAAGAAAAACTATTTTAGACATTTGACCTTACTGTGACCTTGATCCTGTTTGGATCAATTCCAAAATCTAATCAGTTCATCTGCTAGTCACACTGATAATTCCAAATAAATCCTACAAACATTCAACGAGTTTTTGAACGAAAAAACACAATGCCTCCACCACTCCGAAAAGGTTTTTAGTATTATACCACTAGGCAAGTATAAAGGTCTTTTTTGTACAGCTTAAACATTGCTTATATGACTAATATTTATGATACTGTATAAATCTGTACTTTAATATACTGTTTCATATCATAAACCTGTATATATACACTATAATTTCTCTTTATAGTTCAGCTGAAGGACTGCTATGAGACAAAAGCCTTCTTTTTCTTGGTCTTTGACTTGTGAGTACATTACAACTGTGACACTACTCAATAGGCATTATCTCTAAACACCTTCACTGTATATACAGTAAAATGTCCCTGTGCACTGTAGAAGAACATAAAAATGTGATATTTCTTCTTACTTTCTTACTAACAGGATGAAAAAAGGAGAGTTGTTCGATTATCTCACTGAGAAAGTTACCCTGAGCGAGAAAGAGACAAGGTTGGCCATGTTTATTAGTTCAAATCCATCTGCATGACTAGTGGCACAGTATGACAGTTTTATTTATTCATTTTGTAGATGTGTTTATCCAAAGCCAGTAGACAGTTGAGCATAATTCAGTCTGAGCACAGAGCTGTTAAAGGAGTCAGCAGTGGTACAGAGCAAGAACAAGTGAATATAAACACAACTAAACACACACAGGCCCTGATTTACCTAGATCCCAAATAAAGAGTACTTGCACATTTACAGTCTTTGCGAAATAGGAGTTCTATGTAGAACCCTAAACAGAGTGTTTCTGTTTCAGGCAGGGGTTCCAAGTAGAACCTGTTTAGGAAACTAAGAAACCTTTAACAATCCAAAGAACCATTTTATCTAAGAGTTTAGGTAGTGGGCAGCTTGTGGCTGATTTACAAAGAATGGAAAAATAATGTCAAATCCAAAGGAGGTGGAAGAAAAACGTCTGAATGAGGTTTTTAAGTGTGCCAGTTTTGGCAAATTTGGATCTATAAGAGACTTCCTGAGTTAAACTGTGAATAAATTATTTAAATATAATATGAACATACAATTATGAGCGGGGAAGAGGTTTTCAGAGATAGGTAGTTTTGCTCATTTGAAACACAATCCTTGGTTTTTATACACATCAACCTTTATTACATCATGGCCAGAGAGTGGCACAACTAGGTAGTAGTACTCAGCAGTGCTACATTCACTAATTACTCATCATTCGAATCTTTTGAATCTTATTGCAAATTGAAGATCAGCTTGCAATAGTGTCATAACATGTACAGTCAGGTCCATAAATATTTGGACCTTGACAAAGTTGTTGTTATTTTAGCTGTCTACTCCGGTATATTGGAGTTAAAATTAAATAATGAATATTATTTAGCACATTTGACATTTCTCTGGACCTTTTCTGAAAGGAAAATGTCTATTTGCCACTATTTCCCAAAAACCTGGCACAGGATCTAAGCCTTGTGCTGGAGTACCGTATGAGTCTATGCAAGATGCCAAACTTGAATGGGTTTCCACAAAACATCTGCCTTTTTGATAGCAATCACCTCAGCAAAACCAGCTGGAACATTGCATGCTCTGGTGATAAACTCAGCTTGAACGTGTTGGTCAAAGCCAGATGACTTTGGGGTGACCTTGTGGGTATTGTGACACACCACTCTATGGAGAGCGTGTCCAGATCATAGTTATATGATAATCATAGTTACATAGGATTAGTTATGTGTGGGTTGCTCCAGGAGATTTGTCCTGGTACTACCTGGGTGTCAAGGTGCACTTTCTCCAGGTTCTGCAAGGTTACTGTTGTGTTCCAAACATCTTTCCAGTTAGTCCTAAGTGTGCTGGTTCCTTTGGCATACTGTACATAACATATAACACTGTACTATTTTCAGAAAGATTATGCGTGCATTGCTAGAAGTGGTCAGCTTCCTTCACTCCCAGAACATAGTTCACAGAGACCTGAAGCCTGAGAACATCCTCCTGGATGACAACATGAACATCAAACTGACCGATTTTGGCTTCGCCGTCCAGATTGCGCCGCAGCAGAAACTCAATGGTAAGTCTTTTATGTTTATCCCTTGTAATCTGATTTTGTTATTTTATTAACCTTAGTCACATGCCTTTCATGCCACGATTTCCTAGGAAATTTTAGAAACGTGAAAACAATTTGAATGCAGACAGAAGCTCTTCTGTACTTTCTTACATTTTTGTGGTTCAGACTACATTTCTGTGCACCAAGATAATTCATGCAAGTAACATAGTTGATTGGACGGTTGTTAATTCAAATCCCAACACTGCCAAGCTTCCACTATGAAGTCCTTGAGCAAGATCCTTAACTTTCAACTGCACAAGTCACTTTGGATGAAAGCTTCATTAAGATGAGGAAATATTATTTGGTAATAGTATTGTCACTACTCTGCCATACAAAGGCAAAATGCAGTAACTATGCTAGAAATGGGCAAAATGCGGAGGGGTATATTTTATATCATATTTTTCCAAAATAGAGCAAGATCATATATTTTAACCTTGTGCACACTTTTAAGGATCTATATTTCCCTTGCTGGTCACTAGTCGTACACTTGCTATGCAAAGGCTGATTTATATATAATTGCAGTTTTCTATGACAAGAAACAGTATTTTTCATTCAATCAACTCTTCCTATGTATACACGTCATACAACTGTTAGCTCCAGTCTACTAATTGGTCAAGCGGCAATTCCAAGAGTGCTGATATTTAATATAACAACACCGGTACATTCACTGTTTGTATCACTCCGGTTGTCTGTGTTCGCTAAATAAAATTGCAATTCCAGCAATAGTTTGTTACATTGAAAGCGTTACTACACAGCGGCAACTCTCTGTCTAGCTAAAAAATATTTGGTCATTTTGTGTCTGAAATGTCAGTTACTCTATATAAACTATATTAGTTTCTTGTTTATAGAACAGTTATATAAAAGCAATCTCACAGTCTCAATTGTGCTGTTGTCCTGGATATGGCCGAATCGTATTGTATATAAATTGAATTGTATATAAAAGTTGGCACCTCTGGCCAAATTACATATTTTGCTGATTTTTTAAGTGAAAAGAAGTAAACACAACCTCTGCAGCAACCTGTTTTAAAAATTTACATTTTTCTGTGAATATTAATGCATAGTTACTTTATATTGGAGAAATTTACAATAAATAAATAAATAAATAAAATAGTAATTGTGGCATATGCAAACATTTGGACACCTTACTAAGTCAGTACTTAGTAACACCCCACTGGCAGATATCAAAGCTTACAACTGCTTTTTCTAGCCAGCTAGGAGTCTTTCTATTCTTGTTTTAGGAATTTTCAACCACTACTCCTTGCAGAATGCTTCTAGTTCTGAGATATTCTTGATTAAAATCTACCTGCGTATTTCCAATGATGTTCAAGTCAGCTTCAGTTTGCTTTCCTTGAAACAGTTCATGGTGGATTTATGGTGTTATGGTTTGGATCCTGCTGTAGAAGCCAATTCAGTCTCTTTTCAGCTTCAAGTTTCTTGCCTGACTGTGTCACATTTGCTTCGAGGAATTTGCTGATATTTCCTAGAATCCATTCTTCCATCCACCTGTGCAATGTTTCCTGTGTCACGGGCTGTCACACAACCCCAACCATAATAGATCCATCCCCCTACTTTATAGTTTGCAAGGTGTTTTTTTTTTTATCAAAAGCTACTCCAATCATGTCTACCAACAATTCATCAGTCCACAGTGCTTGTTTACAAAATGCCTCTGGCTTATCTACATATTGCTTTGTGATAAGGATGCAGGTAAGTCATCCTTCTGATGACTCTTCTATGCAGATCATGTTTGTTCATGCAATGTTACACAATGGAATGGTGCACAACCACTCCTGTGTCAGCTAAACCTCCCCACAGGTCCTTAGTGAGATATGCAGGTTTTGCTTTGCCTCTTTTGGTCAGCATACTGAAAGTTTTCTTGGTCTTATAGATCTTACCTCGACTTCCACAGTTCTCCTTAACTGCCATTTCTTAACATTTTTGACAGTGAAAATTGCTTGAAGTGCTTTGATATCTTTTTTTAGCCTTGCCCTGCTTTGCAGGCATCAATTAGCTTAGTTTTCAGACCCTCAGTCAACTGCTTAGAGGAGCCCATGGTTGTTAGCACAAGGCTTGAAAACCAAGAGAATTTATTACACTCTGGAATTGTTATTCCTAATGACCATTTCTGACATGCCCAGTGAGTCCTAATGAGTCAATTAAGGCCTAATGAGTTAATTAAGTTCTGAAACTGGAATTGTGTCCAAACCTTTGCACATGACACAATTACTATTTTTTCAATTTTTAAGTTCATTAAATATAAAATAACTGCATTAATATTTGCAGAATTTTTTTTTTTTGCTGCAGCAGTTGTATATACTTTTTTTAAATAAAAAGTTTAATAAAAGATTAAAAAAAATCATTTAAAATGTTCGTATGTTTAAATGCACAGTTAGATGCACTATATTAACTGTTTAAATATAAGCATATAAATTTAACAAAAACAACAGTAATAATAATAACAATAATATTAATAATAATAATATTTTTATTCAATATAAATGTTCATTTAATTGTTATTTAATATTGATGATTATTTTGTAATAAGATGAATATTTTCTTTTAATAAGTTTTAGGACCAGTGTATGTCAGCTACTCAGTTATTTATACTAAATTTATTATTATTCAATTAAACCGCAGAGGTATGTGGAACACCGGGTTATTTGGCTCCAGAAATCATTGAATGCTCCATGGATCCTCATCATCCAGGCTATGGCACTGCAGTGGATATGTAAGTTAAGAAAATAGTACTTCTACCTTGTTTTAACACACTACTGAACATTTTTACAAAGCCCAAAGAATATTTTAGCTACTATTTATTCATTTGAAAGTCATCTTTTCAAAATGTGCCTTTGTAAACAGAAATTATGATATTGGGTACTACAGGTGTCATATGAACCCTTTTTTTTCAACTGTTCCATACCTAATTTTAAGTGATTTTGATCTTGGACTATTGCGCCACTGGGAGATAAGAAGCTCACTAATCTAAAATGACCTGTTGTTGCCACAGCTGGAGTGCTGGCGTGATCATGTACACACTGCTGGCCGGATCTCCTCCGTTTTGGCACAGGAAACAGATGCTGATGCTGCGCATGATCCTGGCAGGAAACTTCCAGTTCACATCGCCAGAGTGGGACGATCGCTCAGACACTGTCAAAGATCTGGTATGCAATAAAGGAGAATGGGACGATACACACACATAGGTACTCATAGGTTTTGTGCCATGAATTTTTTTAAATGAAATATACTAAATATGCAATTGGAACAGGGAGTAAAACACAATGACAGGTATTGTGCTATAGCACGACATTTATTAGATTATTTTCCAATAACGGCAACATCCCGAACTGTTTTTTCGCTCTTATACCACAACAGTTTGCCAACAATTACAATCCTTTACTTATTAATGAATGACACATCATGTCATTTTTATCTGTTTTTTGTTACATTTATTGTTGTGAAAAGCCTGTGACACAAATTAGTTCCTGTTATCGCTTACTTTATAGCTGTCTTAAGTAAGCATAAACAGTCATTACCTCACCAGCCTCTCTTTTTTTCCTTCTTGTGAAGGTAATAAGACAAAAAATGCACCTTGTCATATTACAGAGAAACCGCAAAACACAAAGCCTTCTAGCCTGAAGACTCTCTTGTGGTGGAAAATGTACTGACAGTTACAATGCACTGACAATGGAGACTCCTTCTATAAACGATAAATAAATGTTTCCTAACAGAAAAGCTCACTATGACATCTTCCTTTGTTAAATAATACTTTTAAAATAATAAACAACATTTTTTTAAAAATTTGTTTATTATTAGGCCTGGATTATGGAGATTGTCTGCCATACAAGTGTGCATGAATGGCATGAATAGAAATGATAACATTAATGACATGAATATAAACTTAGCATTTGATTTGCAGTCAGCACTACTGTTAGAGCTGTTATTAATTACACTGAAAATTAAACAAAACATAAAAATATTTAGCATTTTTGTTTTCAGATCTCCAAAATGTTGGTTGTGAATCCAGAGCAGCGATACACAGCCATCGATGCCTTAAATCACCAATTCTTTCAGCAGTATGTGGTCGAGGAGGTGCGATATTTCAGTCCGTACAGGAAGTTTAAAGTGAGTAACTGATTGTAACTTGTGACTGATTGCTCAGGATATTTCAACATGGTATTCAAAAGTATTAGCAGAGAATAAATGAGAAATAAGAAAATGTCTTATTGTGAAGATACAGAAAACAATGCAAAAAACAAAAAACAAAAAACGCACATGTATAGACAAACAAATACTTTGAGGGTTCTTTGGATAGTTTAGTATAGTATAGTTTGGATAGGTGGGATAGTTTCTTGGTGTCCTAAAAGGATTCCACTTGGAACCTTCTCTAATAGGGAAACACTCAGTTGTTGGGGTCTACACAGAACCTTTAAGGGTTCTTTAATCTTTAAGAATCTTTAACAATTTATTAAATTACTTATTTTATTATATAATATATAATTTTACCAGGAATTGGTGGACAAAGTACATTAGAATATGCATATATAATTAACGTAAATATGTGTGGATAATGGATATTTGTCAAAATATTAATTAGAAGTGAAAATAGCTAGTCAAAATTATATGAGTAAAAGTTACAAAATGTCCACATTTACATGTTCAAGTAAAAAGTAAATTATTTTAACTGAAATTAGGAAGTAAGATCATTTTCCCCAAAATGTTCTCACACCTTCCCAAAATTGTAACAACTGGCATGAACAGTTACACTATACGGCCAAACGTATATGAACACCTGATCATCACACTCATATGTGCTTTATGAAAATCCCATTCCAGATTTATTTCTTTGTTTATCTTTGATGTTATAATAAGCTCCACTCTTCTGGGAAGGGTTTCCACTAGATTTTGGAGTGTGGCTGTGGGGATTTGTGCTCATTCAGCCGCAAGAGCATTAGTGCAGTCAGGCACTGATGTTGGGCGAGGAGACCTCGAGTGCAGTCGGCGTTCCAGATCACCCCAAAGGTGTTCAGTGGGGTTGAGGTTATGGCCCTGTGCAGATCACCCAAGTTCTTTGACTCCAACCTTGGCAAATCATGTCTTCATGGAACTCGCTTTGGGCACAGGGGCATTGTCATGCTGGAACTGGTTTGGGCCTCTTAGTTCCAGTGAAGGGAAATTGTAATGTTACAGCATACAAAGACATTCTATACAATAGTGTGCTTTCAACTTTGTGGTTGGAACAGCTTTGGGAAGAACCACATATGGGTATGTCCACAAACTTTTGGCCATATAGTGTATGAAGGATACGGTTAGGGTATCTTTTTTACAACTTCATTTATATGAAATCTAATAAAATCCAACCGTCCTTCATTGGAGTGTGTACAAATTTTCAGGTTTGAAGAGAAAGTGATTCAACTAGGCGATCCTTTCATATATGATTGGTTGTGAGCCATACGATTTACGTTAATAAGTTAAGGTTAATATCCACAGAAACCCGGTAGATTTATGATTTTAGAGATTTGTACTGTAAGTACTATAAATGTCCAAATGAAAATGTAAGAATTTAAAAGGATAGGTTTTTGGAGTATTGCATTTTAATTTCTATTTATATCAGATATAAAAGTATATAATGAAGTACAATTGTTTTCCACTTCTGCTCCCAGGTCATCTGTTTGACCGTCCTTGCTTCAGTGCGCATTTACTGCAACTATCGTCGTGCAAAACCCGTCACCAAGGATGTGATCAAGAGTGACCCCTATGCAGTGAAACCAATTCGCAAACTCATCGATGCCTGTGCATTCAAGATCTACGGACACTGGGTGAAGAAAGGCCAGACGCAGAACAGAGCGGCCTTATTCGAGAACAGTCCAAAGGCCTTTTTACTCTCTATAGCAGCCGAGGCTGAAAATTCATCATTGCGTACGTGGTAGACGAAAACGAGACAGCTGAAATGAAGGAAACTGGAAAATAAGAAAGTGGCTTGATCGAGAATGTTGCAAATCCTTTTTTCTGGAATGTGTTGCTATGTTAAATTCAGGAAACTGACTTTTTTTTGCAATGGTAAATGTGCAAATATTGTTTAGTTATAATTTATTTGAAAGTAAGTAGAGCAACTCTGAGTTGTATTGTAAAAGAAATACGCTCTAAATTAATTCATTTCGTTTGACATTATGGATACTGAAATATTTGTATATCTCCAGGGGTTCAGCAATAGATGTATGTTAACACCTCATTAATAAGCTTTCACTTACCCCACATACAGTGGGGCAAAAAAGTATTTAGTCAGCCACCAATTGTGCAAGTTCTCCCACTTAAAAAGATGAGAGAGGCCTGTAATTTTCATCATAGGTACACTTCAACTATGAGAGACAGGATTTTTAATGAATTAACTGGTAAATTCCTCGGTAAAATAAGTATTTGGTCACCTACAAACAAGCAAGATTTCTGGCTCTCACAGACCTGTAACTTCTTTAAGAGGCTCCTCTGTCCTCCACTTGTTACCTGTTTTAATGGCACCTGTTTGAACTCGTTATCAGTATAAAAGACACCTGTCCACAACCTCAAACAGTCACACTCCAAACTCCACTATGGCCAAGACCAAAGAGCTGTCAAAGGACACCAGAAACAAAATTGTAGACCTGCACCAGGCTGGGAAGACTGAATCTGCAATAGGTAAGCAGCTTGGTGTGAAGAAATCAACTGTGGGAGCAATTATTAGAAAATGTAAGACATACAAGACCACTGATAATCTCCACGCAAGATCTCACCCCGTGGGGTCAAAATGATCACAAGAACGGTGAGCAAAAATCCCAGAACCACACGGGGGGACCTAGTGAATGACCTGCAGAGAGCTGGGACCAAAGTAACAAAGGCTACCATCAGTAACACACTACACCGCCAGGGACTCAAATCCTGCAGTGCCAGACGTGTCCCCCTGCTTAAGCCAGTACATGTCCAGGCCCATCTGAAGTTTGCTAGAGAGCATTTGGATGATCCAGAAAAGGATTGGGAGAATGTCATATGGTCAGATGAAACCAAAATAGAACTTTTTGGTAAAAACTCAACTTGTCATGTTTGGAGGAGAAAGAATGCTGAGTTGCATCCAAAGAACACCATACCTACTGTGAAGCATGGGGGTGGAAACATCATGCTTTGGGGCTGTTTTTCTGCAAAGGGACCAGGACGACTGATCTGTGTAAAGGAAAGAATGAATGGGACCATGTATCGTGAGATTTTGAGTGAAAACCTCCTTCCATCAGCAAGGGCATTGAAGATGAAACGTGGCTGGGTCTTTCAGCATGACAATGATCCCAAACACACCGCCCGGGCAACGAAGGAGTGGCTTCGTAAGAAGCATTTCAAGGTCCTGGAGTGGCCTAGCCAGTCTCCAGATCTCAACCCCATAGAAAATCTTTGGAGGGAGTTGAAAGTCCGTGTTGCCCAGCGACAGCCCCAAAACATCACTGCTGTAGTGGAGATCTGCATGGAGGAATGGGCCAAAATACCAGCAACAGTGTGTGAAAACCTTGTGAAGACTTACAGAAAACGTTTGACCTCTGTCATTGCCAACAAAGGGTATATAACAAAGTATTGAGATGAACTTTTGTTATTGACCAAATACTTATTTTCCACCATAATTTGTAAATAAATTCTTTAAAAAACAGACAGTGTGATTTCCTGGATTCTTTCCCCCCATTCTGTCTCTCATAGTTGAAGTGTACCTATGATGAAAATTACAGGCCTCTCTCATCTTTTTAAGTGGGAGAACTTGCACAATTGGTGGCTGACTAAATACTTTTTTGCCCCACTGTATGTACAGTGTAGCCAGAAATGTGTTTTATATATATACTTGTAAAACTATTTAACTTGTTAGATGTAAAGCAAAATTTAAGCAGCATTAATGAAAGAGATATGGCTTCTAAGGGGTTATTATGGCTTCAAAGGGGCTGTTTTGCCCCTCTTAACTGCCACGGAGGCTGAGAATCACCCGAATACCTTCTTGTATGCATGCAGGTGAATATAGATATATGTATGAGTAATTCCAGCATGTCACAGCACAGGGGTTGGCATTTCTCTGGAGGCTTTTCTGAAAGGGACAACGAATGTCTACCACAATTCCCCAAGAGCCCGGTGTGGGATCCAACCATTGTGCTGGAGTACCTTACGAGTCTACACAAGATGCCAAACTGGATGGGTTTCCACAAAAAAAACCCTGCCTTTTTGAGTGGGAACACTGCATGATCTGGTGATGAACTCAGCTTGAAACTGGGGTGACCTTGTGGCTAATGTGTACATGTCACTCTACAGGGAGTGTCTCCTAATCACGGGCATTATTTCAATGCATGCTGCTGCTACCTGGACATCACCATGCACTTTTCTACCATGTTAACATTGTCTCTCAGTGGTCCAATTTTTGTTACTCCTAAATTCTGAAAGTGTGTCAGTTCCTCATGACATTGTGGCACACATTATCCAGGTGATTCTCACTGATTCTCCCTGGCAGTTAGGACATTTAACATATACCTCTAAAACACTTAAAACATATTCTACATCCTTATTGGCATTATTACAATAACAGATTATATCTTTGGCATTCAAGGGACAATTAACTTTCACAGGATATCTGAAGTAATGTGATCAGACCAAAATTGATCAGAAATTTTCAGCTGAAAACTAAACGAATAAACGTTTTCTCAGCAAATCACAAAAGGCGCAAGAATTTTTAATGTTCATACTATATATCTGAATGCATATCTTTATACGCAATTACAGTTCTCACCACTGAGTGAGGTTATGCTATAGAACTGAATGTAGTGGTATGTGATTGGATGCGATGGCTCCTGTCGCCTGTCTGTCAGCAGAAAGTCCCGCCCTGAACCTTTAAGACCGCCCATTTACTCCCTCCCGCAAACAAACTCCTTTGTATAGCGGTGCTTAAAAGTTAACAGTGCAGTGAAGACGTCTATTCAACTGGATATTAAAAGATGAATTTGCGAGTCTATCCCATCCGAGGTATGTCACATGCATACAAACGACTTAATTCAACGCGTTTGTTTAAAACTGTGGACGATAAAGATTTGGAAGTATTTACCAGCGGGTTGTAGTAAAGTCCCCGCCTTACTTAAGCCACGCCCCCTATGGATGTCGGGGGAGGAAAAAAAAAAACCCAAAACGATGCGTTCACGCCATGTCGGAATTACCTTAATTACCGTAATTACTAGATGACAACCCGGAAGTCCTACTCGGAGCTGTTCATGTCCTCAGACTCGGAATTATGCGTTTGTATACGCCAAAGTTAATGCGTGTGAGATGTTGCAAAATACATAATTACAACATTAAATCACATTTTTATGCTATTGCTAAATACTGAAGAATACAGAAAGCGCATCATTTAACAATAACATGTTGTTTATTAATAACGCAGGCGTTGGTAATGTGTTGTTACAAACATAAACAACAATAATAAATTAATAATAACAGTAATAGCAGTATGAAAAATTAAACAATATTTTTTATATAAAATTATGATTGCATCAATTATACCACAATATAACAAGTAACAGTCTGTACTAGCTACATTAAACCGTATTGTATATCTTTCGTTTATTCTCAGATTAATCTTGCATTATTAAGACATTAATAATTAATATAATTAATAATAGTCAATTATATGAATTATTACGCAAATATTACGAACTACATTTTACTGCTGAAGCCGCCGCCATTTTGAGTGTTTCCGTGTGACGTTCAGCGGTCACGTGGTACAAGCCAGAAAATTCCTAGTTTATGAGCTGTAATTACGGTAATAGCGACATGGCGTGAACGCACCCAAAGACCGACATCTGTTTAGGTCTAGGATGGAGGCAGCTTCAGCACTGTCTAAAATTCACGGCTTGTTAACGGGCCACACAGCTGCTACCAAGAACAAATCCGAAGTCAAATGAGCAGGGAAACATTTATGATGCTGTCTTCCCCTTTCTGAAGTAGTAATTACGAGCATGTCGTGTTCACATGTTTTGTTGTCGTGAAACATGAAACATGGAGGACGCCAGGTTCATTCATACATATTTCTTTTTTCCTTTCTTTTTTATATATATATATATATATATATATATATATATATATATATATATATACACAGTTAGCTAGCTCGCTGGCGATAATGGCATTTTAGTCAAATACAAGCAATTTTCACGGTGTAAAAATGTACAACATGCACAGAATAGTTGCTGATACAGTACATAAATTAATATGACCAAAACGGCAAGCGCTAACAATTAGCTGCATTTAGAAAAATTAACAAAACCTGTTATTCAGTACAGAAATTGTACTCTCCTCCGCCATGTTGAAAGTTTAGAACTTCTCCCATTACGACTTGAGGTGTCATTCATGTGCAACTTCCTAGTGGGAAGCTCGTATTGACGACCATTCCAATACCACGTGAAGGCAGCATTATTGTGACTGCGCCCAGCTACTGCGACACGTCAACGCGTCCGCCATATTGGAAAGGAAAGAGTTGCTCGTAAGCCATTGCGAGTCAATTGAGAGTGTTTAACTAACATGGTAACTGATAAACTCGCGTTAATATACATATTATATTAAATATATATTAATATATTATTTAATATACTATATTTAAAAAAAACACCACAAATCTCCTGACAATGCAAACAAAGCTATGACCGGTAATACAACCGGCTTCTTCCAGGAATTATGGGAAACTTTATACGTCAGGAAAAATGTGGCTTGACGACCGGTCATGACAACCTAAAGAAACGTCATGAACGCCGACAGACTGACCAATCATTGTGACCTGACCGTGATTTGATTGGCTTGCGCACCTGGAGGTCGCCGCAGAAAGGGCGGAGCTTTTGGGCCAGAGCTCCTCCCCCCCGGCTGAGTGTGGAAAAGCCCTGCGTTAGCGACAGTGGCGGTTGCCTCTCTGCCGTCGGTACCAGCGCAGGCACCGGGCTTTTCCCACGCAGTGTACGATATCTCCTAATTAATATTCCGACGTGTATAAACGGAGTGTAAAGGTAAGGAATACACACCTAAAACTTTCTACACAGATAAATATATAGTCCTTTGGCAATTATTTTGGGCGTGTTGCAGGTTTTATTTGCATTGTGTGCCAAATTGCCGGTTAGCTAACATGTCAGAGGCCGCCTGTTTGAGGGTGATGCAATAATCTGATCCACGGCGAACTGCTTCAGTGTGAGGCAGATTTGAGTTTATGCATCATTATTCATCATGATTCATCAAGGAAGGATGAGATGCACTTGTGAGACTCTTGATTGCATTAAATCTGTGCAGCTGCACCGGTTTGCATTGTGGTTGGCAATTTGTATCTACCTCACGTGCAAAAGAAATCTGTCCAGTTCTCTTCATGTTTACGAGTTAGTATGCAAAACTAGTCATTCCAACCAACACCTAATCAATGCGTTCAGGTCATGCTATCAGCTCGTGCGATAAAAAAACCCAAAACAAACATGTTTTTCTGTGCTTTTTCTGTGCTTTGTAAGCGTTTTGCAGGACTTGGTGCATGATGACAACGCTCGCGCAGACCAAGGAGACGTTCCGCCTGGCTGAGGCGGTGTGCTTTGATGTGGACAGCACTGTGATCCGGGAGGAAGGCATCGATGAGCTCGCCAAGTTCTGCGGGGTTGGAGATGCTGTCACTGAAATGTGAGTGTCTTCTGCACACAAAACCTAACCAGGAGAAAAGCAGAGCATAGTAGCTGGGGTGGCAATGAGGGGGGCAGGCAAGGGCAGGCAAGGGCCACTTGTGCTGTGCTTTTAGGGGGCAGGCTTTAACCTTGCCCCCTAACCTAAAAAAAAAAAAGGTAACCTTAACCTAAAAAAAGCTGACACGTATGTGACACATATGTCATTATGTATCAGATTTTTTGACATATAATGAAAGGAAATAGTGATTCTGGACTGTCAGGCTCCAAAAGGGGCCAAAAAAAAAAAACCCCTCAAATAAAACCACAAGTAATCAGTATAAAGCCTGAGTCATATTGATTACTTTTATTGTGATATTTTGATAAGATATTTTCTCCTTTTTGGAGCATGACAGACCAGAGCCACTATTTACTTTAATTATATAGCAAATAAATCCTGCGTTTGTTTATTTATTTATTTATTTATTTATTTTAACATTCACCCTTTGTGTTCCACAGAAGACAGAAAATCATAGGAGTTGCACAACAGGGTTGTTCGTTTTTGGTCAGCGAAGTTTCATTTTTGGTCAAGTTATTTCTCTAAGTCTAAATTCTGGACTTGCTAACGTCTGATCCGTGGACGGTTTATAAACAATGAATAAAGTATAACGTAAGCTGTCTGCAAAAGTCAACCACTGGTAGAACATATGGATAGGCTAATTTGTCAGATCACCTGTCAAAGTTCAGCTCCAGTGAATTTCATGAAGCATTATCTTAAGCTGTATTATTTCTTAACATTTATCGACGACTGTGACATCAGCTCATCAATAAGCAGAGTTTACTTCATTTCATACACATCTACCTAACCCTAGTGAGAGAACCCAGAAAATCAGACTTCGTAAGTGTATAGTTTTAGAGCCTAGGTAGTGGTGGGTTGTTTATAGGCTATAAATGAGAAACCAGAGAAAAAAGAGGAGATCTTGTATAATTTTTTTAATCACATGATGCTGGTGAAAAACTACAAAGATAAATCATTTACTTGTCTTAATACATAACTTTTTGCAACACTGCTGCACATCTAGTCCTGGGTTCCAAACACATTAAGGCTGTTTTTTTTTTTTTTTTTTTTTTTTTTGCTTTGCTTTCCATAATAAGAATTATGAAAAACAGAGCTTTAAAATTTTAATTTTTGTCCAAGTCAAGCTTTTTCAATTCCCACAACTCATTCATTAAATTGGGGACATAAGTAAATACATTGTGCAAAATGTCTGTATTGGACTGTCAGATTAATTAAACATGCATTACCACTGTATACAATCAAATAACTTTTATTAGCCCAACAAAGCTTAGTGTTCGCAACGCATCTTTCTGCATGTCAGGGTTAAATTTAAAATGAAAGTGGAGCCAGTTACATTGCTTCAACAGGCTTTTACTTTTACTTAAAAAAAATGCAGTGTATAGATGTGAGTGACAACACAGTCTTTGTTATAGAACTGTCAAAGACTTTCTGGCATTTGAGTTTTTTTGAGTGCACAAACACAGAAGGCTTTATAAAGTCGTGATCAGCTCCTGGGAATTAATAGACTCTCCCATTTTGTCTGTTAAGTATTTGACCTTTGAAAATGACCAAACCACACAGCACTGTATAGCTTCTCGTGGCAGGTAAATAACATGTCTTTCTGTCATATCGCCGCTCACCACTGCTTACGTAATGGCATACAGCGTCCAGTGACACCTGTGGTGTCTGAACCCTGGGCTGTGACAACAGGTTAAAAAGTGCAGCTTGAGTTGCCCATTAAAAGTAATCATACATGCCTGTGTAGCACACTGGCTCTAAGGTTTAAGTAGCTTCCTAAGATTTAAATAGGTTTGGTGCAAAATATTTATTTTGATCGCCACACCTGATGACAGGTAGTTAATAAGGAATTAATAATGGAATTATATTAAAGTATAAAATTCCATGATTGGAACATGATACCAAATTAGCTTCTGTATCCAAAAAATAACTACTTGGAAAGTGTAAATTCTGTGTATCTTATTGGTATTTAATTTGATGATATTAAGGATATCAAGTTCAGGCAGAATCTAAAATGCTTCCTCCAGTGCGTTCAGTGCACAGGCTCGCCATCAAGGTTCAAACAGGAAACTCTGGATTCATAACCAGTGGAAGCTCTTCTGAAAGAAAAAAAAAAAAAAAACAACAGGCTGCTTTTAGGGTAGTACTGACCTTCCCTAACCAGCTTCTTCCATAATAGAAAACAGCTGGCAAGGTCTGAGTGACTTGCACCCTCTACAGGATAAAATATAAACCTCTAAAAAGGTTTATTTGAAGTAAATGCACTTATGCTACTAATGCTTATACTTCCACTGTAATCTTCATGTACGTGAGATTAATGCTACTAAATTCGTATATGACGGTTACAATTAACTATTATTTAGTTAATTAATTAGGTTAACTGTTAGTCATGTTAGTCATGACTTAATTGTTAATTAATTGTTAGTTCCACAAATGTGCACCTTGACACACATCATCATACCTGGATTTATGCATAGGCAAACTAGGTAGCTGCAAAAAAGTTCAAACAGGCTCAAATTCCTGAGTAGTTTGCTATGAACAGTTAAGAGCAAGTGGCAATAGGATAACAGAAAGTACTGGCCTACCACAGAACTAGAGAATATATATATAATTTTTTTCCACTATTTTTGTTATCTGCTAATGTGTAATCTAACTCAGTATTTTGCTGGTTTTGTCATTTAGAAGTGAGAATTTGTATGCCTTTGTACTTTATGTAATTGTATTGTGTTTTGTGTATGTGTGTGTTTTAATATAGTGGATTTGGGTAACATTTAGTGTAGTACAGAAAAGGACCATTTCAAACAAATGTCAAACAAAAGTGTATGTATGTATGTCTGCATGCATGTATGTATGTAATGTTTAATCTTCAGACCACTGAGTCAGACATACGAGTGGCTGTTGATCAGATAATCTTTGTTCCCAGGACTCGCAAGGCCATGGGAGGATCAGTAACATTCAAAACAGCTCTGACAGAGCGCCTATCTATTATCAAGTGTTCACGGGAGCAAGTTAACAAACTGATAACGGACCACCCTCCTCAGCTGACTCCAGGTATTAAGTAAGTTGGTGCTGATTCAGTTTCCTAACATGGCCACTTAGGTGGACAAATATGGTGCCGTCTGCCTCAAGGACTTCGAACGAAACATTTTTCAACCTGAATAACTGACCGGTTTTATCTGAGGACGCTGAAGTGTTGTAAATGTTGCATGCACAGGGAACTCGTGGAGAGACTACATCAGCGCAGTGTGAAGGTCTTCCTCATTTCTGGAGGGTTTCGCTGCATTGTGGAGCATGTAGCCACTCAGCTTGGCATTCCTCTTGACCATGTCTATGCCAACCGCTTGAAATTTTACTTCAATGGTAAGAAAAGCACAGCTCTTTCAGACACACAGTCATTAACATATGCTAAATTGCCAGTTTGTAGGTGTATAATTACTGACTGTAGTCCTCCTGACATCTTCATGTCAGTTTTGGGTTGAGAAAATATCCAGTCAACAGCAGTTTTGTGGTCAGAAACCAACACTGATGAAAAAGAAGAGGTTGATTAACACAATGTCCAAGGAAAAAGATGAGCTATTATCTCTGTATAAACTGTACACCTCCAAGTTGGACCAACAATGTAGGTGTGTCTAGTAAAACAAACAGTCAGTACAGTATTTAAAAACCTCAACAACGCTGATGTGCCTGACACACTCATACCACACTACCATGTCAGTGTCACTGTGGTGCAGAGACTGGTCCACCACCCAGTGCACATTTTATCTGATCAGTACTAGTCCTATGGTGGTCCCTTTCAGCTGATGAACAGGGTAGAGAGGGGCTGACAAATCTTGCATAACAGTATTTATAAACCAGTAATTATATACAGTAAGTTTACCTGACAAAATGGATAAATACAATAAACTGGCAACTGCATATACCTGGACATATGCTGATATATTAAATATTGTCCTATGGTAAGCTTTTTGCCAAGGAGCAGTGATCCTTCTGACTTGAGAAAAACATCAGCACAAGGAAAAATCTATAAGCACAATTTGATAAACACCTGAAGTGATGTATTATATGGTATTTGCAATAAATATCATTGCCACACAGTCATCTGTGGGGCAGTTGTGGCCTAATGGATAGAGAGTCGGACTTGCAACCCAAAGGTGAACCTGAAGTGAACCTGGGTTCGAGTTTCGGGTCCGGCAGGGATTGTAGGTGGGGGAAGTGAATGACCAGCGCTCTCTCCCACCCTCAATACCACGACTGAGGTGAGACCCTTGAGCAAGGCACCGAACCCCCAACTGCTCCCTGGGCGCGGCAGCAACAAAAGGCTGCCCACTGCTCCGGGTGTGTGTTCACGGTGTGTGTGTGTTCACTACTGTGTGTGCGCGCACTTGGATGAGTTTAAATGCAGAGCACAAATTCTGAGTATGGGTCACCATACTTGGCCACAAGTCACTTCAGTTCACTTCCCTGCAACCTTCTTGCTGACTTCCCACAGATTGGCGCTGGTTCTAAATGACCGTGTTGACTAGCAGTTATCCGGTGTTTATAGAACCACAGTTGTATATGCAGTTAACATTCTGTTTCACCCCTCGTAATTGCTAGGGGTGAAAATCATTTGTATGAAGTATGCCACAATGTTGTGAGGATCCAACCCACTATAGGATTGACTAGCAAGGTTTTCAGAGATATCGTCTACATGTACTCCACTGGGATGGTGAGTTATCCTTGTAGAACCTGGAGAGGGTGTACAGTGGTGCCCAGGTTGCAGTAGCGCAGGCTTCCTGGAGTGAGGCACCTTTAAATAATGCGCATGAGGAGATGTTACCAGTAGAGTGGCATGGAGACCATGGTGATCATCCAATGGACCAGTCTCCAATGGACCATTGTTTAGACAGGGGAGATTCCCTTTTCTTAGCAGATGGACATTTGATCTGATGGTTGAAAAGCCACCGTCTGGTCCAGTTGTAAATCGATTGGGTGACAAAATTGTTTCATATAATCTTGGGCAGAAACCCAGGATTAACCACAAGGTCATTCATCTGGCATGCAAAGTGAACTTATTGCCAAGGCATTCAGTTCTCCTACTCTTTTTCCTGAGGTGATCACTAGCAAAAAGGCAGTCTTTAGAGAAAGCAATTTCAGTTAAGTATCGTGCAAGGACTCGTAAAGAGAGGTTCATTGGGGAGCATGGTGGACAGAGGTAGCTTGCTTCCTCCAAGTGATAAGATTATGATCCCCAGCAAGATGAAGCTATCACATACCCCCATAGTCTAGAAGGGGGGTATCTGCTGACTAGTAGTCCCTGCATGGAGTCACCATTTGCAGAATAGTTTCCATGTGAGAGCACACAAGGCCCATGTACCAGTGGCTCATGTTCCTGGTCAAGTCTCTTCTTCTATTTGGGACAACTGTTTTGATTGGGGAGGAACCTGCTACATTGGCAGAATCAGCAGGACTGGTTGAAATGTGTACAGTAGATGGTGAGGCCAGTCATTGGCCAATGTGTTCTGTCCCAGCTGAATGTGTGTCTCCACCAGGGAGAAACACACTCAACAATGAATCAATTTGTTATTCGTGAAGAGGTCCACTGGTGCCTTGCCAAACCTTTCCCAGATCTGGGACACCACTGAAGACCCTCCTGGGGTTATGCACTGCCACGATAGTGTGTCTGCCACACCATTGTTCCATTCTAGTAGACTAACCGTGGGAGGGGAGGAGCTTTTTCTTGCAAAGTAGAGAGCACTATTTGACTTTGTACCACCCCGGTGATTGATGTATTTGATCGTGCATTGAGTGGTGAGGGTAATGTCCAAGCATGAACAGGGAAGGAGAATCATTACCAGAATCATTACTGTTGTCAATATACCTGATCACCCCATCCAAGCTACATGGGAAGTACTAGACGTTTGTGTATCAGGTGTCACAGATTTTAATAGTAACCTTCTATTTGGCCATTTTTATGTTAGGATAGTAATAGTATATATAAAAAAAACACTTTTAATAACTACTATGACCACTGTTTCCTGTTATATAAATGCTTCAAGCTCTTTCATATCCTCTGAATAGTTTTTGGTTCCTCTTAGTTGTTAATTCATGCCCTGATTCTTCCAGCTTTATTTGTCCTGACTTGGCCTAACTCATGCACCGTACCTGGTATTGAATTACCTCCAACTCATTTATTTAAAATGTTTTTTTTTTTTTTTTTAGGAGAGTATGCAGGGTTTGATGAGACTCAGCCCACAGCAGAATCGGGAGGCAAAGGCAAAGTGATAAGTCTGCTAAAGGAGAAGTATGGTTTCAAAAAAATAGTTATGATTGGAGATGGTGCCA
The DNA here is from genome assembly GCF_027358585.1 of Pangasianodon hypophthalmus. Classification (NCBI taxonomy): domain Eukaryota; kingdom Metazoa; phylum Chordata; class Actinopteri; order Siluriformes; family Pangasiidae; genus Pangasianodon; species Pangasianodon hypophthalmus. The sequence goes on along the minus strand of NC_069730.1, from coordinate 6,952,873 downwards.
CTGACCTAGAAGCTTGCCCTCCTGCTGTAAGTGCACATCATATCTTTTCAAGGTCTTGGAATTACAAGCTTCTAGCTTTTTTTTTTGTGGCAAAATTAGCTAAAATTATAAATGGCATTTACAAGCTACTGAATGTGTGTGTGTGTAAATAAGAGTGAAGAAATGTGACTTGTATTCCACAAAAAATATTTTTAATGTATTTGCAGAGATTATGTTCATCATATGGGTGAGTGACTGTGTATTGCTGTAATATTTTCAGAGTGCCTTCATTGGATTCGGTGGCAACGTGGTGCGGCAGCAAGTAAAAGAGAAGTCTTCTTGGTACGTGACAAGTTTCGGAGAGCTGCTAAAAGAGCTTGAGAAGATTTAGTGTTTTTGCGTACTATAGTCTCACCATTACCTGCTTTGTGTGCCTTTGTGCTGACTTTACAAATTGCACAGTTTTACTTACTTGCACAGACTTCTAATTGTAATATTTGGATTTTAACATTCCATCCTATGAAGCTTTTTAATACACTACAGTGTTTACATGGTGTAGCAGGCATGTGTTAAAATGCTAATCTAGTGAAAAACTGATCAAAGCTGTGATGTAGTTTTAATTTCTTATAGCATTTTTATGATGGTGATGCTTTAGTAGATCTTAAAATTATTGTAACGTATTTTTTTACAATAATATATGCAATATGTGTATCTCTAAAGGAGACTTTTTCATTTTGGTACTTACCATAGAGATATTAAAATATATTCTAAGGTACACTGTAATTGTGTCTTTGAGATTTGTCATTATAAAAATGATACATTGATATAAATTGGGGAACAATGTATACTTTATTGTACAGGATCACTTGTATACCTATGGACTGATAGTACTGGTCATTGTTGTGATTTAATAAACTGCAACTGAAAAAAGCGAGGAAACAAATACATAGTGTACATATTTGAAACTGAGGTCAGAGCTCAATATCCATTTAACAGTAGCCTGCAAAATATAAATAAATAACAACTGTATCCTTATTTTTAAAAAAAAAAATTTTTTAAATGGCTGTTAAAAACTGGACATGCAGGTTTACTTTCTACATGCCATACAGTACAAGGATGTTTTCCAAACTTGTGTCTTTATAACCCCACAAAACAGAAAGTACAGTAGTTTACATACAGAGATGGAGTTTTCTGTTTACATGTCCTCAGACTGTAACTCTGAATGGAAAGAAAGTTATATATTATGCTTTTATAATGTAAAATAAATGTAAAAAAAAAAAAAAAAACACTGTTACCATCAAGCACATTTAAAGTGCCTTTTACAGTACTGTGCAAAGTGTAGATTTGACAATCATTTTTTCAGTTAACACACATTTAGCAGTAATGGAAAAATGAACAGGTTTTTTTTTTTTTTTTTTTTTTTTTACAGAGTTGATCAAAAACAATACAAATAAGCAAATGCAGCACCACTTAATATTAATTTAATAATTTAATTTAATAATAGAACATTTAAAGACCCTCTAATACTTTTTTTATATATGTTCCACTGAGTTGGGCCATAATGCTAACATTTAATGTGTGCAAAGATTCATTCTTATCAGAAGTTTATGGTTTGCTAAGGTTTGTTAACCAAAGACACTTGCAACATCATAAATCAAAGAATCTTTGGCCCTCAAGAAGCACAAAGTTCATATTAGGACATGTTTCTTTCAATGTATGCTCAATTTTCATTTGCTGGTGCAGATTTGGTATACTTTTTAATGACCAGAAAGAACAGCGAAATGGATTAAAATGCATGGTTTGGAGACATATACAGCATTGTTTCCCTTGTGAATGCATGGCTTTAGCTTGTGAAGAAAATATTACTTCAGGGGTGACGCCTTCATTGGAATCATAACCCTGGACTCCATGTGTTGAATCAGGGGCACTTAGAACAGGACGAGATTTTCAGATATGCAAGTTTAGTTACAAACAGAACAAGATGATGCTGTACAATGTGAAATGCTGTACAATATTGGATGCTAATAGGCTTACCTGTGTAGTAGACCACTTCATTCCAGCCCTCATGTTGCCATACTGCATTGCGAGTGTCCTCTCTGGACTGCAGGTCCTTATATGCTGACGGAGGTGAAAATAAGCACTAAGCACAGAGCTTACAGGAACAAAATATTCTGTGCTAGTACTTATCATGAAGTTTGCTTACCCCATAGGTGATGGACCATGTAGAGACTTCCTATCTGAGAGAAAAATCCTCCAACTGCCTCACGGTTCTGCTGCCGATAGCGAATGGCTCGAGCCCTGAACAAACCACACAAACATGTCAATAATGTAGAATAACATCTGATCCGTGGATTGTTGATTTTTGCTGATTCTTTTTTTTTAAATATGTGGTTAAAATATGTGATAAGTTAAAAAAAAAGATACAGGAGTATGCAAAAGCAGTAATTAACAGCAAACAATATTTATTAAAAGCACAGAATCTAAACAAATATATATTACATTGTTATAATTAATTAAAAAATATTATAAATGTTACACTGAATATACGAGGTCATATATTAATAATATTAATATTACATTAATAATATGAATGTCCCAGGGCTACTTATTGGAATGATTGCTTTCTAATGAACATCATGTTGGTCTGACTAGATTAGCGTCATACAGATTTTTTTTTTTTTTTTACACTTGGGAGTTTAAAAATGAACAGGAATTGAAGAGAATTACAATTTGGCTTTCTTACCAGTAATTTCCCCATTCAATCATGGTTCCTGGCTGCAAAAGAAAGAGATAATCATATGTTACATGCAGCAATTGCACACTGCAAAACATGTCTATCTGCCTTTCATGACTGGAATGTTGGTTATTAGCTAGAGCAGAGAGGCCTAGGTGATTCACACAAGGAGTGAAAACATGCCACAGCCAACATGTTTTAGCAGTCCCTAAAGCAAAATCAAGTTCCTGTGAATCAGGTCATGAAAGAGGTCAAGCTGATGAGGTGAGCAACATTCACAGGAGAGTTTCTGCTTAAGGGCATGAGCTAGCACACATGACCTGCGTACTAAGTGTTTCCTGGACTGTTCAACCGGTTGAGGTGGATAAGGGTGTCATATAATGCCATCCATTTGATACAGCAGATCTGTGGGCTGGAATCCACTAGGAAGCCACTAGGTTGTCCCAAGAATAGCAGTTAGATCTGTTTTGTTACTGAAGCAAGGTCTTGTCAGCCATTTCAGAGCCACAAGCAAGACTCTGTGAAGGGTAAATGTATAAAATAGTCGTAATACAACGCATGATGGCCTGACTGAAGCTAACTGACAAATGTAATAACATCTGCCACATGTTGGAGTGATGGAGCGACTGGCATTCTCAGTGAATCTAGCCTTCTTAGATGTGGAATTGAACAAAAACCACCATCCTTTTTTTTCAAACAAGAAAATAAGTTGAATAGAACCTCTAGTTTGAACTGCAGGGTCTACCTTTTAAATTGCACCTCTGTCCAAGATGGAACAAATGTCTTGGGATGAAGTGTAACTTTGTTGGGGTCTGATATCAACGAAGCCTTGAGCACCAAACAGGGTGAGTCTATGGGCCACTGTAGTCTCTGTATGGTACTGTCTAAGGCATACTCTTCAGAGTAAATACAGGGCACTCAGATACCTAACATGGGTGTGGCCTGTCCCCTACCTAAAGGCAGGTCCAAAGGGCTGATGTGCATACATCAGGAATCTGACAATGCATATAAACCAAGATAGCAGAGAGTTGCCCCATATCCTGGCCCAGTTGTCCCACTGCCAAGAGTGAGGTGTCAGTCAGCTCCCTTACAGAGGGCTCAACATCTACAGATGTTCATCTATACATGAAGGGAAGGCTCCAATGCTTGCAGCAAATTAGCTAACGTATTGCCAATGTGTGCTACATGCAATGCAATATCAGAAGTCCTCACCTGGGAGTCATCAATCTAGAGATAGGCTCAATCTAGAGATCTTAGCTCACACCTGGGTACAAAAACAGCCTTCACCCTCAGCCGAATGTATTCAACTATTGGTGCAAACAACCTAAAATGAAATGATCTAGTGAAGTCCTCAAAACACAGTTTTGTAACTCACTCTTAATTGGTACGATCGAAGTTCGTAGATATTTGGTCCCTCGCGTGGAACTGGCTCATTCCAGAAACTAAACTCCAGCAATAGCTGATTGCGACGAGAAAGCAGCATCTTCCCCCGTTCCTTTCTGTACTCCAAAAATTCCTGTTAAGTCCAAAACGACATGGAAATTCAGGGCTCAGTCAAATGCATTGATTACATGTGAGTAAATCAGACATTAAGTTTTTTTTTACTCTAAATAATGTCATCACTCTTGAATCCACACAAGCATTTAGCATTAGCTTTACCACTAATACGTCATCATGAAGGCAATAGTGAAGCTTTAGAATACTTTCCTCTCAACAGCTGGGGTGTCGTTTAAGCATATAAACACACCAAGACATTACTTAAATTGTCATATACCTTATTATTTTTCAGCTTATTCATGACTTCGGTCAGGGCAGGGTAGCCTCCACGGTACCTCCACAGATGGACTGTAGACAAAGAATTATACAGACCAGTTTGCACCCTCCAGAGTAACTCTTAATAATGTGTACAAAAATGTTTTACAATATGTTTACAGGATCACATTTCATTAATATTACTGCAAAAGTCACTGTGCTTGAAATACAGTATACCTGCTGTGATTACCCCTAGAAACACCTACTCTAGTGGACATGATCAGACTGTATATTGTCACACAGAACTGATATAGGGAATTTACTTTTTTAATAAAATCTCTCACAAAATATTGGCCCGCTGTCAAACTCTTAAGGTTTACCTTGCTGCAAGTATGTGGCAAAGTTATATTTTCAAAGGCAAATAGTTTTGTGGCCAACTGGCTTTTTCTGGCTAGCTTTATATAAAGAATTTAGATTTTTTCCAGCTGCTTTGTTTACTACAATTACTATAAAAAAGGAAAACCACTGATGTGAGTAAGTGGTAGACTTACCAGAACAGAAAACAAGCATCTGCTACCCTTAATGGAAGAAAATTTGACCACTAATGGTTAACTATTACCACTAGAGGTGAAGTAAATAATAATAATAATAATAATAATAATAATAAACGTAATTTGTCTGTAATGTGAATAATAATACTGTTGCCAGAAAAACAAACTGTAGTGGCAGCCAACTAGTGAACATGGTTGCTTTGAGTGTCAAACAATGGCAGCATCTTAGGGTGAAAACTAGACAATTCAATAATCATAAAATAAACCTTTACATACATCTTCTCAGTCACCAATTTGTCTACCCCTTCAATTTGTATTAATAAGTCTAGGATATGTAGCAAATCATCTTCAAGGTATGGCCAAATGCAACACTGCCAATGACTGAAATGTTTAAAAACCTTCAGAGATTTTGACTGAACAGGTTATTTAACAGGACTACGCATAACAAAAGACCACGATGGACAAAAACCTTGCCCAGATTAACAGAAAACACTAATAAAATCACATCTTCCTCCCATTTCTGTGGCCTGAAAGAACATGGTGCTTATCTGCAAGGTCCTACCAGCCTGGTCTTGCTCTCCATACCAGGTGTTCCATGTTCCCACCAGCTCACAGGGGTAGTATTTATCCGCATGGATCGAAGGCAACACATCTTCACTGTGGGTCACAATGTAGGCAAGGAGATCATCAGTAATTTATTTTATTAAAGCCTGAATATTGGGTATTGAATAGTACACTACAGGGACAATAGGGTTGACAGCAACAACAAATAATTCCAATCAAAATTCCAAATCCATTACCAAGATATTTTTATATCATTCATTTTGAGAAACAACGCCATTTTTAAATTCATTTTCTCAAAGTCACTGTCACTGAAATGCAGTTCAGGAATGGAGTGCAACAGATTCCTGTTCCTGCCAATCATCTCACAGGAATAGAACTGAATACGTATCGGATGGAGTTACACTACAGGCGAAATATCAGTACAGTCTCAAGGGTTTCCAACAGGCAATTCTTGATTAAGTAATTGAAAATAGTTCATTGGTTTGTAATTAATCACCAGGAACACTTGAGATATGAAAAAAAGAAATGGGAAAGGGTCGGTGCTTACCAGAGTTTGTTATAAGCATCCAGACATTCAGGCTTCACACTGTGAACTAAAATGAAGAAATCATTAGTTATTAATGACACTGTTAAACATTTCACTGCTTTCCTTCTCACAGTATCTTTAGCATCTTTAGCAAAATCTAGCATTTTACTCTAATTAATCCATTACAGTAAGCTTACTGTAATAATTGTTACAGTAATTTAATGTAAGTAGTTCTTCTAGTAAATTACTGTAGATATATATATATTTATAATATTCTAGATGTAATGGTACCATAAAGTTTTAGTATGTATCTTTCACCTGGAAAAGTGAATACCTTCAAAAATAATTTAAGGCACATAACTGGAGCTTAAGGACTACTAATACATTTAAAGCTTTACTCTAAAAACGAATTAAAAGTATCACATATGCACCTTCCCAAGCAAAAAATACATATTACAGGTACAAACGATCCTCGATAGTACCACCTCATTTCCGTGATACAGAAAAGTCTGGTCTGGTACCTTTATTTATAAGAGTTTATTGAGTAAGATTGGATTAGGTCGCTTCTGTTAAGATATCAGCTAAGCAAATAAAAGTAATTATTAACAATGACAAGCACGGATGTCTGAGAAAGTCAAACATTACTGACACACACTATTACTTACACTGAATTTTATAAAGGTTACTTTCTTCTTTCTTAGCCAGCAGGTGAGAGTGGGCGTCTTTTCTTGGGTCGACTTTACGCACAAATAGAGACTTGAACCAGCTCTCCTCTCGATTTCGGTGACCGGATGCCGACAATCCTCTAGGATAAGACATTATAATTATGTGTTTATATTGCATTGTATTGTAAGGTAAATATAATAAACCCTAATTATATCCCTGCTATAAAATCCAACCTGGTCCAACCAGCTACCAGTTGTAGGCACTGATAGGAAGAAAACAGTGTCTGTTTTCTACTACTAATAAAGTGTCTGTTTACTACTACTAATACTACATTATAAGACATGACATTTTTTAAAGAAAATAGCACAACAGTAACACTATTTGAATATCTCATTTAAACATTTATTGATCAATTTAATCCAGGTGGGAAATCATTTATCAGCTGGCAAAGATGGTCCACCAGTTTGACCAGCTTGGCCTGTGTAACCATTCCCCAGTCACGATTAAAAACCAAAGGTGATAGCGCCCTTTCTGTAATGGCACTGAGGCTTTGGAATGGTTTGCTCTCCTCTGTCAGATCCTCCCCTACAATAAATTAATCTAAAACATCCCTTAAAACTTATTTTTTACTTACTTACTTACTTTCCTTTATTGTCTTTGGCTTCACAACACATTATAACAAGACCAATACAATAAAAGACACTTAGATAACAACTCTAAAAGGTAAGATAGAATAAAATACCATACCATAGCCTCAACATTTCACTTTAGCATACACACACACACACACAATATATATATATATATATATATATATATATATATATATATATATATATATATATATATATATATATATTTTTTTCCTCATTTCTCCACACTCTCCCGTTTAACTGCTTATTTTCTGACCTTAGTTACATCTGGTTTGTTTTCTTATAGTAATTATTTGCTCATATATTTATTTCCATTCTTAATTATATTTCATGTTACCATTTTAACATATTTTTATTTCCCGTTATGCGTGATGCGCAGCACTTTGGTCAGCACTCATGTTGTAATAATGTGCTATATAAATAAACTTAATTTGACTTGACTTGACTTAACATGACTTGCCTTGACTAGCTGGTCATTCAACCAACCAACCAATCAAATGAATGAATAAATGAATTCATTTGTGAAGCCAAAGTCATGGGAAACAGTAAACTGCTACTACTGTTTTAACTAGGCCTGAAAACAGTTTCCTGTGCAGTGCAATCCCTTTATATAGTTCTCAATGGGAGCTCTATTAAAGTAACAACAACAACAACAACAACAACAACAACAACAAAACCTATTTAACATTGTTCAATACTATATTTCAGCAGCTGTAATTGTGTGGCTCAAAATAACTGCAATCAAGTGCTCTCAATCATGCCAAAACTGCCAAAACATAAAAAAAAAAATCTATGATCCCAGTGTCAATATCACTACATAGTGATTGTAATGTAACAGTATATTGAAATCTGTGTGTCCTTCAGCAATCAAGAGTCTGATTCATCCTTTAATAATGTACAGTTGCACTGATCTTGGCTTATCTGAGAGGTTTAGACTGAACAGAATTGATTATAAAAATGAAATGCATGCAAACATGTTTCATATAGAAGGAGAGGATGTGAATATGCTTTACTTTAGCTGAACTTGTATTTGACAGCATGTGCACCGTTATCTGATTCACTCCTGTATCTTTCTCTGATAACAAAAGCGTCGTGATGACGTCTACAAAACAGTAATGGAGATAAAATGTTCAGACCTGAAAAGAAGGACCTGCCCTTTCGTCCTGGCCCTGTATTTCGCCGAGCCAAGGCCGCTAAGACAGCGTTGAAGGACTCCAGTCGCCATCTTCACTGACAGGAGCCTGTTCTGTATGTCGGGAAGAAAAGGGTTAATAGTGTAATGCGCACTTCGTCCACCAGATGGCAGTCAAAGTCCTACTAGGGGACCTGACTTTTCAAAAAAAAAATTCTGGATGAAAAGGGACTCATTTTATATAGAAATATATGGATTTGTTTATAACATTAAACAGGGGTTGAACATCAAACAACATTAAACATCAACCTACAAACAGTTTTCAGTACCTTTTTCTTACATTTAGATATTTTTATCATTCCGTATGGGGCCCTGGAGGACTAGTGGTTAGGCCACAGTGCTCTCGCTGCTACAGCCCGGGTTCGATTCCAGGCCAGGAAACCAACCTGAGCCACTGGGGTTGTACATGACAGTGCACTCCCAGTGCTGGTCCCAAGCCTGGATAAAATTGGGGAGGGTTGCGTCAGGAAGGGCATCTGGTGTAAAAACTATACCAAATCAAATATGCAGAACCAATGATCTGCTGTGACAACCCCTAATGGGAGCAGCTGAAAGTACAACAGCAACATCATTTTGTATAGATCGCTAAATGGTGCATAAACAAACAACAAAATGAATTCATTCATTGGTGAATCAGTGTGGTGTGTGTGGACAGTCGAAAACGCAGAGCTGTTTACATCTGACACTTTGCATGCACCTCCAGTGACCACTTCTGTCTGTCTTTCATACATCATTTTCATTCTAACATTAGTCTTCCGCTGCATTTGTTTTCAGCAGAAATGTCCCATGAATCCTATCTCATGTACCTATACAGACTGTTTTCAAATGTTTCGATCACATGGTCTCTAACGAAACTTATAAATGAACAGGAGATGAGATGAGGACAGAAGCTAGGAAAAGCAGCTGCTTTCATCTCTGCTGTTATACACTGCCTGGCCAAAAAAAAAAAGTCGCACAATCTAATATTTAGTTGCACTGCATTTAGCTTTGATTACGGAATGCATTTGTCCTGGTATTGTTTCAACAACCTTATGCAACTTCACAACATTTATTTCCATCCAGAGTTGCATTAATTTTTGGCTGAGATCTTGCATTGAGGACAGGAGAGTCTAACCACTCCGTAAAGTCTTCTCCAGCACATCCCTAAGACTTTCAATGAGGTTTAGGTCAGGACTCTGTGGTGGCGAATTCATGTGTGAAAATGATCCCTGAACGACTCTTTCACAAGTTAAGCCTGATGAATCTTAGCATTTTCATCCTGGAATATGCCTGTGCCGTCAGGGAAGAAAAAGTCCATTGACGGGATAACCTGGTCATTCAGTACATTCAGGTGCTCAGCTGACTTCATTTTATTGCCGCACAATGAGGCTGAGCCTAGACCTGACCAGTTGATGCAACCCCAGATCATAACACTGCCTCCAGAGGCTTGTACAGTAGGCACTATGCATGACGGGTGAATCACTTCATGCGTTTCCTTTCTTACCCTGACACGCCCATTTCTTTGGAATAGTTTAAATATGATTTTATCAGACCACATGACCTTTTTCCATTGCTCCACAGTCCAGTCTTTATGCTCATTTTTTCAGATTAGTCTCACTAACAAATGGCTTTCTTGTGGCCACACAGCTGTTTAGTCCCAATCCTCTAAGTTCTCATCACATTGTGCGTGTGGAAATGCTCTTACTTCCACTATTAAACATAGCCGTGAGTTCTCCTGTCGATTGTTTTACGATGTGACGTCACCAAGCATTTTAAAGATCTCCGATCACGATCATTCAAGATTTTTTTCCGACTACATTTCTGCTGTAAAGTTGACGGTTCACCACTATCCTTCCAGGCTTTAATAATGCACTGGACATTTCATAACCCAGTTCCAGTGATTTCAGCAATCTCCTTAGTTGTTTTCTTTGCTTGATGCAGGCCAACAATTTACCCCTTCAGTAACATCTTTTCCATGACCATGGGATACGTAATCTGCCGTGGTTGTTTAAGAAATGAGAAGCTACACATTGCATCAGTTAAGGTTAGAAGAACTGTTTCCAGCTGAAACATATTAATCACTGCAGTAATGATCCAATCATAGGCTCTTAAGTATTTGCTTATTTAAACCCAAACAGCGACCTTTTTTTTGGCCAGGCAGTGTAGCATTGGCCCTTATCCATTAACTCAACATAGGCGAAATGTTCAGTGTGATTTTCAAACAGTCTCACAATGCTTACATATTTGCCAGCTAGGGCAATGACATAGTCATTAAGGTGGTCCTTTGTTTCTGTCCAGAACACATGAAGATGCTTTTATGTTCACACTATAAATGTTATTTGGTTGCATGCGTCCCAAACCATGTCCGAATGTGGTTTGAATAATCGGATCACAATATGTGTTTGAGACACACTGGACCCTGTTCATACCTGTTCTTAGTTCTGTCCACTTACATTTGGATCACCCAGGATGCATTTCAATGCCAGGTGTGAACAGGGCCAAATATGCAAAAATAGAGGAAATCAGGAGGGCCAAATACTTTTTCAGGTCACTGTAAATATATTTTGAATGTGAAATGCAGCTAGTCGATATTGCATTATATATACAGTCCCATCCATAAGCATTGGAATGGCAAGGCCATTTCTTTTGTTTTTGCTATACTGTTTTTGCTGTACACTGAAGACATAAGTTGTTTAACACATCTAGATGTAAATATCAGGAAATGAAAGCTGAAATTCTGATCTATCATCTCATATTCATCTTTTGATCTCAAACCCAAATGTCCTCAGTATATAGCAAAAATAATAGAATTGACCTTGGTGTTCCAATACTTTCAGAGGGGACTGTATCTTGACGCAGCAATATTACTAGTCATAAATTAATTATTGATATGTGAACTTTTAATAGTCAAAATTTAAATGTAGATATCTGCAGTTTGATTTTCTATTACTAACAATATAATTGCAGATTTTGAAAATTACATTTTTACTTGTAGAAACTGAATGGTGACTAAGACAGGCAGGAATTCAATGTAAGTCAATGGCAATATATGAATAGTCATATCTATATGAATTATGACTAGTAAAAATTCGTCATAATCCATTATGAATATGATGAAACAAAATTAATGACTACTTGAAAATGAAATAGATATCATAAGTAGATATCTTTATTGTAAACTGTGACTGTTAAAGAGTGCATTGCAGATATCTGAATCACTAGTAAAAATTGTTATGACTAGTAGGCCTTGAGGTATTTTATGCCAAAAAGGTTGCATATGAGGATGGTAGGCACCTTCTAGGAGCTGGAGACAGGATGAAGGTCTGGTATGCTAAAGGCACCATGTAAATGATCTATCTGGCAATGCCGACTCTGTGATTACAAAACCTGATGATATTTCATGTTCCTTAAAGCAACTGAAGATGCACACAAAACAGAGTTTCATATTTTTATGAAGCTGGTTTTAGTGTTGCTCAACTTCTAGTAAAAATGTTAAAATGTAGAAGTGTTAACCAATAAACCGTTATAAAATACTATGAAGTTTATTTGTGACATGTGAGACACTGAACACATTTTCAGTTCACTTCCGTTTCTGTTTGCACTGCGTTGCCACCCTAATCGACCAACAACGGTACAGCTGGAATAAAACCTTAATGTATAACACACTCGCAAAAGCTCCATCAAACTGAGTCAACAATGCTGAGTCAACAAAACTTATCACTCCTCCATCTGCACCTCTACGAAGGTCACACAAGTGACAATAAGTAAATAAACAGGAGAGAAATACGGATAGAGGCAGAGAAAGAAACAAGAAGCAGCAAAATGATCACTAGATTAGGTTGCATCAGTGTGTCATTGCATCAGATCTCTGGTTGGAAAGATACCAAATAAGTACAGTGTAGAGTTTGCACTTAATGACGATGTGCTATAAATGAGTAATGCGATGTTTTAAGGAACAAGGAACCATAAAACTGACTCACTCCCAGAGCCATGAGACCAAACATCACAATGGTAAGAATTCTTCAAATATACATAATTGTAAATATACATAAATATATATAATGTGTACTAGATAATGTGTACAAATATATATTAATGTGTATCATTACTGCTAAAGGGTATTATATATTATATATAATCTAATATTTAGGAAGAAAAATGATGACTTTGTTAAGCACAATCACTTTACTACTTACAGAGAGAGATATAAGTTAAGCTTAATCTTAAAAACAAGGAAGCAAGGTATGTATTATATACCAATGCTATATTTATCCACTTAATGCTTTAGTTTGATTTTGTATAAAAATCTAACCTCAACATTGGTTTATTTATGAATGGATTGATAATACTTAACTTTTTCAGGGGTCCTTCAAGGGTTCTTTAAGGTATCGCTGGATAATTAAGGGTTCTTAAAGCCCTTTCTGATAGTGAATCTGTTGTAGGGTTCGACATAGAACCTTCGAGTTCACCCAGAGGGACAGCTAAAGAACTATTAAGGTTTTTACATTTTCTAGGAGTGTAGCCATAGGCAAATTATGTTTTATGTGTATCAGATTATTTACGAAGTATCTAAGTATTTGCAGATGAAGTATAACCAAATCTGTTTATTCAGTCTTTCAAGTAATTAGACATATGATGGATTATAATTTTTTAATCATAAATCTGAAAAAAAAAAAAGAAAATGTAAATAAAAACCACAAAGAGCTTTGGCACATTTATTATAAATAAAAAAACTAAACTATCACATTTACACAAGTATTCAAGTCCTCTAGACCTTCTAATGTAAAATGAGTAAGAAAAAAAGGGCTTATTAGTTTTGCATAATTGTTTAGTAGAAATAAACCTGGTCTTTTAAACATCTTAATAAATAAACCTAATAAGCTGAAGCCTAATAAGCTTTATGCAAAGAAATTTTGCATGCTTTACATAAATTTCAATATTGTGATAAGAAATTTACTCTTGCATAGGTATAATCAAAGAAAATCTATCTATCTATTGGGCTCTATATTCATGGCCATGGCACGCACACAAAAACAAGGCTGTATATATATATTTATATGTTTATGTTTGTGAACATTTGCATGGTGTTATCATGGTGCAAATGTAACAAAGGGTTGGGTATCAGTGAATACATTACTAAGAGGTTTCCAAGCAAATCAGAAGCTGTCTTTCTAGTCACAAAGTTGAATACCTGATGTATAACATTTATCAGTACTTTTGAAAAGACCATGAGTGGCAAAACAAATTGGTAAAAAAAAGAGACAGGGTAAGCTTTGTCCATGGTATTGTTAACTTTTTAGAAAGCATTTTTTCACAGCCTTTGCTTGGCAGTTGGCACCTTCATACCCATTTTAAAAACCATTTTTTTATTTATTTGTTGGTTTCTAGATTTAGAGATCGACAGTGTGGTGTTTTTGGGGAAAGTAATAATAATCAGTCAACTACCGTAATGAAAACCAGCTAGTGCTTTTCATGTTTGCATGTCATACTCATTAGGGCATCCCTAATGATCCTAGATCCATCCCTGGTTGTGCAGCACAGTGATGTTTTTGTAATGACAGGATTTATGATTCACTTACAGATTTCTTGGCGATTTTATTGACAATAATAACCAGCTGGCTGAAAGAAGTTGCAAATATATCTTCTGTCTTAGGTATATTTTAGTGATAGCATAACAAATGCACAGTTTAGACTCACAATTAAAACAATTTATGAGCTAAAACCTAAACCCCAAATTCTCACTTGTGTTTATAAGAGAATTAAAGCCCCACGCCTGAGAAGATCTAAATAATCTGCTTTACACTAACTCTAATTATTCTGATTATTTTGAGATCATCATTTCAGTTCAGACTAAAGGTCACGAGAGGTCACACAACTGATCGTAAAGTTTATGATTCACTTATGTGTGTGCAAATACCCAGTAGGACAGATGGGTATGCATATCTCAGCTGCTGTGGATTTAAATGCTGGTTAAAATAAAACCTAGTGTGTGACATCATAAAAACCTTCCATATGAATTGCAACTGAGTAGCCACAACTAAGCTGTTTGTTCTTATTTTTTACAGTTATAATAATGAATTGTGTTGTATTTAGTTTGGTTCATTTGGATGAAATAGCCTATATATATATTGAAAGGCAGGATTGATATAAATTTGATATATTTTTTATAAATTTTTATATAAATTGTGAACATCGACAAAACCAGTTTTAAGGCTACATTTTAATAGAAAAATATTACCTTATCCCTGCGTCTGCACTAGGTGGGATTTTGGGGTAATGGATTTGAAAAGCACAGTGCATAGTGGATTCTGAATGTCACAAACCCTTTTGCACCACTCCACATATTAGCGGAGCACATAAATTTATGACCATAAATATAGGAACAGAGCTCCTACCTGGCTTGTGCCCAACCAAAAAAAAAAACACACCAACATTAAGCAGAAAATTACACTTACACTGGCATGAAAATAGAGCCCTTTATGTGCAGTAATTATCTGTACAATATGTTTATGGCATATGTATTTTGTATATGTACAAAATATTTATGGCAGGACTCTGACTTTATGCAGGACTCCAACTGTTCTGATGTCATCACTCCACTATTAGAGAGACTTTACCTCTCGCCTATGTATGGTCTGGAATTTACCATTGGCTTCATTGGAAACCTAGTGGTGGTCCTAGGCTATATATTTTGCCTCCCTGCTTGGAAGTCAACAAATGTGTACCTGTTTAACCTGGCTATTTCTGACCTCATCTTCCTGTGCACTTTACCCGAGCTGTCCTACAACTACGCTCACAACCTGAAGAAATTCAGTTTTGCACTATGTGTGGTTAATCGCTATATCCTCCATGTGAACATGTACTCCAGCATCCTTTTCATGATGTGGGTAAGTGTGGACCGGTTCTTGTTGCTGTGTCACCCACAGCGAGAACACATCCTGTTGACTGTCAAGGCCTCGTTGTGCATCACCATACTGAACTGGATCTGGGTGAATGCTCAAATCGCTCCCCTCATCGTCTTCATTATCCAGGACTTGAAGCAAAATGACTGGACAGCGTGTCATGATTTTGGGAGCCTGGGAGAGGCCAGAGTTACTCTGATCTACACCATAGTGCTCACCATAACTGGATATGTGCTGCCACTGGTGGGTATGTTTCTATCATCACAAAGGATGGTTTCTGTACTCGTGAAAAGAGAAGAACTGCTTGGAACATCCTTCCAAAGGCCAGTAAGAATAGTGAGGGCTGCAGCAATCATGTTTCTTGTGCTCTACACACCCATCCATATAATGAGGATTGTGCGTCTTGCATCTCGACTTCCTGAATTAAATTTGTCACACTGTGTCTTGGACTACATCAATGCAGTTTACATAGTGACACGGCCAATCGGATTTGCTCACAGTGTCATCAACCCTGTGTTTTACTTTCTCATGACAGACAGCTTTAAAGAAGCACTGCAGGACAAGTGGAGGCAGATTAAAAGGATGCTATTGACCTCACCATAAGCAAGTCTGACCTATCAAACAAAGACAGCACTGATAAAAAGTACCTTGCTTTCCAGTTTTACTGTTTTGTACATTTCTATACAGATAGATGATAAATTAAAATGAAAACCAACATAAAGTGTCTAAAACATCAAACTTATTTACCATGAGACAGAAAAAAATAAACCCATGTCAAATTGTTGCCTATTATTAACTGGAAAATTAAATAAAGCCATAGTTGTAAAGAGTGGTTATTTGAGTTACCACAGCCGTCAGCTCAAACCATTCTGATCATTCTTCGTTGAGCACGTTCATCAACAAGGCGTTTTGACCCACAGAACTGCTGCTCACTAGATGTTTTTCACACCATTCTGTGTAAACTTTAGAGACTGTTGTGAGTGAAAATTTTCTCATTATACTCAAATCAGCCCACCTGGCACCAAGAACCATGCCATAGTCAAAGTCACTGAGATCACATTTTCCCTCTGTATAATATGAACATTAAATGAAGCTCTTCACCTGTATCTGCATGATTGTTCCTATTAAAGTGGCCACTGAGTGTATATAAACATTGCTCCTTGTACCCCAGATGCATTTGATCAATCTTAACACATATGTTGTGTGATGGTTCGTTCTTGACTTTAGTTCCTGAGCTGTGTGCCCAAAACTGGGTACATTTCATTTTTGGCCAAACTATTCCTTTAATATAATTAAATGGCATTCATTATTATTCATTATTATAGTTTACAATTCAGTCCACCATTAAAGAATATACATGTTGTTTGTGACTTTCGTAGAATGTTTTTGTCTTGTGATTATATACATGATATGTCATTATATTATGTAACTTATTTAAAACAAATCCTGGTACTTGGTAAATTTCTATATTTTCCAAAGAGACAAAAATAAAATATAGTAATGTAAAACAAGAGTTATTTGCAGACATGTGCCTTTAGCTATTGTTTCAGCATTAAAATCCTATTATTCCACGACACTACTGAATAATTATGAAAAACAATGGGAGCTTCTTGAATAGTGTTTTCTGTAGTTACTGTATTTCTTTTGTTCCAATTAATTTAGTTATTATTAAGCAGAGAAATGTTACTAAAACTATGTCTTATTTTCAGTGGAATCCTGAACAGCAAAGTAATAAGCACTAATAATAAATAAACACTGGAAGACACATTACCCTACAAAAATGAACAGAAGTTTGGGATTTGACCTTGTCCACATGACAATTCACATATTTCACCCTTTTGTTCCTTCCTTGTTGAGTTTGCTGTTCTAACTGTAATTTTTCTCTATACATTAAAAAATACTGTAGAAGTGCTTGCTCTTTGATGACGAGCTCTAAACCACTTCTTCTTTGCCGCCCTCTCTTTCTGTGAAATTTTATATTTCTGTCTTTTATGGTCACTACAGGAACTAATGCTAAACCTCAGAGGGTTTGTCAAGAGCAAGACCACAGTAAAAATCTATTACATTTTCCTGGCCATGCACACAGTAAACAGGGACTTTCCTATCAGCTCATTTTTCCTTTACATTGTCAGGTAATGTTCATTTAGTGATGAAATGTATATGAAAAGAAGATGCTAAGTATACAGAATAACAAAGCATATGTTTTAAAGAAAAGCCCAGAAATTTAACATCATTTTAATGTAGATTTTATTGTAAGTAGATTTTTCTAAATGTTTGATACAACTTAGAACTAGATGACTTGCATTTTACCAGAAAATCTCATGTGACACTCAAAACCTTAGGTAGGGTACTAAATAAACTGAACAAATAACTAAACAAAAATAGATAGATAGATTGTTGAACCTGATAAATATGATGTGGCCCCAGATTTGATCAGCATATGAGAAATAAAGGCATCTCACGATATAACCATGAGCTCAAAGCTGCCCTCTAGTGTTCACTGTAAGCCATTGCAGAGATAATTTTGTCTGTGGTCTGAAGCTTAGTTGTGTTCGTGTAGATGTAAATAAGAAAAGCATGAATGTGTATTATATTTACATGTATATGTATAAAAAGCTGGCTTCTTTAGCCTACAGAAGATCAAAAAACACCTGTGGCAATTTGGAAAACCACCCTCCCTCCAAAGGAGAAATGGAGATCCAAGGTACCCACGTCTACTGTGAAGACAACCATGAAAATAAACATCCCATCACCTTGCATTGTGGGATTGTGGGGAGATGTACATGTAGGTGTTGTGTGTAGACTTAGTGTAATGGACACTCAGGCTAATATTCACTTTAAATTTATGGCTGTAGAGGGCCTCCTAGTGGTCAGGGCCCCTGGACATATGCCTTGCCGGGGCAGTGATCCATTCCTATTCCGGAGTAAACGTGTTTGTGCACACAAAAACAAGGAAATGGTGCACGCAAAAGAAAATCAGATTAATAAAAACTTTGTGTATGAATACGTGCACTTTGTTTCTGCTTTATAAATCACAACCTTCTTGAAAATGTGCAAATCTCCTGCCCTGTTACTGTCCACAAATATCCATAAATGGTCAATGCAAATGAATTTGAATGTTCCATTCATTGTTGACTGATGTAGCAGTGACAATGGCGGAGAAAAAAAAAAAAACACAAAAAGAGGAATTTTGGGAATGCAAAGTGGAAGTTGTGCTGGAGATCAAAAAAAAAAAATACACAATTACCACTACTGAAAACTTGATAAATGAGATAACAGAAATAAATGGGATCATGTCTGAAATACCAGTGCCATTAAAAGAGCTTTCAACGATTCACAATCAGCACGTGACATCCTCACGCAGTCTGGCAGTGTGAAGATTACACTCATCTGATGGGTAAGATGTGAATTGGTTACTCAGTTTGTTGGTTGGGGGAGATGAGGAGGGGGCGCCCATTTTGCAGTGCCATTTTGTGCAACAGAGCACATGCCCTCACAATCCAGCAGACATTTTCTTGTTGGTATAGCAGTCTCCCACCTGTTGCATCCAGACAATGTCATCGCCTTTTAAGCAGGCCAGTGGTGCGTACGACAACAACAACAACAAAAAAACGCATGTCATTGTAGCGTGTCTCCTCTACAGTTGTTTAGGGAATTGTCAATTGTCAAAAGCAGATTCATTCTGACTAGCAACATGAATGCAGCCATTTGCTCCTATTTGGGAATTTTAAACCAGTTTAAACCTCAGCACATAGTTCTAAGAGAATGGCTCTTAGAAATCTAAACTGGCTCTTTAGTCAGTCATCATTGCTGGCAAGAAATTCCAGACCCATTTTTGAGCATACACACCATTTATAAATGAGGATGGACAGCCATAAACACCATGTTTGGTGAAGAAACCTACAATGAAAAACAACTGGAAACCATGCTGGGATGACATGGAGTTAGGCTTGCGCTGTTGGAGGATGACCACCTTGACCTTGATAGTGGTGTAGCGGTGAGACCACTGCAGATCACACCAAACCCTGAACAAAATAAATACTTCAGGGCATATTTGCAGGAGTTACTGACTTAAAAGACACATACTTCATGACATGCTGCAGAGAAATAACCAGTCTCCTTGAAATTCAAGCTTCTTATGTCTTATGATAAACCAAGAAATGACTATTGCCACCCCCAACCCGTCTTTTTTACAATAACAATGTAACATGTATAAATTGTATGCGATAGAGCCCTATACTCTATATTTATTTCTAACAATTAATTACCTTGTAAGAAACTGTTTAGAAGAAAAATGGAACACAAGAGCATGCAAAGAACAGAATTCTTTAGGCAAAGTTGGAGCTCACAGTATGCCATCAGTCATGTAAACTATTAAGCTCTCCTGGGTTTCATGAAGTGGCACTCTAAGGATAATTTGGCATATGTTGGCCTCAGGAAATATTTGTAATGAGTGTCTGCTTCATGAAGGAACCAGAAAATGTTAAAGAAAGCCCAGTGTAGGTACAACTATGGCTCCCACTCTTTATTACACAGATAGGTGTTAACCACGGCTTGTGGTCCTTGACCACAAATGAATTTGCCACTAAATGTATTGATTACCAGATTAAGCGTTGTAATATATACTGACCACCAAATTCAATGTCCTGATGTAAAATATTAAAAAAAAATTTTTTTAAATATTAAATGTCGACCCATCTATTGTTTCTCAAAACTGCACATACATCAGTACAATACATCAGCTCTATTTTACTTAATTTCTTAATAGGCTGCACACATAAGTTTATACCCTCAACATCAATCAGCTAATCCCTCCAGAAGCCGATAGTCTGGTTTTCATGATTCCTTCAATTGTTGTCCATTTCTGAGAAGCACACCTCAAACATAGAGGACAGGTATTTTGCTTCAAGCATCTTTGCAGCATTTAGGAAAAGAGCTTTGAAAATAGCTCCTCAGTTCATGGAGCAGCCCAATGGTGTTAAACCCCTTCTGAAAACTGTGAAACAAACAAACAAAAAACATTACTCAAAGTCAAGATTTTTAGATCCCTGAAGTACAGTAAGTTATAAGTACATCCACTCACTGTGTCATTGCAGCATGGGTATGTCCACTGGTGTAATATTCTATAGCTGACTGGGCCATTCCTCTTCTCTACTGAAGTAACACAACAAGGGCTCCCAATACATTGAGGCTGTCCTCTGCCTTATCTATTAGGTATATAACACAGCTGCAAAAAGAGGTAGTTAGGAAAGAACTGTGGCCTAACACCACCAACTGGCCTCAGGAGCTGAACAAAAACACAAAAGAGAGACTAACATAGCATCAACTGCATACAACAGCTGTCATTTTATTGAGATAGAGTCAAGCAATTATTTCATTGTTGTGCCTTCATGAGTAACCTGAGATACTCTCTGGTTAGTCCTCCTTAATCTACAGCCACCTCTGCCATACCATTACTGTCCACAAAGACAATATCTAGTTTTGCCTGAGGATCAAATAGGCACATTTCAAATGCTTGGATGCTGCCCTTCGAAACATTCCTGCAGACATTAGAATAAACACACTAATATGTTTGCTGGTAGGACAGTGTTTGATATCAACTCTGCTGACCAGCTTCATCATGTTGGTTTTCAGATCAATTCTGTAAAGAGAAATTGCAACACTCATCTGTAGCTACTTCTATATGTAGCACAACATTGCTTATGCATGTGTTGAATGAACATGAGTTCACTGAGAGTTGCAGCAGGAGAAGACAGACCAGCTGGGAGGTGCTGTATAAGGAAATGAGGTGATTCAGGTGCAGACCACTGTACATTCTACCCATTTATTGCCACGACCTGATCAAATGCATTCTTCAAAGTATCAGGAAAGGACTAGTCCAGAGAAATATCCATAAGGGGCTTGAGGAGAAGAGGTAGGGCTTCATCAACTAGAGGTCTTGCCGTCTTGTTGCTCGCCCTGCCTGGTCTATGTCATGTGAAATACCTGGAGACACATCAGTGACAATTTCTTGCCAGGACCCAATCAGTCCTAAATCCCCTGCTAAAGGATCAAAACCTGGCCAATTGTCTCCCAATATTACTGGTTGGGAAAGGTGGGGACTAACCACCATCTTTATGCTTTGCTTATGTCCCTGGTATATAATTGTTAGGCACTAGAGTATATATGTGCACGTCATTATTTATACAGCTCACCTTCACCTCCAAACACCTTTCCAGTGCCACATTTTGAATCAGGTTTTAGTGGATCAAGGTCTGCACACTGCCCAAATCCACCAATGCCTGATGTATACCCTTTTGAGCTCTGGATTGGGGAAGAGCCGTATATAAGAGCATGTATAACTGTATAACTTCTGATTTATAACTCCTGATATAAACAATAATGCCTGTAATATCTGACAGCTGAGAGATACAATTTTTTATACCACACTCCATACACACAGCCACAGATCTCTCTACTCTTTAACCTAAATGAGCTTTTCAACTGCACTCAGTACAAAAGCTCACACAACACAAACAAACAACTGTCTGTATGTTTTATTTAATTATTATTATCTCATACAACCTACCGCTTTATATCCCTGTATCCTCCAAACCCATTACTATTGTCAGTCTCCAGTCCCTATTTGTACACGTGTACCTCTGACCCTACATAGAGTCATATCTTATATCAGCCCTGGTTGCATACTGTGTATGATGATGTTAACTTCACTTTACTCACATGTAACTCATAGCAATAATAATTAACTTTACACTTTATGGAATGTAAGAAGAATCAGCTCACAAGTTAGAAGAACAAAAATAATTTATTATCTCCATAATCTGGATTCAGACTTCTGTTTTCTACAAGAGACACATCTGACAGAGACTGAATCCAAGAAGCTTACAGTGAAATGGATAGACCAGACACATTATAGCCACTTAATTCTAAAAAATGTAATCTGTAAAAACATCTCATACTCTCACAATACTACAATTATAGATCCTGAGGGTTACTATGCTATATTCAATGGCACTACTGGCAAGGACACAGTAAGAATAGCCTACAATAGCCTACATACACTATATGGCTAAAAGTTAGTGGACAACAGAACATCACAGCCATATGTGGGCTTCCCAACTGTCACAAAATACACATAATTGTATAGGATGTCTTTGTATGAGGTAGCATTACAGTTTCCCTTCACTGGAACTAAGGGGCCCAAAATTGTTCCATATGACAATGCCCCTTTGCACAGAGAAAGGTCCATGAAGACATGATTTGCCAAGGTTGGAGTGGAAGAACCTGCATGGGCTGCACAAAGCCCTGACCTCAGCCCCTCAGGATGATTGGAACACTGACTGTACCCCTGGTCTCCTTGCCCGACATCAGCGCCAGACCTCACTAATGGTCTTGTGGCTGAATGGGCGAAACCCCACAGCCACATTCCAAAATCTAGTGGAAAGACTTCCTAGAAGATTGGAAGTTATTGTACCAGAAAGTGGTCACTAAATCTGGAAAGGGATGTTCAGAAAGCACATATGAATGCTATGGCCAGGTGTACAGAAACTTTTGGCCATATCTTGCATATGGCACCAACTCAGACTCTCCTAATTTCTTTTTCTCAGAACTTTGTAATTGCCTCCATTCAGTCACAATCATAGATGGTTATTTAAATATCATTTTAAGTCAGAAATGACTCTGATGCTCATACTCCTATTTATGCAATTGCACTTATGACTATATAGTACACAGGAATAAAATGGAAATTATTTATAATCTCACTATCCAGTGTCACCCAGATGAGGACTTTCCTTTTGAGTCTGGTTCCTCTCAAGGCATCTTCCTCATATTGTCTCAGGGAGTTTTTCTTGCCATTGTTGCCTCTGGCTTCCTCATTAGTGATAGATTTATACATTTAAAATTTTCATCGGAAGCATATGCAAATAAAATTTAATTGTATTGAATTGAAAATTGAATTTAAAAAATGGTACCTTTGAGAGAGTTGCAAGGTGAAAATCATTGGTAACAGAGAGGAACATAAAGGCTCATCTCACATTTGCCAAAAAAAATCACCAAAAAAATGTTCTGTGGACTGGTGAGTCAAAATTGGAAATGGTAACCATTACATATAGTGTAAAGATAACAGAGCATTCACAATAAGAACATTATACCTACAGTCAAACATGGTGGTAGTGTGATAGTGTGGGGATGCTTTGCTGCTTCTGGGCCTGGGTGACTTGCCATAATTGATCAATAATTCTGCTCTCTACCAGAAAATCCTGAAGATGGATGTCCGGTCGTCAGTCTGTGAACTGAAGGTCAAGTGCATTTGAGTTATGCAGCGAGACAATGATTTGAAAAACAAGTCCACTTCTGAAAGGCTCAAAAGAAACAAAATTAAGGTTTTTGAATAACCTAGACAAAATACTGATTTGACCCCCATTGAGATGCTGTGGCAGTTGTAATACCTGAAAGTTAATGCGCAAAAACCCTCCAATGTGGCTGAATTGAAGCAATTCTGCAAAGAAAAGTAGGCCAAAATTCCTCTGCAGTGATGTGAAAGACTGATCTCCAGTTATTGGAAGCATTTGGTTGCACAACCTCTTATTAGGTTTAGGGATGAATTACTTTTTCACATATAGGTGACACTGGTGGTGATATACAGATGTATAGATATACACTGATGAGCCAAGACATTATGACTACTCACAGATGAAGTGAATAACATTCATTATAAAAGTATGGGAAATATTAGACAGTAAGCTAAAAGGTTCTTATAATTGATGTGTTGGATGCGTGAGAAATGGGCAGGCATGAGTGACTATCACAAGGGTCAAATCATTATAGCCAGACCACTGGGTTGGCGCATCTACAAAATGGCAGGCATTGTGTGGTGAATATATACCAACAGTGATAGATAGATAGATAGATAGATAGATAGATAGATAGATAGATAGATAGATTCTTTATTGTCATTGCACAGGGTACAACGAAATTGAGTGTCCCGCCCTCATGTTGCATAAGAATAAAATAAAAGGAGTAAGGGATAACGTAAATATAAAAGGATATAAATATTAACATAAATGATCAGATCTGTTCAGTTAAGATAGTAAAGCTGCTAAGATATTGCACTTAACATATTGCACATTTGAACAATGTGATCCGGTAAGATTTATACATTTTAAATATAACAGTAGAAATTAAAATTAAAATAAAACTAAGGTATTGCACATTATAGTATTGCACATTTGTTTGTTGAATTGCTATTTTGTCTTATGTACAAATTTTTGCAGTTGGGGATAAATAAATATGAAGTAAGAGTTTATAGACGTGAGTGTGTGTGTGTAGTGCAAATAGTTCCTAACATTCAGTGATGGTGTTTCTTAGCGTTCAGTTCTCGAATGACTCTGGGGTAGAAACAGATCCTGAGTCTGTTTGTGCATGATGTGATGGACCTGAAACATCTGCCAGAGGGCAGAAGATCAAACAGATGGTGTCCAGAGTGGGTTTGGTCTTTCAATATGTTGCTTGCTCTGCTGTGGCAAGCGAGAGCTGAATAGCTCTTCAAGAGAGAGAAGTGAACAGCCAGTGATTTTTTGGGAGGTGTTGATAATCCTCTGAAGGGCTTTCCTGTCTGCTGCCGAGCAGCTGGCGTATCATACAGTGATACAGTACGTCAGCACGCTCTCAATGGAGCAGCAGTAGTAGGACAACAGCAGATCCTCCTGTAAGTTGTTTTTCCTGAGAGTCCTCTGGAAATAGAGTCACTGTTGTACCATCTTTTCCAATGTTATGGTGTTTGTGGTCCAGGAGAGATCATCAGCAATCAATGTGTGCATCAATGTGTGTACCCAAGAACCTGAAGGTAGAGACCCTTTCCATACAGTCTCCATTGATGTGTATTGGACCAGGAGCTGTGCTACACTTACGAAAGTTTATGATGAGTTCCTTTGTTTTTGTGGTTTTCAGGATGAGATTGTTTTCTGAACACCACGCTGTCAGTCTTTGGACTTCACCCCTGTAGGCTGTTTATCACCTTCTGAGATGAGACCGACCACAGTTGTGTCATCCGCAAACTTAATGATGTTGTTGGTGGGATGGGTTCATGCACAGTCATGAGTGTAGAGGGCATAAAGTATTGAGCCCCAAAGTGTGGGGTGCCAGTGCTGTTTGTAAGCTTGGAAGAGAGGTGGTAGCCTAGACTAAAAGACTGGTAGCGATTTGTTAGAAAATCCTTAATCCAGTGGCAGATGGGTTGGGAAAGTCCAAGATTGACAAGTTTGGTGACTAATCTACTTGGGATAACAGTATTGAAGGCAGAGCTGAAGTCTAGTAAAAGCATCCTCACATACTTCCCCTGGTGTTCCAGGTGGGTTAATGCAGTGTGAAGGGCAGTGGCAATGGCATCTTCTGTGGATCTATTTGCTCTGTGGGCAAATTGGTGGGGATCAAAGGATGGTGGGAGACTGGCTTTGATGTGCTGCAGGATCAGCCTCTCGAAGCACTTCATTATAACTGGAGTGAATGCGACTGGGCGGTAATCATTGAGGCCGGAGGCAAGACTATTTTTTGGGAGATGATAATGGAATGATAATGGCAGACTTCAGGCAGGGTGGTATGCTGAATGTAGACAGAGATAGGTTGAAGATCTTTGTACAGACAGCAGAAAGCTGGTTTGCACATTCCTTCAGCACCCATCTTGTCACGCCATCAGGGCCAGCAGCTTTCGTAGGGTTCACTGATTTGAGCACACGCCTCACATCATGCTGCTGCACCGTGAGGATATGGTTTTAGGAGACTGATGGAGATGTCAGGACAGTCTCTGCTGTTCTCGCCTCATAGCGTGCAAAGAAACAATTAAGTTCCCCTGCCAGTGAGGCGTCGCCTTCAGCAGTCATGCGGTTGCTGGTCTTGTATTTGATGATGTGCTGAATACCTGAATACCTGAATACTTGGTAACGTGCTGAAAACAGTGGTCTGAGGAGGAATAAACCATGAACTGGTGACAGGGTTTTGGACACACAAGGCTCATCAAAGTGTCAGGGCAACAATTCACAAGTCACAGAAAATTTTAACGATGGTTACTCTACACTGTTACATGGGTCTGGTGCCCTAAAGGCACCGTGTAAATAAACCATCTGGCGATGCTGGCTCTGTGATTCCGAAACCTGATTATTTTTCATGTTATTTTTCAAGCAACTAAGCAATGCACACAATACAGTTGTATATTTTAAGAATGCTGGTTTTAGTATTGTTCCACTTTATGGTAAAATAGTAAAAAGCTTGAACTGAACAGAAATGTTAACAATTAACCCGGTATAAACTACTATCATAGTTATTTGTGAAATTTGAGACACTAAACTCATTTTCAGCTCACTTCAGGTGTTTCTGCTTGCACTACATTAACACTCTGACTGAGCAACAATAATAACCTGGAATCAACCTGGAATCAAACCTCACTGTACAAGGCACTTGCAAAAGCTCCATCAAACTGATTCAACAATGATGAATGAACAAAACTTATCACCCCTCCATTTGCACCTCTATAAAGGTCACAGAAATGACAATAAGCAAATAGACAGGAGTGAAAGACAGACATGGAGGCAGAGAAAGAAAGAAGAAAAGCGATCATTGCATCAGATTGCATCAGTGTGTCATTGCATCAGATCTCTGGTTAGAAAAATACCAAATAAATACAGTGTACACTTTACACTTAATGATGATGATGTGCTACAAATGGGTGGTGCAATGATTTTTGGAATAAGAAACCCTGAAAAGCTGACTTCACACTCCCAAAGCCAACAGACCAAACAGCGCAATGGTAAGAATGCTTCAAATATACATACTTTGAGAAAGTGAATGTGTACTAGATAATGTATATAAATATGTATTAATGAGTACCACTACTCATTATTCATAAGGTTACCATACTGGTAAGGTTATTCTATTGTCATTAATTTTTTTTTTCCATCAAATGATCTAAAATTTGGGAAGAAAAAGCACAAGTGGTTCTGCACAACTGCTTTACTACTTACTGTAAGAGATTAGTTTAGTTAAGTTTAGTTTATTGTTAAAAATTTAAGCCAGGTATGAATTATGTATATATGTTTATTACCTAATGCATTAGTTTGATTACATATAACTCTATCCTCAACATTGGCTGGTTACTATACTGGTTGGTAAAAGTATTTTTAATACTTACCCTTTTCAAGGGTTCATGAAGCATTCTTTAAGGTTTCACTGGATAATTAATGGTTCTTATTTTCCATGAAAATGTTGTCTTTGAAGCCCTTTCTGATGGGGAAACATTCTGTTGTAGGGTTTGACAAAGAACATTTAAGAATTCACCACTATAGAACTATTAAGGTTTCTCAATTTTCTAGGAGTGTAGCCATAGGCAAGTTATGTTTTATGTGTCAGATTATTTACAAAGCATCTGAAAACTCCAAAAAGGTGTGGCACATTTATTATACATAAAAACTAAAATATCACATTTACATAAGTATTCAAATCATTTATACCCTGTACAGTCTGTAAAGTAAAGGTACTAATTGTTTAGTAGTAATAAACCTGGTCTTTTAAACCTTTTCTTTATAAATAAAAATAATAGGCTAAAGGCCAATAAGCTTTATGCAAAGAAATTTTGCATGCTTTAAATAAATCTCATTATTGTGATGAGAAATCCCCTGTGTGAAATTAGCTCTTGCATACCACAGAGAATTTGGGCTCTATTTTCATGGCCATGGTGCACGCATAAAAACAAGGTCATATTTTCGTGAGCGTCTTTGCAGGTGTTAACATGGCACAAATGTAAACAGGGGTTGGGTTTCATTGAATACATTACTACAAGTTGTCCAATCAAATTTGCTCCTTTTGTTTTCTTTACTATCCAAGGGTGTGCTGTGCAGCACAGTGACGTTTTTGTAAAGACATTACGTAAAGAATTGCCATTTAGTAGCCACAACTAAGTTGTTTGCTCAAGTGTGTTGTATTTATTTAGCATTTAGATGAAGTAGCGTCTTTATATTGAAATGCATATTATGTTAGATAATACAATACACATTAGTGCAACGCATTAATTTATTACCACAAAAATAGCAAGAGAGCTCAAGGGCAAAAATTTTGGATTGCACCCAACCAAAAAAAAAAAAAAAAACACACCAGCAGTAACCAGCAAATTATGGTTGCATTGGCATGAAAATAGAACCATTTATGTGAAGTAATTGTATGTACAATAATCTT
The DNA here is from genome assembly GCF_027358585.1 of Pangasianodon hypophthalmus. NCBI lineage: Eukaryota > Metazoa > Chordata > Actinopteri > Siluriformes > Pangasiidae > Pangasianodon > Pangasianodon hypophthalmus. The sequence goes on along the minus strand of NC_069730.1, from coordinate 6,924,151 downwards.
TATGGCTGCAGGACAACTGTTCCAGTGTCATCACTCCACTATTAGAGAGAGTTTACCTCTCGCCTATGTATGGTCTGGAATTTACCTTAGGCTTCATCGGAAACCTACTGGTGGTCCTAGGCTATATCTTTTGCCTCCCTGCTTGGAAGTCCACAAACGTGTACCTGTTTAACCTGTCTATGTCCGACCTCATCTTCCTGTGCACTTTACCCGAGCTGTCCTACAACTACACTTACAACTTGAAGAAATTCAATCCTTCACTATGCGTGGTTAATCGCTACATCCTCAATGTGAACATGTACTCCAGCATCCTTTTCATGATGTGGGTAAGTGTGGACCGGTTCTTGTTGCTGTGTCACCCACAGCGAGAACACATCCTGTTGACTCTCAAGGCTGCATTATGCATCACCATCCTGAACTGGATCTGGGTGACCATTCAAATCGCTCCCCTCATTGTCTTCATTGTCCAGGACTTGGAGCTAAATAGTTGGACAGTGTGTCGTGATTTTGCGAGTCTGGGAGTGGCCAAAGTTACTTTGATCTATACCACAGTGCTCACCATAACTGGATATGTGCTGCCACTGCTGGCTTTGTTTCTATCATCACAAAAGTTGGTTTCTGTACTCATGAAAAGAGAAGAGATGCGTGGGACATCATTCCAAAGGCCAGTAAGAATAGTGAGGGCTGCAGCAATCATGTTTCTGGTGCTCTACACACCCATCCATATAATGAGGATTGTGCGGCTCACATCACGTCTTCCTGAATTAAATTTGTCACGGTGCATAATAGACTACATCAACGCGGTTTACATAGTGACACGGCCAATTGCATATGCTCACAGTGTCATCAACCCTGTGTTTTACTTCCTCATGACAGACAGCTTTAAAGAAGCACTGCAAGACAAGTGGAGGCAGCTTAAAAGGATGCTAATGACCGCACCATAACTAAGTCTGACCTATCAAGCAAAGACAGCACTAATGACAAGTGCCTTGCTTTCAAATCTTCCTGTAGTGTATGTTTTTTATATACAGATGGGTAACAAATTAAAGCCAAAGCCAACATAAAGTGTCTTAGTAAAGTGTCTGAAACATTTTCACTACGCCTTGGCATAGATTTTACAAATCTCTAGAACTGTACTGGAGCGATAAACTCCATTCTTCCAAAAGATACTTGCTTAATTGGTGTTTTGATGATGGTTGTAGCGAGGTCCTCGAAGAGACCATTCCCTCAGGATAGAAATGTTTAATCATATGATAAAGGTGATCAGTCAGAAGAACTTCATTTTGACTTGCAGTTATTCTTCCCTCCAAGACAGACATATTCATACTTACACTACAGCAGAAGGGGGGTGGTAAACACAGCGAACATTAAGAAACATAACAGTAGGCCTACATTTTCAGTGTAATCATTTTACAAATTGCCTGTCTCTTGTGAAAACATGAATAGTTTCTGACCATCACAGTAGACCAAAGCAAACAAAGAGCACTTTACATCACTGTACAGTTAGAGTTAGGCAGGTCTGAAGTGGTCATTTAAACATTTCTTTTTTTGGTATTTTCCAACTCACCTGCATCCCACCTGAATACCTCTAAGGGAACAAATGGAGCCAAACCATGCCAGCAAAACCAACCAATCCCACAGCATAACCAAGGCACTAGTTTTTCCTTTAATTTACACACACACACACACACACACATACACCACACACATATTTATATATATATATATATGTGTGTGTGTGTGTGTGTGTGTGTGTTTCTAATCTTCATCTCTCCAGTTTTAATGAGCCTGTAACATCAGAATCCCCATGTGGTCTTCTGCTGTTGTAGCACTGATCTGCCTCAGGGTTCAATGTGTTGTGGGGTCTTAGATGCTTTTCTGCACACAACAGTTGTAAAGAGTGGTTATTTGCGTTACCACAGCAATCAGCTCAAACCAGTCTGACCATTCTCCTCTCTCATCACTCTCATCATCAAAGCGTTTCTGCACAACTCTAGATGCTCACTAGATGTGTTTTATTTTCTGCACCATTCTGTGTATACTCTAGAGACTGTTGTGAGTGAAATTCCAAGGAGATCAGCAGTTTCTGAAACCATAATATAACCTATATAATATAACCATAATATAATAGTGACATTAATTTTATAGTTTACAATTCAGGCCACCAGTAATGAATATACATGTTGTTTCTGATATTTGTAGAATGCTTTTTGTCTTGTGATTATATTCACTATATGTCATTATATACTGTAACTTATTTTAAACAAATCCTGGTACTTGGTACATTTAAATATTTTCCAAATAGCCAAAAATAAATATAGTAAAGTAAAATACAGTTATTTGCAGACATGTAAGTTTAAGGGGAGCTATTGTCAGCAGTAAAATACTATTATTTTACTAGAATGCCTGTTGTTACTACTGAATATTTATGAATAAAAAATGGAGCTTCTTGAATATGATTGTGTTTTCCATACAGTTATTGTATTTCTTTTGTATCGTTTTAGTTATTATTAAACAGAAATGTTAATAAGACTATGTTCTCATTTTCAGTAGAATCCTGCACAGCAATGTAATAAACACTAATAATAAATAAAAACTGGAAGGGCAAACATTAAACAGTAATATTATAATACAGTTTAGTGGAATCAGATAAATCTTATGAATATTAAAATCAATTAACCCTACAAAAAAAGAACAGAAGTTCAGTTGACCTAGATAGATAGATAGATAGATAGATAGATCACTTTATTAATCCCAGATGGAATGGATGGTGATGAACTGGTGCTCGAGCTGCTCATTCCAGTTCAAGCATTCTGGCCATTTGTAATTCTTGGAGTGTGGAAGCAGAGGCTTCAATCACGGAGTACCAAAGCACGGCATTCAGGTCCTTGGAGTGTCTGTCAAGAACAAGACCACAGTAAAAATCTATTACATTTTACTGGCCATGCAGACAGGAAACAAGAACTATAGGCTAGTTTTTCCTTTGTTAGGTAAAATTCATTTGGTGAAATATGTATGAAAAGAAGATGGTAAGTACACAAAATGACAAAGCATCAGTTAATGTATTAAACATATCCCCCCTCCTGGAAAAAAAAATCATGAATTGTCTTCCCGCCCCCAATTTTCATAAATAAATGAAGGCTTTTATTTACCCATTTTTGGACCAAAATGGATTTGAAAATCACATCGAGCAGGTGGATTATGAATGTCACAACCCCTTTTGCATCATTCCACACACATTAGCACAGTGCATTACTTTATGATCATGCAACAGAGCTCAAAAGTGAAAATATTGGATCGTACCCAATCAAAAAAAACAAAACAAAAAACACACCAGCGTTAACCATCAAATTACGTTTGCACTGGCATGAAAATAGAACCCTTATGTAGAGTAATTATATGTACAATAATCTTTATGGCCGCAGGACAGCTGTTCCAGTGTCATCGCTCCACTATTACAGACAGATTACCTCTCACCAGTGAAATTCAAGAAAGAAATTCAATCCTTCACTATGCGTGGTTAATCGCTACATCCTCCATGTGAACTTGTACTCCTGCATTCTTTTCATGATGTGGGTAAGTGTGGACCGGTTCTTGTTGCTGTGTCACCCACAGCGAGAACACATCCCGTTGACTCTCAAGGCCTCGTTGTGCATCACCATCCTGAACTGGATCTGGGTGAACACTTAAATGCCCTCTCTGCAGACTATTTACCACTGCAGAGTCCACAGGAGAGCTGCCACCATCCTTAAGGACCCAAACCACCCACAATACGGACTGTTCACACTCCTGCCCTCGGGACGGAGGTACATGAGTGTGAAATGCAGAACCTCCGGACTAAGGAACTCCTTCTTCCCCTCAGCCATTAGACTTCTAAATGGGTAGCCAGTAGACACAGACTAGTCTCACACATCTCATAGATTAGGTGGACTGAACTGCTACAGCTCAATTTGCACATTTGTAAATGTTACTGCTGCTATTTCTTATCAAGAAGCTTCATTTCGATTTGCACATTGTTAAATGTGACAGCTGCTATTGTTATTGTGTAGCTGCACTCAATTTACTACAGGCTACTGTACTATTGTTTCTGTTTTTGTATTTGTATTGTATTGTTTTGTACATAAGTCAATATTGCACATAGAGATATACTTCATATGCACAAGTCAACATTGCACACTCACACATACAGATGTACGTAGTTTATATTTCTATATATATAATCTATATTTCTACTTCTGTAACATAGCTACACTTTATTATGTTTGTTTGTATGTATGTGCATGTCTGTTTTTATTTTTATTTCTATGTAGTTTCTGTTATCTTGGCATTCAATGTGGACAGCAAAGAAAGAATTTCATTGTTCAGGGAAACTTGGTTTCCTCACTGTGCACATGACAATAAACGCTTTGAATCTTGAATCTTTGAATCTTGAAATTGCTCCCCTCATTATCCAGGACTTGGAGCAAAATGGCTGGAGAATGTGTTGTGATTTTGCAAGCCTGGGAGAGGCCAGAGTTTCTCTGTTGCGACATCCTTCCAAAGGCCAGTAAGAATAGTGAGGGTTGCAGCAATCATGTTTCTGGTGCCCTACACAAGCATCCATGTATTGAGAATTACACAGCTTCCTGAATTAAATTTGTCACAGTGTATCATGGACTACATCAATATGGTTTACACAGCAAATTCATCAGTGTTAAATTCCCAGTGTTAAGGCATTTCAGAGTAAAGTGTTGAAGTTCTAATGTTAGATCTTGAGAAATTAACACTATCGGTGTTTACCAACAGGAAACCAACACCTGCCAGTGTTATTTCCAACATCTGGGCATTTAGGCAGTGCTGTCACTGAAGAATTTTCCAGATACCATATTTATCTTGTTTTGTGGAGGATGAGAAACAGCAACTGGTGAGTAAAGCTACTTAAAAGTTTGCATTAGACTTTCTATATGGAAATATACTTATATATGTACTGTTGTTAAATTATTTCAGATATAGCAACAAATTCAAATTTTAACAGATTATTTGTCTTTTTTATTATATAAAAAAGATAATTATAGATTATTATACATCACTGACAGCAATTATAATGTGCTTTAAAGTCATTTTAATGTCTGAGTATATTATATCGCCATGTTTCGCATTTTCTCAAACATTAAGTAGTTGTGTGATATGTCTGGACATGTTACGTCAACATTTTTTTTTTTTTAAAAGCATGAATTTCACATTTACACCGTATTTCTATCTCAGTGTAGGCTATTTTAGTGCACTGTAAGCAGCCACATATCTGTAGAATCAGATCAACACTTCTACTTTAATCTGTATTTTAGTGGCAAAATGAACAAGGGGAAGCTCCACCAGGCAAATGTAACGGGCGGGTTTTTGGGCAGTGCAGCATTTACAGACGCCATTTTCCCTCACTTCAGAGAGTTGCTGAAACAGCAACTGGTGAGTAAAGCTACTTAAAAGTTTGTGTTTGATAACGTTCCTGTATGGAAATATATATGTACTGTTAAATTATTTCCGATACAGCGACAAATTTAAATTTTAAGGGATTATTCGTCGTTGTTTGTGTAGTTGCTAACTAGAAGGAGCCTGTCGAACTATCTGAAACTGTCCTTGACTACTATACGTTACTGACCAAAAAATGTTTTAAAGAAACTGGTCATTGGATCCATGATTTTTGTGGTGTTTGAACAGGTGACTGCGTGATCGAGTTGATCAGTGAAATCAGCTGTGGGGCGGGGTTTGCACTTAACTAGTTTGAGGGGAAAAAATCACGCTTACCAACTAACACTAGTTGTATTGCATTTGGACTTTTTTGTGAATATGTATGTTGTCTAACATTAGTTTAGCAAACTATACCTTACTAACTAACTAGTTAGTTAGCCTACAAAGGATTAACTAACTAAATGTATTGTTTAAGGTAAGTGAAAATGAAGTGAGAATAGGTGAACAGAGTTAACCATGCACAGCCGTGAAGTGCTATATTAACTATCTAGCTTGTTAGCTAACAAGTGTATCTAAGTGATCTCTAAAATCACTTGCTTTTTTGTTGCTATCAACTGATAACCTAATTTTGAATATGATCTGCAGGTTTGGTTTGTGAAGTCAGGAACAATGATGACCAAGGTTCAATACCTGAACCAAAAAAAGTATGTCAAGAAGGCATGCTTTGAGATGTTCATCAATGAAGGAATGTTTTCTTTCAGGCAGTGAAAGGTTATGTGTATGTCCTAACTACATTTTTGAGTAATGCATTTAAATCTTTATGTCTCGTAAAGACTTGCATAAATGTATTTTTTAGTGCTGTCAATCAATTAAAAATTAATTACATGACATGCTGATTAATCACAATTAATCACATATCGATATTTACTGAGAAAACTCCCCCCAAATGTTACAAAGAATTCAAAGACATTAGTGTTGCAGACAGAATTATTGAATAGACATCACCCAAAGTGACTTTAGAAGTCAATACATTGCAAAAATCCTATTCTTAGTGAATAGTTTTGTTTGTAAGTAACTGCACTGAATTAACATGTTAAATTGACAGACTTCGTATTTTTTGTAAATTAAAATGTGTGTGCATGACAGTTAGGGCTGGCAACAGGGCTGAGAATCTAAATTCAAATTTAACCAAATGAAATGGTGTAATGCTTGCCACGCAAACTCTGAGCAACTCATGAGTTCATGGGTCTGAAAGCCCTCACGCATATGTCTGTTAATGTGTAACAGATTATAGACTCAACAGAGCGATGATTACTTTGAATTCACTTTGAAGCATGCAGCACATGCAGACTATATATTTAAATCACATTCTTTTTGCAGTTTAATAACTGCATTAGTCCATGTCATGATTTGAATTCTATTTTGCAATACTACATTTTTCATTCACAGTTAATTTTTATGACTGCTTTCCACTATTCCATCCTCTATTTTTCTGCATCATGATAATAATAGAGCTCTATGTTTATGATGTTTTGCTGTGAACAGGACCTACTACGTGCTCTGCTGCTATTCTTCTGACATGCTGTAATCAGTGGCATTCTGTGAGGGCTTTTTTGGTGGAAGCTAATATATTTGATTGTTTTGGAGGCTCAGCCATCACCCAGAACTGATATGAGTCAGTGTTGAGTACACAAAGTTTTGCATTTGAATGTTTAGTTTTATTTTAAATTCAACAAATATTTGAATTTTATTTTGACAAGCCTAATGACAGTTTAGTCTGTAGAATGGATTAGTTCAGTAGTTTATTAATTTAATTTAATTGTTTTCGCAGGTTGGGACAGTGATATGTCTACTTTACTCCTACTGTTTCACACCTCGGCCAACTGGGAGAAAGAGGACTAATAAGACCACGTCAAGCCATGGACCATCTTGTAGATTTTCACGAGGTGTGTTATGATTCCATGAATCTGTACATACTCTAAACTCACTAAATCACTAAACTGAATATATTCTTTAGAACAAGTACTTGATTACAATCCTTTCTCATATGTTTCTACCAGTCATGTCTGAATCTTGGAGAGCATTTGGATGCAGATGAATGTCGGCAGCCATATCCTCTTGCTTTGGGATCCAGCAGATGAGCTATCAACAGCTTCTACATTGTCATGGATAAAAAGCACATCTCATGACAAAGAACCACGTCGCTTGCAGCAATTGATGAGCTTTTCAAGGTCTACTCGAAGAGTCTCCAAAAGTGAAGGAATTGCAAGCCAAGTTGATGAATGATATATAGGTGTTGTGCTCGTAGGACACTAAATCATTCAAGTGGGGTATTAATTTGACATCTCAAACTTTCACATGGTTTATATCCTGGCAAAAAGTTCAATTTGTTACATGCACATGATGGTTGTTCTTTGAAGTTTAAAAGTTACTGTGGTTTCAGAAGACATCTTATTTCATCAGAAGACATCTTACATTTTTCACAGTGACACTAGTGATACTGAACCTCTGAGCTGCTCTTATGAGCCAACAACTTCAACTGTCATCTCATCTGTAGGTATTCCGGCTCTGCCTATGAATGGACCTAACAATTCATCTTTTTTTGGAATTCTGAGCTCACATCAAGATTTTGCTAATCGTACTGATTATTAAATGTCGAAAGAAATGTGTGCTTGTATTATTGCCAAGATGCAGGGCAGTGGTGTTTCACACAATGTTATTTTGTCTGTTGTAGAAAGTATGGAAGAATGTTTGAATGATGCTCATACATCTAACAGAAGTCTTGAATGTAGTGCCAGAGTGCAACCCGAGTAGAATGGCAGTAGAAAATGTGCGTATGAATTTGCAGAATCCCTTTTCTGATCTAAACACTCATAGCAAATGGAAAAAATATTTTGTACAAAAGGCGGAGTTGTACAACCTGTGGGAGTGCAATTAGGAGTAAGATATGATTCCAAGAGAAATAGAAGGTCAATTACACTTTTATCTATATACCATTGTTTAAAACTCTGGAGTTTATTTTCAAGAATGAGAAAATTTGCAGCCATATCCAGTGATGGTACTTACTTCAAGAATAATCCATTGTTCTCCTCATTCGAACATGCTCTGCAGATTCAGGTTTATTACAATGATTTTGAAACTGCTAATCCTTTAGGATCTAAGCAGGATGTGCATAAGCTTAGTATTTCACACTAAGAAATCTTCCACCTCATCTCAAATCTCCTCTCATGAACATACATCTCATTTCCCTGTTGCACTCACAAGATGCCAGAAAGTATGGCTTGGATAAGACACTAAGTCATTTGTAGAAGATGTGAAGAAGCTTGAAATGTGTGGGATGAAAGTGTCTTTATGGAACAGTATCACAGATCACATGTGACAATTTAGGTTTAAACTGTATTCTTGGGTATGTAGAGTCTTTTAGTGCCCACTACTTTTGCAGGTTGTGTGAAACAGACAAGGCCACACCTCAAAACAGTATTCAATAAATAGTATTCAATGAACAGCATTCAAAGTTTTGCGGTCTAAAGAACTAATTGAACAGCATTACAAAAATCTTGAGGATTCTGGTGAAAGTTCATCTTATGGTATCAAATACAACAGCATTCTCAATGAGTTAAAATATTTTAACATTACAGCTAATGTGGTTGTAGATGTAATGCATGATATCCTTGAAGGTGTAGCACAATATGAACTCAAGCTATTGTTGGACTATTTAGCAAAGGATTTAATTTCCAGTGAAAACATCCTTTTGAGAATTTATGCATATAGCTGTGGCTATTTAGACTGCAAGAACAGACCAACAAAGATTAACGTGCTTTGCAATGGAGTTGGGCTCAATGGCAGCCAAACAATGTGTCTCATGAGAAACGTTCCACTTATATTTGGTGATGTTGTTCCAGAGGAAGACAACCATTGGAATCTACTCTTACTTCTACTTGATATTAAATATTATTTAAGTATAAATATAATTTAAACTTAATTTTCTCTCCTAGCATCACTGAGGGCATGACTGTCTATTTGAGGCATCTGATTGCAGAACATCACAAATTATTTAAAGAACTGTACCCTATTCATAATTTGATTCCGAAACATCACTTAATGATCCATTATCCAGGTGTGATTAAAAAAAATGGGTCCTTTGGTTCATGTTTGGACAATGAAATATGAAGCAAAGCATAAATTTTTCAAATCCAGCATTAAGAACTTCAAGAACTTGATCAAGTCTTTAGCACTGAAGCTTATCACTGGGAGTCACTTAAAGTCAAAGGTATTGAGTCAGGGCCAGTGAAAACTCAAATATTAGGTGAATTGGATTATGACGAATTGGTCTGTGAACATTTTCAACTTTACAAGTCTGATACTGTTTCTTATACTGCACGAGTAAGACGTGATGGGATTGAGTATCGCTGTGGATCTGTTGTTTGCATTGATGCAGCGGATGAAATGCCATTGTTCAGTAAAATTGTTGCAATTATCCTAAGAAAAGAAGAGATACATTTTCTTTTGATGGAAATGGAGGAAGCTTATGTTGAGTGCCTGCATGCATTTCAGGTTAAAGAACTTTATTATTTTTGTATTGTGAAACAAAATGAATTGCAGCACCCCAAACCATTTGACCTTCAGATTTCATATGACTGTGATTCAGCAGTGTACTGAAACTGGGGGTGCTATGCAGTTTATTAAATAGATGAATTACATATTTGTATGTTTTTTTTCCAGACAATTCCCAGGGAATGCATGAACTGAAAAACATATTCCTTGAATGCTTTGTAAGTCGCTTTGGATAAAAGCCAAATGCAGAAATGTAAAAGTAATGTAAATGAACACATGTAAGCTCCATACTCTTCTGGTATTCCTCTTAGAATACAAATAATTTCTGATAGTGTAAAGTTGACACCATATGAAATATTTGCGTTCTCTTATGGAGTGAAATACAAGTGACCTTCTTATTCTCATAGAGTTAAATAAAAGAACCGTCATCATTGTATTAGTGTAACATCAACAATGATGTAGTGTTAATAGCACTCCTGAAGTTAATTTTCAAGTTGGAATCTACAACAGTTTGGAGTTTAAATACTCTAATGCAGTGTTATTATTTAACTCTAACACTGTTACATTTTTAACACCCTGTTAGTGTTGGAAATTTCAACACTTATGAAAGTGTGAACACTTATGTGGGGGTACCCATATATACACTGTTAAAGTGTTAGATTTAACTCTGTTATTGTTAAGTTTCCGGTTTCATATTTGTAGTGTACATAGTGAAACGACCAATTGCATTTGCTCACAGTGTCATCAACCCTGTATTTTTAGTAAAGGAATGGCAAAACACAAGCAAGCAAAACACACTGTATGCTAATGCTAAATGTACACTTATTAGTGAAGTACTACACTGGATGTAGCAGCCTCAGAATCATGTTGTCATCTAAGAGATGTGGAACCCAACATGGCAAACCAGCCCATCTAGCACCAAGAGCCATACTATGGTCAAAGACACTGAGACCCCAATTTGATATGAACATTAACTGAAGTTCTTGACCTGTATCTGCATGATTGTATGCATTGTGCCGCATTGTACTTGTATCCCAAATGCAGTTGATCAGCCAACACGTATATCATACTTGGTATTTGAATATTTTCCAAATGGCCAACAATAAAATATAGAAATGTAAAATAGAATTACTTGCAGACATGTGCCTGTAGAGGGAGCTATTGTTTCAGCAGCAGAATACTATTATTCCACTAGAACGCCTGTTGTTGCTACTGAATAATTATGAATAAAAGTTAAGCTTCTTGAATAGGATTGAGTTTTCAGTAGTTATTTTTTTTCTTTTGTTTCATTTAATTTAGTTATTATTAAGAAGTTATTATTAAGAATATGCACAACAAAGTAATAAACTGGAAAGATAAACATTAAACAATAAAATTATAATAAAAATTAATAGAATTAAATAAATCTGGTGTATATTAAAATCTGCAATTAACCCTAAATAAAAAGAACAAAATTTCAGGAGTTTACATTGTTGACCTTTCTGCCAGCCAGATAACAGAGCTATTAATTGTTTAAATATTCATTCTAACAGAGCATACTTGGGCAACAAGAAACACCTGTCAGTCACATGTTCCAGTATTTTTGATCAAGAAAAAATATCAAGAAAGGAAAGCTGAAATTTTGGTCTATTGTCTCATATTCATCTTTTGATCTCAAACCCAAATGTCTTCAGTGTATACCAAAAACAAAATAATTAGCCTTGCTGTTCCAATACTTTCAGAGAAAACTATAAATGAAACCCATAATTATTTCTACAATTTCTAAAATTTATTTTTATTTACTCATTTTTATTTTCAAATAAAAATACATTATACAGCTTGTCTCAAATTAAAATCTACCTCTTATCTTAACTCACATGATAAGGTGTACTGAAAAGTGGCTTCTTGTCATATTGTTTTAAGGTCTCTACTATACTTAACATTTGTATGATAGAAAATTTACTTGCATTTTGCCTGAAAATCAGCATTTGAGGACAATCTCTGTCCCTTTGACATTTTAATGAATAAAACATACACAGTCTACAAATACAAAAAGACAGCTGCATAATCAATTTCTGCATATTCTTTGTAAAAAACACTCAATAATTGTTATTCTATTTTCTTTTTTATATGTTTTTTATATGTTAAAAATTAACACAGTTAACACACAATTAACACAAACACAGTAAAATGGCATGTCCCTGAGCTTAGTCAGTGGATAACTAACAGTTTTTATCTTAAAATAAGCTAATATTTACAAAATGAAAACCGCTAAAAAAAAGTAAGTTTTAATTTTTACGCATAAAATGATTAAAAATCATATTTTAATGCATAAATAGTGCAAAAAAAAAAATCAATGTCAACCATGTAGTAATTGGGAAAAACCTGCAAGAAGTGGCAATCTATTGATTTAATTCACATAACTTTATAGAAGCGACTTCATTTCATTACAAAGAAGCATAGCATGGAAAGAATGGTAAGTTAGCTCTTTTTCTGTCACTTTTTTTTAGACATGTTTTTGTAGATTTGACACACGGGGACAAACAGAACTTGTCAACCCCGTTGAATGTAAATCCTGCAGAAAACAATAATATATTTGTAAAATTAAAAAATATATGAAAATGTTATTAAAATTGTTGTTAAGTAAATGAGCTGCCTCACCATGTGCTTCACCACATTGCTAGCTATTGCAGATTTAGCATGCTAATCATCAGCCTTGTTACTGTCAACTCTGTTAGTGGTCTTTTGTAACAGGGTTGACACTATTGCGTTGTAGCCATGGCTGGTACACCAAAAAAGCCTAAGTTTATTCACAGTAAATTAAGAAAATGAATTCAGAATTGCATTCTATTCAAATAGTTAAAGAAATGTTAGCATTTAATTTCAGTGTATATAGATTTCAGCACCAGTATGGGACCAGTCATAGCAGCAGAAAGGCAGAGACGATACAGGGCAAGGAGAGATGCTGACCCTGTGAGAAGGCAGCAGTATTTGGAGAAAGAAATGGAGACAGGACAGGCTGAAAGGGAAAAAGAAGTGCATTTTTGCACTGAGTTAGAGAGAGAGCAAAGACTAAAATGCAGAAGATGGAGAGCTGCCAGTAGAAGTGTCGTATGAAGTCAGCTACAGCAGCCACAACTACTTCAGCTGCAACAGAGAGAACCCATTTAATGCAAGTTCATTCAGGACATTCAAGCTCAGAATCTGAGTAGTACTTTGAGGAGATTTCTTAAACAAATGTACATAGTGCAACAATGAACTGGCAGTGTGTGCCTTTAAGAAAGTATTAGGTGATGTCATTCTCTTTTTTTTCTGCTGGTCACAACTTTTAAACTGAGATACATTTCTAAATATTTTAAAACACTACAGTATCACATCAGAATAAATCAGAAGGAAAATTAAAAGACTACTTTGTTGACTACTTCATTTAATGCCATATAACCCAACAGTGTCAACCCTGTAAACACAGTGTCAACCCTGTTATTTACAAGTATTTAGGAAAATAATATATTTTGCCAATATTCAAAAATAATACTTAGGTATTAAAAATTGAAGAGGAATATTAAGCAAACTGTTTTTTTATTAACCATATTTCTTTTTAAAATCCTAATAGATTTGATGCCATTTTCTCTAAAGATTAAGGTATGTGCTTTTTATGTTAATACAATAACTATATGAAAAACAGCTTTTTATCAATTACTTTTTTTTTTGCCCAATCACTTGTTATTTAGCTGAGGACAAATAAAGTGATATAAAAGTTTTTTTATTCTACAAATTCATTGCACATATAGCTACTAATTCATTGCACATATAGCCATAACAGGGTAGACATATGAATGTGAGAAAAATAGAAAACATTTTTAATATAACAACATGCTGAGATGGCCTGATAGGTTTTTCTAATAGTTTAACATGTCCCTGATTCAATGAAAGTGAAGGAGTGACAAAATATAATTTTTTTAAACAAACTCAAAAATGTCCTCCAATCCTGAAATAATTAAACAAAATTAGATAGATAGATAGATAGATAGATAGATAGAAATTAATGTAAAATTAAATCAGCATTTTAAAAATAAACTTTTAATTCATGAGTAATATAAGTTTACCTGAATTGGATCTGACAAGTTGAACTTTATGGTCTTCACTGATCCATCAGGAAATTTTAGCCATAGTGGCATACCATCAATGGGCTCTTGAAGGGATGCCACTTTCCCTCCTTGCCAGAATTGCTTTTGACATATCACAGAACATATAACAAATAATATTCTAAAACCTTAAGCAATGCAAACACTATTTACCCCTAATTTACCCCTATTATCCTGGGCATATAAAAGACCTCTTCTCCTATTACAAGTTAATTTTTTAAAAGGTTAGAAAGAAAATGAAATGAAAGGCCATTATAATTGTGATATCACTAACATACCATTTCTCTATCTGCCAAAGACACATAGATACATTAAATTCTTCATTTTGTTGGTGTAAAGTCCTCAATTGCTCTAAAGTCTAGAAAGTATTACCACCTCAATCAGCAAAGGAAGTGCAACATCTCAGATATATGTTGATATTTTTGTAACTGTCTAACTGCTTATTGGCAGAAAAAAGTCTATGTAACTTCATGGGCATGGGTGTGTGGTCGTGTGTCTTCAACTGCAGAATGGTCAAATTATGTTAGTTGCCAATTGGGAGAAGGTGCTGGCTCCTGCAAGAATGTTATCGATATATCAACATGAATAGAATTTTAAAACAATTGTATTCATAATTAAGACAATTCAGAATCATTTTATTTGCTATAAACGTTTATTATATATCACAATTGTTCCACTATTTAACGCACCCTGAACTGCATCCAGCTGCTATTTGTACTTCCACTCTAATGTAAATTACAACTGAGCCTACCATTTCCACTTAAGGTGTAATATTTGTATATTAGGCTGGCAGTTGTTGTCTGAGATGTGTGTGTTGAATGTTTCATGTTGTCACCAAACAACCAGAAAAATTATTAATAAATTTTTTAATTTATATTTATTTTTATTTATAATTATGACAAATCAGAATCATTTTATTTGCCATATACATTTATTATATATCACAATAGTTCCACTCTGTTTAATGCACCCTGAACACTAAACATGTATTAAGAATTTTTCGAATCAGTGGCTCTGACTCAGTTCAGCTCATACTCTGACACACACACACACCAGCCCAGCTCATTGAGAGAGAGAGAGAGAGAGAGAGAGAGAGAGAGAGAGAGAGAGAGAGAGAGAGAGAGAGAGAGAGAGAGAGAGAGAGAGAGAGAGAGAGAGAGAGAAGGAAAGAGCAAAACAGCTTGTTAATATAAGCCAACAAACATAAGCAACAGGTGTGCCACATTAATTGCCCATTTCCCCGTACTCCCGCTGCAGACTCCTACTAAACCACACCCACACCTGCCACACGCAGGTTAGAGCCTGAGACTGACTCCTCCCTGACGGGAGAGAAATTCAGCCACTATCATCTGCAACCACAGTGAACTTAAATGGCTGAAATGCTGAATACTGACAAATGATCCATGCATTAGCATCCTTTATGCAGTGAAGCCACTGCGGGGATCGGGGGTGGGGGGGTAGATCTGAACAGAGAATGAATGGGTGCCATAATAAGTAGTATTGGAGAGTAAGCACTGCCCATTTGATGACCAGACACTTCCAGACGCTTCCAGCTAATGTATAGCCCCTGGCTTTCTGTCCAGTGCTTTGGTCTGCCATACAAAGGGGAGAGAAACGTTAGGGGACTGAAGCCGAGGGCACCCACAGATAGCAGCTTTAACTCTTACAAAGGCCCACTGGCACTGCTCCAATCCAACTCTGGTTTAGTGAGATCAGTCAGACGGCTGGTGAGGTCCAAATAATTGGCCACGAAGCTGTGATAACATAGTGCCAGCCCCAGGATCTGTCTCACCTCCTTTTTGGTCTTGGGTCTCAACAGGCTGCAATTGCAGCAGTCTTATTAATTTGGAGATTCACCTGCCCATTACCCAAGTGGAAACCCAGATACCATATCTCCATCCGTCCGTGCTCAATTTGCTGGGTTCGCCTTGTGGCTGGTGAATCTCAAAGACTCACATGCTGCGTATGCTGCTCCTAATTGCTATTATAGATTATTATGTCATCTAAATATTCAGCAACTTATCCACTGTGGGGACAAAACACCCAATCCATCAGTCTTTGAAATGTGGCCAGCACCCCTAAAGGCCGGATGGAAGGGTGACAAATTGGTGTAATCTGAATGTGTTAGGGAAAAACATCTTTTCCTTGGACTTTGGTGACAAGGGAATCTGCCAATAGCCTTTGGCAGTGAATAGGCACTGAATTTCAAACCCACATTCACCTTGTGGAAGTCCACATAAAATCATTTTGAATCAGGTGTTTTCAGACACGCCAGCCCCAACTATTCTCTCTTTCCCACTGCTGTTGTAAGAGCAACAGGGAGCACCTTCCTCCACCGTTTGCAGAGATTAAGGTGTTAATTGCCATGCATGGCAAGACAAGGACTATATCTCCCAGAGCAAATTGTCTAAGTACCTATTAAGAGCTGTTGCTGCCTTTCCTGATCCAGGAGCAAATTGTCCTGCGATAAGCGACCCAATGTGGAGCTTTGGGTATTAGACCATCCTCCCAGTTTTATTTAATCATATCCAACAAACCCCAGGACTTCTGTCTGTATAATAATTCAAATGGGGAAAACCCAGTGAAGGCCTGGGGAACCTTCTGGACTGCAAATAATAGCATTTTCCACCATTTATCCCTATTTAAGCTATGCTCACACACAAAATTACAACTCATGTTTTTAAGCATTTTATTAAAGCACTTCACTAATCCGTCCATTTGCATGATAAATGCTGGTGCAGATCACTTTAATTCCCAATAATTTGCTTTAATTCCCAATAATTCATGACATGAATGATGTGCCCTGGTCAGTTAGGATCTCTTTTGGGATCCCAGTTTGGGAGATCACTCAAAACAGTGCCTCTGCTATGCTGTTTGCAGAGATTATTTTTTAGATGCACCGCTTCTGGATACTACATTGCAATAATATAATAATACAAACAGAAATCCTCAATCTTTCAAAGGGGATCTTGATAAGAGTGAGAAGGCATAATGGTGTGTCACGTAAATCACTGCAAATGTCTGGCAAATAAAAATGAACCATTAACCCGACTAGTGATTTATCTACCCTGAGGTGCCCTGCCATGAGGTTATAATGAACCACACGGAAAAGCATTTCCCTATGGCTTTTTGTTACCAACAACTGGGTCACTGACTCTCCTGTCTGGATGTCTTGGCTCACTCTGTATAAACGCTCCTTAATAATAGTGAAATGGGGAAAGGTTAGTGATGCCCCAGCCTGTACATTTTGCGGTCACCCAACAGAATGCTCCAAAGTATAGTCACGTAACTGCTCCAGAGAAATATCCAAAAGAGGTTCAAGGAGAGCCTTGTCCCTGCCTGGTAGATGAGAGGCACCTGTGAGAGGCACCGTAAGATATGTGTGTACATCCCTGTGTATACAACTCACCTTTACCTCCCAACTCCTTTCCAATGCCTCGTTTAGAATCAGGCTGTGGTGGTCTGCACACTGCCCAATCCACAAAGGCCTGATGTATACCTCATTGAAAACAAGCTGTCACTCAATATGTCAGCTCCGAGTTAGGGAAGGGCCACGAGATCATGGAGATCCGGAGCACCCAATTCACATCCATCTGTGGATATTCAGTTGGAAGTGCCCCTGTTCTCCGCAGCCCCAACAGACATGAGAGGGCCCCATTCTTTGGAGAAGATGAAAAAGAAAAAGTAAGGTTAGTCAGGTTGGGGAGAGGTTTAGATTGGCAAACACACTGGGTGTGTGGCCATGGGGATTTCCAGGGAGCTGCAGGCGGCGGTAATCTCATCTGATGTGGTGCGGGTGGAGTTTTGTTAATGGGCAGGAGTGTGCACCATGTCTCTGTGTCCACACACGTGGACATGTGAACCTCTGCCAGCTGGACAGCTTTGGTCAACAAGTCAGTGTGGTGGCACTGGACCAATGCCAATGTTTTGGCTGGCATTTGGAAGATGCCACTCTATGATCTTCTCCGGAAGGGCAGGGTCCAGTCTCAGCCAGCATTTGCAGGAGTTTGCAGAAGGAGTCTCTGGGTACCCTTCAACAACCGATCCCCTGCCTCTAATCAGGATCAGGATCACTGATCAGAATCGGCAATTAGGTTCCTCTGGCGACAGTTCAGCCTGCTTGATCATGGCTCTCCACAGAGCTGTATAATTCAGCTGGGTCTTGGGTGGCCTGTCAGGAGTGCTTGAATCCAAAGATGTCCAAGTAACAGCAGATACATCTTGAGAACATAGCAGACTCAGGGTCAGATTGCAAGTGAGCTTTTATTTCTCTCTCTCACCTCAGCACAGGATTAAAAGGAAAACAAAAAAAAACCCACAAGGATACTGAGGTTTGGCTGTTTTTCAGCCCTGACGCCATTCAGCTCACACTCTAACGTACTCTGACTCACACATACACACACCCTCACACACACACACTGTCATGTAATATCCCCTTAGCATGGATTCCAGCGTCTTTTGTTTTGATTTTTTATCACCGTCTATGTACATTTTGTTTTGATTCTATGTCGCCACTCCTCACATTGGTTTATTGCCCTAGTGTGTCATTATTGTATTTACCTGTTTTCAGTTACCTCCTGATTAGTTTATCTATAAAAACCCGTCTGTTTCTTTGTCCCATTGTGAAGTCTTACTGTGCTTTATGCTCATTAAGTCTGAGCCTTTCTTCCATGATTATTTGACCCTGTCTGTTGATGATTTGACCTACACTTTGAACTATGATTTTTGGACGTGCCCTAATAAACACGCCGATCTCACATGATTGCATCCTGTCTCTTCACCTGTTACATGTTTTACACACACCCATACACACACATACAGACACACACACACTCCAGCCCAGCTCCCTGAGAGAGAGAGAACAGCTTGTTAATATAAGACAACAAAAATAAGCAACAGGTGCGCCAAGTTAATTGCCCATTCCACTATAGTCCCGCTGCAGATTCCCGCTAAACCATGCCCCACCTGCTACAGTAATCAACACTATAACAAACTTGACATACCTGGAATACCTGAGCTAATGGAACAATATACAACCTATTCATCCCATTCACTCGTTTGAGCACCTTAACAGAAGTAACTTGAATGCTTCTCAGTGTCTTGTCTCTTGGTACCAAAAAAATTAATTACAGCACAAGGTACATGCATAAAATTTTGTGTAAGAGTCAATCCGTTTGGCATATCTTGACTTAGCAATATTTTGCCATCCTTCCTTGCAAAAGCATTCTAACTCAAATTGGCTGAGCTTCTCCCTCTTCAGGTCACCACACAGATTTTCAAATGGATTTGGATCTGGGCTCTGGCTGGGCTAGTCCAAAACCTCTTTGATCTCTTTTTCTGGCAAATCATTTACATTTATGGCATTTGCCCTTATCCAGAGCGACTTACATTTATCTCATTTTTTTTTTTTTAATACAACTGAGCAGTTGAGGGTTAAGGGCCTTGCTAAGGGGCCCAGCAGTGGCAGCTTGGTGGTGCTGGGGATTGAACTCCTGACCTTCCAATCAGTACTCCAATGTCTTAACTACTGAGCTACCACTGCACCATCTGAATCCGTTCCTTTGTTGATTTGGAGGTGTGCTTCACGTCATTGTCATGCTGAAAGGTGAAATTCCTCTTCATCTTAAATGTTTTAGCAGAAGCCTTAAGGTTTTGCCCCAAAATTGACTGGTATTTGGAGCTTTTCATTATTTCCTCCATCCTGATTAAAGCCCAGTTCCAGCTGAAGAAAAGGAGCCCCAGTGCATGATGCTGCCACCTCCATGCTTCATCGTGGCGATGGTGTTCTTTTGGTGATTTTTTTTTTTTTTTGCGTCAAACGTATCTTTTGGTATTAGGGCCAAAAAGTTCAACTTTGGTCTCATCAGACCATAACACATTATTCCACATGGTTTTGGGAGATTGGATATATTTTTTGCAAACTTTAGCTGGGCTTGGATGTATTGTTTGCTTAAAAAAGGCTTCTGTCTTGTTACCCTGTAGCCCAGACATATGAAGAATTTGGGGGCAACCTTCCTTAACAGTTTTCATGGTCTTCTCATCAATTTTAGAGGGGCATCCTGTTCTTGGTAATGTCACTGTTGTGCCATATTTTCTCCACTCTCCATTATTGTTTTTGCAGTGTTCCATGGTATATGTGATGCCTTGGTATTTTTATTTTTTTTTTGCAACCCTCTCCTGATTGATATTTTTAAACAATGAGATCTCGTACCTGCTTTGTAAGCTCTTTGTGGCCCATGTCTTTTCCAGTGGGATGTTACTAAGAAGATGTCAGGAAAATCCTATAGGAACCGCTGTACTTAATTTGGGGTTAATCAGTTGCTTTAATTGATGGCAGGTATATACTAATTAGTATTAAACATGAGTTTGAATGTGATTGGTTGATTCTGAACACTGTCACATTCCCAAATATAAAAGGGTGTGATGCAACCTGAGTATTGGAAGTTTTTGTTTTTATTTTTTCCCCTAAAACATTTCTGTTTGTTTGTCACTTGATTTTTATATGTTACATAAAGACGAAAAAGGTTCTGACATAGTTTAACTTTTTTTTACATTATAAAAACCTTTGTAGATCCATTGTAGATCAATAACTCCATAAGATATCTACAATGTTATTATGACTAGTTATAATCTTCGCAGTAGATCTCCTAATACAATTTATTTCTTGTCTTAATCTTATTTTTTACTAGTAAAAATGTAATCATAAGTATTTGCAATTAATTTTTTATTAAGAAATTAATATAGAAATAAAAAGATATCCACATAGAGATATTTACTAGTAAAAACTCCAGGTCCACTATCCACAATTCAATTTTGAATTTAGTCTGAATTGAATTTCAGTTATATGCTGTCTTCTATATTTCAGAGATCTGAAATTACAGTGCAGTGAAAAAGTATTTTTTTCAATCCTGATTTCTTCTATTTTTGCATATTTATCACACTAAATTTTTTTCAAATCTTCAAACAAATTTTAATATAAGACAAAGACAATCTGAATGAACACAAAATACAATTTTAAATGATTATTTCATTTATTGAAGGAATGTTATCCAACACCAACAATCAACCAACAACAACAAAAAAAAGATAATTGGGAACCTTTTAGCAATATGAAGTTATAAGTTATATTTATAAATTCCAAAAGATAGGGAGAAAGAAAGATATTGAAATACATTGGTATGGAACGGGTTACAAAGCCTTTTCTAAGGCTCTGGGACTCCAGCGAACCACAGTGAGAGCCATTGTCTCCAGATGGAGAAAACTTAGAACAGTGGTGAATCTTCCCAGAAGTGGCTGGCCTACCAAAAAAGTGCACTGACGACTCATCCAGGAAGTCATAATGACAACAACGGTTTTTTTTTTCCATGGGAGAGTTGCCAGGCAAAAACATAACATAAAGAAACATTAAGGATCATCGCAAAAAAAAAAAAAAAAAAAGGAATTTTTATTAGTCAAAATTTCAAAATGAGGATATCTGCAATTTGAGTGTCTACAAGTAAAAATTTAATTGCAGGTATCAGAATTTACATTTTTAATAGTAAATATTTAATTGTGGATAAGAGAGACAGGAATTCATTGTAGATCAATTATGATAAATGAGTAGACAAAATTGAATTATAGCTACCTTCCATATGAATTATGGCTAGTAAAAATTGCATTATGTATATGATGAAACAGAATTGTCTAGTCAAAAATGTAGATAACTTTACTGTGAGATATGACCAGTAAAATGCATTACATATATCTGAACATTAGACATTATGACTAATAACAATTGAGTAGTAATGCTAGAGGTAGTTTATGCAAGACAGGTTTGCCATATGAAGCTGGTGGACACTGTCTATATTTGGAAGACAGGACCATATGAATGATCCCACTGCCAGTGCTGGTTTCTGAATCGAAAATCTGATGATTTTTCGTCTCCTTTGAAGCAACTGAAGGATACACACAAAACACAGTTTTATACTTGTGCTTCCACAACTAGGAGGTAAAGGCATTATGTTTTCGGGTAGTCCACCTGTCCATCCATCTGTCTGAGATTCTTGGTTGTACGATATCTGAAGAACAAATGGTTGAATGTTTGTAAAATTTATATGGAATTATAATTGTAACCAGCATATGAACTTATTAGATTTTGGAACTGATCCACACAGGGTCAAGGTCACAGCAAGGTCAAATGTCTGAAATAGTTTTCTTCAATAAGTTTTCTTCAAATACTTCCTGTTATATGAAATATATTTTAAGGGCATAACAGGTGTACAAAATTGTAACAAAAAGGACTATACTTGTTGGAGGTGGAGGTATCCTCATCGCTGCTGTTGAGTTCTATTTGTTTTTAAATGCTGATTTTAGTATTCTTTCACTTTTAGTAAAAACAAAGAAGTGTTAACAGTTAAACATGTATAAACAACTATAAACGTTATTTGTGACATTTATAGATGCTGAACTCCGGCATTTCTGCTTTCACTGCATTGCCACACTGATCGATCAGTTATAGTTTAGCAGCGATCAAACTGTACAAGACAGTCAAAAAAGCTACATCAAACTGAATCAACAATGTTAAGTTAATTAATCATCCCTCCATCTGCACCTCTACAAATGTCTCAGAAATGATAATAAGCGAATAAACAGGAGTGAAAGACAGAGATAGAGCCAGAGAAAGAAAGAAAAGCAACAAAGTGATCATTGCATCAGATTGCATCAGTCTGTCATTGCATCAGATCTCTGGTTTGAAAAATACCAAATAAATACAGTGTACAGTTTACATTTAATGATGATGTGCTACAAATGGGCGGTGCAGTGATTTTTGGAATAAGGAACCCTGAAAAGCTGACTTCACACTCCCAAAGCCAACAGACCAAACAGCACAATGGTAAGAATACTTCAAATATACATAATTTAAGAAAGTTAATGTGTACTAGATAATATGTATAAATATGCATTAATGAGTACCACTACTGCTAAAGATTATTATATTGTCATGAGATTTTTTTCCTTCAAAGAGTCTAATATTTAGAAAGAAAATGCTAGCTGTGTTAAGTACAACCACCTTACTACTTACAGTAAGAGATTAAAGTTTAGTTTATTCTTTAAAATTTAAGACAGGTATGTATTATACATAAATATTATGTTTATTACTTAATGCATTAGTATGATTTTATATAAATCTACCCTCAACATTGGTTAATTATGAATGTATTTTTAATGCTTCCCCTTTTCATGGGTACTTCGAGGGTTCTTTAAGGTTTGATTGGATAATTAAGGGTTCTTATCTTTAACAAAAAGGGCTCTACTTGAAACATTCTTTTGTAGGTTTCAACAGAGAAGCTTTAAGGGTTCACCCAGAGGGTCAACTATAGAACTTTTAAGGTTTCTATATTTACTTGGTGTTTAGCCCTAGGCAAGTAAGTTTTTATGTGTCAGATTATTTATTTTAAGTATCTAAGGACTTGCAAATGAAGTGTAACCAAATCTGTTTATTCAGTTTTTCACCTAATTATGCATAAGACGGATTATAGTCTTTTTTAATCATAAATCATATTTGTTGTAAATTAAAAATGAACATATCACATTTACGCAAGTATTCAGATCGTTTATACCCCGTACAATCAGCAATGTAAAATAAGGAAGAAGTAAATGGCATATTAGTTTTGCATAATCATGTACTGGTATTAAACTTAGTCTTTTAAACCTTGTCTTGATAAATAGACCTAATAGGCTGGAGCCTAACAAGCTTTATGCAAATACATTTTGCATGCTTTACATACATATCATTATTGTGATGACAAATCCCCATGTGTGAAATTAGCTCTTACATAGGTATAATCTCAGTCTACAACCTTGTACCACAGAGAATTTGGGCTCTATTTTCATGACCATGGTGCACGCACAAAAACATATTGGCATTTTTTAAAACTGTCTTCGTGTGTGTTGGCACAGGTGTTATAATTGCACAAATGTGAAAAAGGGTTACGTTTCAGTACGTACATTAATAAGAGATGTCCAATCAAATCAGCTCCTCTTGTTTCCTTTAAAATTTCAGTGTGTGTTGTGCAGCACAGTGGTGTTTTTGTAATGACATAATTCATATTTCACATACAGATTTCATGTTGATTTTAACTGGCAAAGAATAACTCACTGGCTGAAAGCAGATATATATTTTCTGTGTTATTCAGTATATACAGCGGGGACCAAAAGTCTGTGACCAGTAGAAAAAATGCCTCTATTTTGGCTTTTCTAAATTTATTACAATGATTTTTATTCCAAATTATATTATGGACAACAACTTGGGTAAAAAGTAGAATCTTTGAAATATTTGAATAATACATGAATTTCAGAGTTTCTGAGTATTTGGTGTGTCTGCTTTTTTCTTTAATGAAAATGTGCACTCGAGCTGGCATGGACTCCACAAGTTCGTGCAAAAACTTCATGATGCATTTTAGATCAAATCCATCAGCATGTCACCTGAACACATGCTTCAATAGATGAGATTAGGCATGTGGAAAATCTGACCTTTTGTATAAAGCAGTTAACATGGTCAATATCACATATTTGCTTAAATTAAAATAAAGACCCAGGAATAGTGCAGAATCTTAAACATTCACAATATTGAACATTTTCTTTGTTTAAATATTTCAAAACTCTAAAACCTTCTGTTTATTTTCAATATTAAATTGGTCTCAGACTTTTGGACCCCACTGTATGTGTTAGTTTAATAAACGTGTACATTTAGATAAGTTCATATTTTTATTGTTAATGCTTGTGAGCTTAAGGAGTTCACAGGGCAACTCTTTAAACACTGTCAAATTCTAAATTGTGCAGTTTAGCTCATAAATTAAATCAATTTATGAAGCAAAACGTGATAAAAACGCCAAATTCTCACTTTGTGTTTGATCAATGGAATGGATGACTTGTGAGTCATTACATACAGTATATTTAGCTAATTAGATCTGATCATATTACAAGCAAACAGGGTTGAAAGATTAAAGAGAATTAAAGCCCCACACCTGAGAGTATTTAAATAATCTGTTTCTCACCAACTCTAATTATTTTCATTATTTAGAGGTCATCATTTCAGAGCAGACCTAATTAAAACAAAGCATCTTAAGGAGGTCATGAGATTGAATATGGACACATGTGACACTGACTGTGAAGTTTATGCTTCTGCGTAGGTGGATTTTGAACATCTCCTTTTGGATTTTGAACAACTCCTTTTGCACCATTCCACACACATTAACACAGTGCATTAATTTATGCAATAGAGCAATAGAGCACAAAGGTGAAAATTTTTTAATTCACCCAACCAAAAAAACATCATGCTAGCATGATCCCGCAAATTACTCCTACACTGACATGAAAATAGAGCCCTTTATGTCCAGTAATTATATGTACAATAATCTTTGTGGCTGCAGGACAACTGTTCCAGTGTCACCACTCCAATATTAGAGAGAGATTACCTCTCACCAATGTATGGTCTGGAATTTACCATTGGCTTCATTGGCAACCTAGTGGTGGTCCTAGGCTATATCTTTTGCCTCCCTGCTTGGAAGTCCACAAATGTGTACCTGTTTAACCTGTCTGTTTCTGATCTCATCTTCCTGTGCACTTTACCCGAGCTGTCCTACAACTACGCTCACAACCAGAAGAAATTCAATTCTTCACTATGTGTGGTTAATCGCTACATCCTCCATGTGAACTTGTACTCCAGCATCCTTTTCATGATGTGGGTAAGTGTGGACCGGTTCTTGTTGCTGTGTCACCCACAGCGAGAACACATCCTGTTGACTGTCAAGGCCTCGTTGTGCATCACCATACTGAACTGGATCTGGGTGAATGCTCAAATCGCTCCCCTCATTGTCTTCATTATCCAGGACTTGGAGGAAAATGGCTGGACAGTGTGTCGTGATTTTGCGAGTCTGGGAGTGGCCAAAGTTACTCTGATCTACAGTGTAGTCCTCACCATAACTGGATATGTGATGCCACTGGTGGGTTTGTTTCTATCGTCACAGAGGATGGTTTCTGTACTCGTGAAAAGAGAGGAGATGCGTGGGACATCCTTCCAAAGACCAGTAAGAATCGTGAGGTCTGCAGCAATCATGTTTCTGGTGCTCTATACACCCCTCCATATAATGAGGATTGTGCGTCTTGTATCTCGACTTCCTGAATTAAATTTGTCACGGTGCATCATGGACTACATCAATTCGGTTTTCATAGTGACACGGCCAATTGCATATGCCCACAGTGCCATCAACCCTGTGTTTTACTTCCTCATGACAGACAGCTTTAAAGAAGCACTGCAAGACAAGTGGAGGCAGATTAAAAGGATGCTAATGACTGCACCATAAGCAAGTCTGACCTATCAAACAAGGACAGTACTAACAACTAACAACAATTGCCTTGCTTTCGAATCTGACTATGGTGTACAATTATTTACAGATGGGTGACAAATTAAATTACTTAGTTTGTTTTGATGATGGTAGTAAGCACTGTCTAACACTGGCAATTGTGTTGAGATCTGATGACTGTGAAGGCCATAGCATATGATTTACTTTTTAATACTCATTAAACCATTCAGTAAGCCCTTGTGCCCTGTGGATGGGGTGCTGTCTTCTGGAAAGAGACCACTCCCAGCAGGATAGAAATCTTTAACCGTAGAATAAAGGTGATCAGTCAGAAGACCTCTAGTGAATGCAGAGATTATTTTCTCTAAGGCAGACAAATTCAAACTCAAACTCTAGATTTTATTTCACATTATTTTCCATCTTACTTGCACCCCACCTGCAATTCTTTTGCCCCACAGTTTGAATACCTCTGCTCTAAGGCAACAAATGGAGCCAAATCACACCAGTATCCTACTGCATAACAGAGGCACTAGATTTTCCTTTAATTTTTCACCCTTCTGTATGTATGTATATATGTGAGAAGGAGAAAGAGAATTGTAGAAAAATTGCAATGTAGCACAAAGTTTACAAAGAAATAGAATGTTTCAGATAAAAGTTCTTTATTGATCTTTATCAGTTGTGCAAGCAAACACTGTGTGCTATCTGTAGAATACATTTATTAATGAAGTAACATTGTTCCCTGTTTTCTGTCTTGTGATTATATTCACTATATATCATTATATTCTGTAACTTATTTAAAACAATTCTTAGTACTTGGTAAATTTAAATGTTACAATTAGCCAAAAATAAAATACAGAAATGTAAAATAGAGTTATTTGCAGACATGTGCCTGTAGGGGGAGCTATTCTCTCAGCAGTAAAATACTTTTATTCCACTATAACTCGTGGTGTTCCTACTGAATAATTATGAATAAAAAAGGAAGCTTCTTCAATATGATTGTGTTTTCAACAGTTATTGTATTATTTGTATATTTATTTGTCAGTGGAATCCTGCACACCAAAGCAATAATAATAAATGATAATAAATAAAATAAGTACTACTAATAACAACTGGAAGGACAAACATTAACCAGTAAATTTATCACACAGTTTAGTGGAATTAAATGAAGCTTATGTATATTAAAATCTACAATTAACCCTATAAGGAAGAAGGAACCGCTTCTTTCTTGCTGCCCTCTCTTTCTGTGACACATGTGATGGAATTGCCATTAAAGCCAAGTCATATTGTTTTAGGCCATGATTATACTTAACATCATATCCATCTGTATGATGGAAAATTTACTCATTTTGCCAGAAAATCTCACATGACACTCAAAACCTTAACCTTAAATGCTATATAAATTGAACAAATAAATAACTAAAAAAATTAGATATGTGCGTTTCATATCAGTGACCTTAATGGGTTGGAATAGCTCATACTGTGGTGTTGCAGAAAGCAGTATATGGTTTATCCCAAATGTATGGATGTCTTCCACTATAGTTTAACACAATATCTATCAAGTCTAAAAGCTGGCTTCTGAAGCCTTCAGAAAATCAAAAAACATCTGCAATTTGGAAAACCACCCTCCCTCCAGTGGAGAAATGGAGAAGCTACCCACCTCTACAGTGAAGACAGTCTTGAGAATCAACTACACATCACCTTGTGGGATTGATCTACCATACTGTCGGTATAGACTCTGAATTTTTTGCTCCACAGGTAATTATTGAATGTAAACAGTGTATTTTGGTTTGGTTGTGACTGATAAACATGCATGCTGAGGACAAGTGCGAAATATTAAAAAAAACTTTATATGTACAACCTTTATAAGGATGCAAAAGTGTGACATAACGGTGCTGTGACGAGAGACATACTGTATATGCTCTGTCAAAGTAGAAAGGTAAGCTGCTATACATGGGCTGCGATATATGAAATTGTATAACGTCATTAAGTTTGAGGCTGTTATGAGCATGCATGATTCCCAGGGGATTAGTAAATCTTGGGCAGGAATCTACACAGGGCGTACCTCCCCATCCCACTACGCATGAACCAACACAGCCTTGACTGCCTCCCCACAACCCAACAAATGCAAAAAAAAAAAGGCATACAGTTCTACATTACACATCCAGTATGAGTAAGAATATTTGAGTAGCCTCAATGCTATGTGCATTAGGCAACTGCCCATCCTGCCATTTAATAAGCTCATACTCAATATCCAGCATTGACAGCAAAAAGTCTTTGCTGGTACATTGTAGTTTGGAGTTTGTTTTTAATCCAACCCATTATAGAAAATGAAATTTCTCTAGCTCAAGTTGAAAACCATTAGGACCTAACTGACTGCTCATTGGTAAACATTCAGACCCACAAATCAATAAAATTTCTGACATTATCTCACTTTACATTCATTGGTTTTTGTTCTATGATGTAGCTGATTTTTTCCCCCGGGGACTCATTTATAAAAGTTGGAGTGAAAGTGTGTGCACACAAAAACAAAGAAATGGCATGGGCATATATATATATATATATATATATATATATATATATATATATATATATAACTTTGCATATGTGTATGTTTAGGCCATTTATGCTTAATAAATGACAATTTTCTTGAAAACGTGTGCAGGTAAATCAGCCTCTTCTCCCACCCTTTTACTGCCCACAAATATCCTTGCATGAGGAATGCAAATTACTTCATACATATTTAATTTAATTGTTGTCTCATTCATTGTTGAGTGAGGTAGCGGTGAAAATGGCAGAGAAATAAAAAGAGGAATTTTTTTTGGAATGCGAAGTGGAAGTGGTGGAAGTGGACAAAAAGGCACAATTAATGCTACTGAAAACTAGAACTAAAAGGGATCAGCAGGTAAAATGCCAGTGACAGTAAATGAGCTTGTTAAAAATACACTTTGCACTGTTCTCAGCTATTCTCATTTGTCACATGACTCATTATGCTTGTCTTATGGTTGAGATTGGTTAATCAGATTTAAGTGGGTTGTTGGTTAATGGAGATGAGGAGAGGGAGCCCATTCTGATGGGCCATGTTGTGCAACAGATCACATGCCCTCATAGTCTGGCAGGCTTTTTCTGATTGGTATAGCAGCCTCCCACCTGTGGTGCCTCCTCTGCACTATGTGGGTTAGGGATGGAAAAGTACTTCATTTATAGAATTAAATTGCTTTCATTTGTTGAAAACAGATTCATTCTGACTAGCTGCCCTTATAGTAACATGAGTGATTTGCTCCGGACATTGCTGCAAATTGAGCTTTGATCTTGTTCATCCACCGTGTAAAGAACTCGAATGTACTGACTTGTCAGTTCAGTTTTGCCCACTAAAAAGGATGGTATAATGGAGCTTAAGGGTGGCTGGGATATCCCTGACACATCCGCTAATTCTGCCTGGAAGCAACCATTTGCCAGGAGTCCAAGTGTTGTTAAGACATCTAAGCGGACAGGTATTGCCCGGTTTAAATATGAGGCTAACTCAGCACATAGAGAATGGCTCTTGGAAATCTAAATAGGGTCATTAGCCAGTCATCATCGTTGGCAAGGAAATCTTTGTGGTCTCTAAAAACACACTCTCGCCTTATTCGTCAGATGACATTCGTGTGATATTTTAACAATGCATCATTCATTGTAGCCAATTTATAGATCTGTGAATGTGTGAAATTACATCACAGCTGTCTGCAGTCTGTAACTACCCACAATTAACAGCCCATAACAAGCTACTATTTCGTTTCGGGAGGGGAT
The DNA here is from genome assembly GCF_027358585.1 of Pangasianodon hypophthalmus. Classification (NCBI taxonomy): domain Eukaryota; kingdom Metazoa; phylum Chordata; class Actinopteri; order Siluriformes; family Pangasiidae; genus Pangasianodon; species Pangasianodon hypophthalmus. The sequence continues at coordinate 6,893,901 of NC_069730.1, read as the reverse complement.
TAAACAAACTGTAAGCTGCAAATAGTTATTTGGTACAACATATTTGAATGCATCAAAACAAGCTAATTAATCATACACAAATAAATAAAGATATAAACTCATAAAAAATATTCTTAGGCTATATTGTTAGTTGTAATTATCTGCACATCCACAGGGTGTCTTCTATTCCCTCTGTCACAGTGAAGAACAACTGAAAACCATGCTGGAATGACATGGAGTTAGGCTTGTGCAGTTTGAGGATGACCAGGTTGAACTAGATAGCGCTAGACAACACCCACACATCCCCCTTTTAAAATTTCATCCCTGTATTACAATAACAGTGGAACTTGTATACATTTTTATGTAACAGAACCATGGACTAAATATTTTATCAAAATGATTTACCTTGTAAGAAAACTGTTTTACTTTAGAAGAAAAATGGAAGACAAGAGCATGTAAAGAGCAGCAGTTTTGATAGAATTTTTTAGTCTACACCAAAAGTTGGAGTCTGCAGCATAGCATCAGTTATAAAGTTTTAAGCTCTCATGCATGAAGTGGCATTCCAAGGATAATTTGGCAAGTGTTAGCCAAAATATTTGCATTGAGCCCAGTGGAAGTACAGCTCAGGCTCCCGAGCTGTGGACTCTACAGATCTATCTTCCACAGATAGATGTTGACTATGGCTTGTTATCCTTGACCACAAAGATTTTGCCACCAACAGTATCAGTTACCTGATTAAAGAATGTAATATGTACTACCAAATGCAATGTCCTGATATAAAATATTTGAAAAAAAAAATTTTAAATATGAAGTGTCTAACCCTGTATTGCTTCTTAAAACTGCATATATATCAATAGGTTTTATTTTCTCAGTGTATTGATGAGTTGCAATCATAAGCTCATACCCACAGCATTAATCACCTAATCACTCCAGAAGCAAATGGTGTTTTCGTGACATCACTGGTTGCTGTCCTGTTCTGAAATCTCTGTAATAAAAATAAAACCTTTTGCAAAGTATTAATCTTTAAGAGAAAGTCAATTTTTTAGATCACTGAAATACAGTAAGTTATGAGTACATCCATTCACTGTGTCAGTGCCACATGGGTATGTCCATTGCTTTAATATTCTGTAGTTGACTGGACCATGGAATTCCTCTCCTCCAGTGAAGAAACATAATGAAGGGCTCCCCTGACACTGAGGCAGTCCTCACCCTCACCTATTGTAGTGTTTGCCTTGTCAAATGTCTCAGCTTCTTTGATCTAAAAACAAAACAAAACAAAAAAATCAATGGAGGATTGATGAGGCAAAAGCTGCATTATGGGGCTGCCACAATCATAACTTCGTAAAAGTTTCATTAAGGGCTTGGAAAAGAACAGTGCCCAATGCCACCATGAATGATGCAGACAGACAACTTCAATCCAATAATTGTGTATTGACTGGTTTCAGGAGCTGAAAAACACAAAAGTGATACTAACATAGCTTCGACTGACAGTAAACAGCTGTAATGTCAAGCAGATAGAGGCTTTTGCCTGGTATCTTGCCTGGTATTGAGGGTCAAATGACAAGCCTGTTCAGGCCGTTCAAAAATATTGCATTGCTGTATAACCTTCATGAGTAACCTGAGATTTTGCCTGAGGATCAAATCAGTGCCTTTTAAATGCTTGGATGCTCCCTGCAAAACATTGTCCCTGCAGACATTAGCACACACACACACACACACACACACATATACACATATCGATTTGGCTGCTGGTACAACACTGTGTGAAATCAACTCTGCTGACCAACTTCATTGAAGTGGTTTTCTGATCAATTCTGTAAAGAGAAATTGGAAAGCTAAATTGTAGCCACATCTATATGTATCCTGATTAGATGAGAAAGATATCCATTGAAATAAATCAGTCTGAAAAGGGTTATAAGAGCCACGTCTAAAGCTCTGGAACTCCAGCAGACCACACTGAAAGCCATTATCTCCAAAAGACGAAAAATTGGAACAGTGGTTAATCTTCCCAGAAGTGACCACCCTACCAAAATTCCTCCAAGAGTGAACTGACGACTCATCCATGAAAGATCACAAAAGACTCAAGTCACAAAAGAACCCAGTGAAACATCTAAGGAACCATGAGCTTTGTCTCATAAGGATAAGGCCAGTGTTCATGATTCCACCATTAGAAAGAGACTGGGCAAAAATGGTATCCATGGGATAGTTGCAAGGCAAAAATCACTGCTTGCCAACAGGAACATCTCAAATTTGCCAAAAAAACACCTTGATGACCCAACTCTTTTGAAATAATATTCTGTAGACTGATAAGTCAACATTGAAAGTTTTTGAAACACATGGGTCCTGGTACATCTGGCATAAAGTTAACACATCATTCCGCAATAAGAACATTGTACCAACATTCAAACATGTTGATGGCATTGTGATGGGGTGGGGATTCTTCACTGCTTCAGGAACTGGATGACTTGCCATAACTGACGGAACCAGGAACTCTATTTTCTATTAGAAAATCCTGAAGAAGGTCTGGTCATCAGACAGTGATCTGAAGCTCAAACAAAACTGGTTTATGGAGCAAGAGTTTTATTTAGTTTTATTTATACAACAATATATATATGATGTAATGCTGTTTAACAATTAATACCATTTTTTGTCAAACAGAAAACTGAGTTCCCCTTCAGGAACTCGAGCTGCGTCGAAACGCTATGGGAACGCCTTCAGCGTGACCGCGCTCTGAATTACATGTCTAATCAGTCTAATTAATGGCGAGACGTCACGGGCGGGGTGACGGAACAACCCGGAAGCATAAAAGCCCAAGTGGCATGCGCCGCGCTAGCTTTCTGTCATTCAGCAAGCGCTTTATGTTATATTGTCTGTCATATTGTTTGTCTATTTTGTGTTGTTGGCTGCATGTCTAAGGCCAAAGACAAATCGAAACACTGGAAGGGCGAGATTAGCGGACAGCGTTTTAGGCTGTGTGTCCCTCCCTGCCCGCGTTATATCACGGGCGATGATACACACAACCTTTGCGTTGTCTGTTTGGGAGCGGAGCACGCAGAGTCGGCTCTCGAGGGAGCCGGCTGCTCGCATTGCGAGCGTTTGTCGCTGCGCGTGCTCTGCTCTCGGAAGGCTCTCTTCGAGGAGGGAGCCTTCACTCGCGAACCTCGCGGTGCTGGCCCCGCTTCTGCCGAGGCAGAGCGGCGTCTGCATTCGTGGGGCTCGCAGCTAGATCTGGTGGAGGGAATGGAGACGGGCGAGCCCTTTTCTCCTTCCTCACCCTCCAGATCTACCGTCCGCTCCCTGGGTTCGGAAGCACGCTCTGCGGTTTCTTCCCCCCGGGGAGCGGGCCTGGCGCTCCGCCTGTCTTCCTCCGAGGAGGTTGACGTGGAGGGCGCCGCTTCTTGCGCCGCAGTCTCCCCAATATGAGGAGCTGCTGGAGGTGGTTTCGCAGGCCGTCGCTAAGTTGAGTATCGACTGGCCCGCTGAGACTCGGGTTTTGCCGGCGAGGTCGAAGCTCGATGAGCACTTTTTGGGCAGCAGACCGCCACCTCCACCCTGGAGCCTGCCGTTCTTTCCTGACCTCCACACTGAGGTGTCGAGGTCGTGGAACAGGCCCTTTTCCGCCCGTCTATTTACTCCCGCCTCCTCTCATTATGCTAACGTGGCGGGGCTTGACGTGGCTGGTTATAGGACGATGCCCAGGGTTGAACAGACGCTAGCATGCTATCTGTCCCCTGACGCGGCATCGTCTCTGAAGGCTCCGGTGCTGCCCACTAAGCCGTTGCGTACCACGTCGGCGCTCGTGGGCAAAGTGTACGCGGCAGCGGGTCAGCTGGTGCGTGTCTGCACACTATGGGCGTCTTACAGGCATACCAGTCCAACCTGCTCAAAGAGCTGGATGAGGGGGAGATGCCGTCTGAGCACCTGGAGGAGCTCAGGCGGGCCGCTGACCTTTCCCTCCGCGCCACCAAGGAGACCGCCCGTGCTATCGCCCGGTCTATGGCAGTCCTGGTGGCGGTGGAGAGGCACCTTTGGCTGACCCTGTCCGACATGAAGGACAAGGACAGGGTCGTTCTTATGGACGCCCCAGTGGCTCCTTCTGGCCTGTTCGGCGACGCGGTAGACTCTGTCGTCGACAGGTACCAACAGGCTCGCGCTCAGGCTGCGGCCTTTCAGCGTTTTCTCCCTCGTCACACTAGTGGGGCTGCCGGGCGGGGGCAGCCCCCTCCATGTATGGTCGCCTCCCATAGGGAGGCGCAGAAACAGAGCGTCACCTCCCTTGCTCCCCCGAGGCAGGACCCGGAGTCTCAACGGTGCTCCAGGCCCGGTCCCTCTGACACTAAAACGGATCTGAGGACCGTTCTTCTGTCAGGGCTGCTGAGGGCGTGCCCCTCTGGGGCGTGGCGGCGATCACCGCATCATACGGTGCCCGTCACGCTTCGGTGCCCTCGGGAGGCCGGTCTGCCAACCCTGCCACCTACGGTGCTTCAGGGCACAGCGGTCTCCGGTGAGCGCTTCTCCCAGCTCCCGCCCGGCAACGTAGCGGGTCTGGGAGGCTCGCGGCCTCCTTGGAGGCCTGCCGAGCAGCTAGCCCAGGCGTTCCCTGTCGGTTCACCGCTCCATGGCGCCAAGCTAGCCGCTTCTGTCATGCCAGAGGTCAGTCTCGAGAGGCTGATCCCCTTAGTGAGCTTTTTGGCAGCATGGAAACTTCTGCCGAATGTGTCTCAGTGGGTCCTGCGTACCATAGAGAGAGGCTACCGAATCCAGTTCGGCTTTCCTCCGCCTCGTTTCTCCGGGGTTCTTCCCACCTTGGTGGGCCCCGTGCAGGCTCTGGTGATGGAACAGGAAGTGTGCACTCTCCTGAGGAAGGAGGCCATCGAGGTGGTCCCTCCTCACGACAGAGAGTCCGGCTTTTACAACCGCTACTTCATTGTTCCCGAGAAGGATGGGGGGCTGCGTCCTATCTTTGACTTGCGGCAGTTGAACCTCTCAGTCGCTCGACTGAAGTTCAGGATGCTCACGGTCACTCAGGTCATGCCTCGGATCAGGTCCGAGGACTGGTTTGTCACGATCGACCTAAAAGATGCATATTTCCATATCTCTATCCTTCACCAACACAGGAAGTTCCTGAGGTTCGCTTTCGGGGGCGAAGCTTACCAGTATCGGGTTCTTCCTTTCGGCCTAGCACTCTCATCCCGCACCTTCACGAAGAGTGTGGATGCTGCTCTGGCTCCTATGCAACACCAGGGCATCCGCATACTGAACTATATCGACGATTGGTTGATATTAGCTCGATCAGAGCAGTTGAAGGTTCGGCATCGAGATGTCGTTCTCACCCACATGAAGAAACTGGGGATAAGGCTAAACGCCGGGAAAAGTGTGCTTTCTCCGGTTCAGAGAACCACTTACCTGGGCGTGGTGTGGGATTCGACCACGATGCAGGCGCGTTTGTCTCCCGCTCGGATAGAGTCGATCCGCACGGCAGTCACGAGAGTGAGGGAAGGCCGGTCACTTACTGTCAAGCAGTTCCAGAAACTGCTGGGGTTGATGGCAGCAGCGTCCATCGTAATACCCTTTGGCCTGTTATATATGAGGCCCTTACAGTGCTGGCTCAAGACCAGGGGGTTCTCCCTGAGGGGAAATCCGCTCCGAATGATCAGAGTCACGAGGCGGTGCCTGCGGGCTCTAGACATGTGGAGGAAGCCTGGCTTCTTGTCTCAGGGCCCGGTGCTGGGAGCTCCTGGTCGCCGCGTAATGCTAGCGACGGACGCATCCCTCACCATTTGGGGAGCGGTCATGAGTGGCCGCTCAGCCCGTGGTCTGTGGTGTGGCCGCCGTCTCACTTGGCACATCAACTGCCTGGAGATGCTGGCCGTGCTTCTAGCACTAAAACATTTTCTCCCGGACCTAAGAGGTCGTCACGTGTTGGTGCGCACCGACAACACGGCAGTGGCCTATTACATCAACCACCAGGGCGTTCGCGCCCCTTTACAGGCTGGCGCTCCAGATCCTTGTGTGAGAGCAGCTTATATCCCTGGCGTCTCAATACGGGAGCAGACGCCCTGTCGAGGCAGGGGCCGATCCCCGGGGAATGGAGACTCCACCCCGATGTGGTGGAGCAGATATGGCGGGTGTTCGGTCGAGCTCAGGTCGACCTGTTTGTGACGCAGGAGACGTCGCACTGCCCCCTTTGGTTCTCTCTGACTCATCCAGCTCCCCTGGGACTGGCTGCTATGGCACGGGCGTGGCTGAGGCTGCGTCTGTACGCCTTTCCCCCGGTCGCTCTGCTCCCAGGAGTTCTGGAGAGAGTGCGCCGGGACGGGGTCCGCCTGTTGCTAGTAGCCCTGTTCTGGCCAGGCCGAGCGTGGTTCTGGGACCTGATTTCCCTTCTCGACGGCTCTCCATGGGAGATTCCCGTCAGGAGGGACCTCCTCTCACAGGCGACATTCTTCACCCCTGCCCAGAGTTGTGGAAGCTTTGGGTGTGGCCTCTGAGGGGGCACAACTCAGAGCTTCCGGTTTCTCAGCCGAGGTTGTTGAGACCATCCTCCAGTCCAGAGCTCCCTCAATGAGGAAACTGTATGCCTTGAAGTGGAAACTTTTCACTTCCTGGTGCGGAGACCGCCGGCTCGATCCTGTTCACTGCCCGGTTGGTACAGTGCTGGAGTTCTTGCAGGCCCGCCTCTCCGTGGGGCTGACCCACTCCACCCTGAAGGTGTACGTGGCGGCCATTGCGGCCTACCACGCCCCTCTTGGTGGCCAGTCAGTGGGCAGGCACCTCCTGGTTACACGTATCCTCCATGGTGCGCTGAGGCTGAGGCCTCCAGTGCGATCTCGGGTCCCTCCTTGGGACCTGGCCGTGGTTTTAGATGCTCTTTGCAAACCCCCCTTTGAGCCTATATAGGAGATTTCGGACCGTCTCTTGACGTTGAAAACTGCCTTTCTTTCCTCTCTGAGGAGAGTGGGGGATCTTCAGGCCCTCTCGGTGGCCCCTTCCCATTTAGACTTTGCACCCGGTTTGGCCAAAGCGTTCTTGTACCCCCGAGCGGGGTACGTACCGAAAGTCCACTCCTCGGCGCCACGGCCAGTCGTGCTGCAGGCCTTCTGCCCTCCTCCCTTTCGGGAGCCCGACCAACGGAAGCTCAACTGTACGTCCACAGAACGCGTATGTCCACAGAACTGCCCTGTGGAGGAAGGCGGACCAATTGTTTGTATGCTTTGGTCCCCCTAAGAGGGGTCGTCCTGCTACTAAGCAGACCCTCAGCCGGTGGATCGTGGAAGCCACGTCCCTGGCCTACGAGTCCTCTGGTCTCCCCTCGCCCCTGGGGGTCAAGGCTCATTCGACCTGAGGTGTGGCGGCCTCCAAGGCCTTCTTGGCAGGTGTGTCCATGCAGGACATCTGCGACACAGCGGGTTGGTCCATGCCCCTCACTTTTACCAGGTTCTATGGCCTGGATATGCGAGCCACTCCTGGCTCTACTGTCCTTTTGCCTTAGCTGTGCCTTTCCCACACTAAGCAGGGATTTGTAAGTCTGGCGGCATGGGCATACTCGTTCCCATAGCGTTTCGACCATGGTTCCCCGAAGGGAACGAGACGCTGCGTCTCGGTGCCACACTTCCGGCATCCCTGCCGCGCTTGCCTCATTCTTGAAAGCTAGCGCGGCGCATGCCGCTCGGGCTTTTATGCTTCCGGGTCATTCCGTCACCCCGCCCGTGACGTCTCGCCATTAATTAGACTGATTAGACATGTAATTCAGAGTGCGGTCACGCTGAAGGCGTTCCCATAGCGTTTCGATGCAGCGTCTCGTTCCCTTCGGGGAACCATGGTTACATACGTAACCTGGAGACATTTTCTAAGTTAGCATAGACACTGCACAGCATGGTCAAAATGTTGGTGTACCTTCAAAGCATCAAGAATGTTAAGCATGCATACTGCACAATTTGCTTCATATAACTCTACTTAGAAATAAACTATAATCTGTTTGATTTAAACAAATATTTTAATAAATTAGCATGTTTTTTCATGTGGGCTTAAATGATACAGCACTACATGATATATACTGTATTTAACTGACTTTAAATAAGAATAGTGAATTTTACTTTTTAAATATTATCAGGAAACTAGTTAATATTATCTTTTAGTCCTCATAGTAAATTTGTGCACTAGAAATGTGTTTTTAAAATAACATTTAACTTTTAAATTATAGCTGTTGCATTTTATCACAATTGGAGAGTAGACAGGGATGAAAATGCGATTTTAATAAAGACAAAGGCAGAGGTATCCAAAACATCAGGTATTGGCCAAAGCGTTCTTGTACCCCCGAGCGGGGTACGTGCCGAAAGTCCACTCCTCGGCGCCACGGCCAGTCGTGCTGCAGGCCTTCTGCCCTCCTCCCTTTCGGGAGCCCGACCAACGGAAGCTCAACTGTACGTGTCCAGTGCGAGCACTGGACGTGTATGTCCACAGCGATGCGATTTTAATAAAGACAAAGGCAGAGGTATCCAAAACATCAGGTATGACCGAAGTCAAAAAACACAGGTGTGGGTCAGGCAATGAGCAAACAGATTAGACTAGGCAAAACAAACTCTTGATACAAGAAACAGACAAAAATCCAAAAAAACTGAACAACGATCACAGGCAAATGGTTTGGTAAAGTCAGATGTAGAGCACAAACTGAGCTTTACTGCTTGGAGATATAGTAAGTGAAAGTCTCTTTTATAGTGTGTGTGCTAGAGAATGTGTGTGACAGGAAACAGGTGTGCATGATTAGAACTTGGGTGAATGTGAACGTGCCGGTGGAGTGTGGTGCTGGGGATTGTAATCCATGGTGGCCATGTTTGTAGGCTGTGGTGTGTTCTGGGAACTGGACTTCGTGGCATGCACACTCCGGCAGCACAGTGTTTATGAGGCCTCCCCCTCATTCAAGGGCCTGGGTTCTCAGGGTCACTTGACTTGACTTGACTTGATTCGCATGGAATTCTCAACATAAACCGGGGTCTAGTATGTTGTGTGCAGGAACCCAGCTCTGTTCCTCTGGCCCATATACCTCCCACTTGATGAGGTATTCCAGTCTACCATTTCTGTGCCGGGTGTTGAGAATGGTTTTCACCAGGTAAGCAGGCGGATTAACAGACAGGAGGCTAGTGGCCAACGGACAGGGGATGATGGCTTTTAAGTGGGAGATGTGGAAAGTGGGTGAAATGCAGCTGTGTCGAGGCAGATTGAGCTTATAGGTGACGGGGTTGACTTGTTTGAGAAACTTGTATGGACCTATATACCTGTGGTTTAGCTTTTTGCAGGTGAGGGGTTGCCTGAAGTCCTTGGTTGATAACCAAACCCAATCTCCTGACTTAACACAGGGGTTCTCTCCCCGGTGCCGATTAGCGTTGGATTTGTGGATTAGTGTCATCTGTTTGAGACATTGGTGTGCATACTCCCATACTTGCTCACTTTTACTGAACCAGTCATCCACTGCTGGTGAGGCTGTGGGGTTTGTGTGCCAGGGGAACAGGGGAGGCTGGTACCCAAGTACGCATTGAAACGGTGTTAGTTGGGTGGAGGAGTGCCGTAGTGAGTTCTCAGCATACTCCGCCCAGGGAAGGGACTGGGACCAGTCTCCTTGGTTCTCCGCACAGTATATTCTCAGGAATTGCCCAATGTCCTGATTCAACCACTCCACTTGGCCACTGGATTGCGGTTGATAGCCGGAGGTTAAGCTGACGGTTTTGCCTAGCTTAGCCATAAAACTGGACCACACTCTAGAGGTGAATTGGGGTCCCGGTCACTGACAATGTCTTCCAGGATTGCAAACCTGAATATCTGGTTAAACAAAAGTTCTGTGGTTTCAAAGGCAGTGGGCGTATTGGGTAGTGGGACTAGATGTAGGGACTTGGAGTATCAATTTAGGATAGTGGTGTAACCTCTGGATTCAGGCAGGTCAGTGATAATACCAAATGCTATGTGTGACCAGGGTCATTGGGGCATGGGTAGAGGTAAAAGCTTGCCGGCTACGGCCCGGTGTATGTCAGTTCGCATGTTGGGCCACCAGTACTTTTCCTGCAGCAAGTGAAACATAATCCTGGTTCTGAATTTGGTGGGCAGGAACCTACAATTCAGAGGACAAGAATGAGGAATTTGGTCCTGGGGCATGAGGGCAACCTCCCAGTCCATGACACCCACAAAGTATGATGGTGGAAGGATGGACTCTTCACTGCCCTCTCTCAGTATGGTAATATGCATGTGAGAAAGTGCACCTGCTTTAGTATTTTTGGAGCCAAGTAGATAAGAGACGGTGAAATCAAATCTGGCAAAGAAGAGCGATCAGCGTGCTTGGCCAGGGTTTAGGCTTTTAGCTGTTCTGGGGTACTCCAGGTTCTTATGGTTGGTAAAGATGACGAATGGGTGCTTGGCTCTCTCAAGCCAATGATGCCACTCTTCCAATGCTAGTTTGACATCAAACAGCTCTCGATTACCAATGTCATAATTTTGTGCTACTGGGAACAAGTTCTTTGAGAAAAAGGCCACTGGGTGTAACTTGTGCCTCTCACTGAATCGTTGCGACAGGACTGCTCTGACCATCGTTTCACCGATCTGGGTATTTGAGGATGGGTGCTGTAGTAAATTTGGTCTTGAGCTGCTGGAGGGCTTTCTCTGATGAGGTGTTCCAAGCAAGGCACTTGAGCAGTGATGTCAGAGGGTGGGCTATAGAACTTAAACTCAGAATGAAGCGCCTATAAAAATTGGCAAAGCCTAGAAATCTCTGCAAGTCCTTTACTGTTCTAGGTGGTCCATGGACACCCTGTTAGGGTCAATGACATTCCCCAGAACTGAGATGGTGTGCCTGTGAAATTCACATTTCTCCCCTTTGACGTAGAGCTGATGTTGTAGGAGATGTTGGAGGACCTGTCTAACATGCTGCATGTGGGTTTCCAGAGAGGAGGAATAAATCAGGATATCATCCATGTATGCGATCATGTATTTCCCCTTCATCTCTGGAAGAATGTTATTATTAAGACACTGAAAGATGGAGGGGGTGCTAGATAGCTCCCATAGATATGGCATCACCAAGAATTCATAGTGGCCTGTGGAAGTACTGAACGCTGTCTTCCATTAGTCCCCCTCTCTGATGCATACCAAGTTGTAGGTCCTGCAGAGATCCAGTTTTGTGAAGATACGGGCAGACCTGAGATGTTACAGAGCCACTGGGACTAGTGACAGGGGATATCCGTACTTAATGTTTACCAGGTTAAGCCTCTGGTAAGAGTGCCAGCTCCAATGGGTCATCCTTGATGGCATGGATCTTGTGGGGGGTGAGGTAGCAGTTGACATGAGAGTTTCAGGTGGGTCACGGTATCCTGATCAATGAACTTACCGGCTGCTCCGGAGTCTATCAGCACTGTCAAAACAGAAGGAGCACTACTGTTGTACTGTGACGTGTAGCTTAAGAGATTGCTGAGACATAGACTGGCTCAGACTCACCGGATTATAGCGGGTGCTGGAGCTCCCGCTTGCGGCGGGACCTGGCATGGCAGTGGACCTGGTATGAAGTGGGCATTGTCTTACGTGATGATCAGGGCTACCGCAGTAAAAGCAGCGGTGTAACATCAGAATCCCCATGTGGTCTTCTGCTGCTGTAGCACTGATCTGCCTAAGGGTTCAATGTGTTGTGGGGTCTTTGATGCTTTTCTGCACACAACAGTTGTAAAGAGTGGTTATTTGAGTTACCACAGCAATCAGCTCAAACCAGTCCTCTCTCATCACTCTCATCAACAAAGCATTTCCGCACAACTCTAGATGCTCACTAGATGTGTTTTATCTTTTGCACCATTCTGTGTACACTCTAGAGACTGTTGTGAGTGAAATTGCAAGGAGATCAGAAGTTTCTGAAACCATAATATAGCCTATATAATATAACCATAATATAATAGTGACATTAATTTTATAGTTCAAAATTCAGGCCACCAGTAATGAATATACATGTTGCTTCTGATATTTGTAGAATGCTTTTTGTCTTGTGATTATATTCACTATGTGTCATTATATACTGTAACTTATTTTAAACAAATCCTGGTACATGGTACATTTAAATATTTTCCAAATAGCCAAAAACAAATATAGTAAAGTAAAATAGAGTTATTTGCAGACATGTAACTTTAAGGGGATCTACTTGAGCTTCTTGAATACGATTGTGTTTTCAATACATTTATTTTTTTTCCTTTGTTTCAATTAATTTAGTTATTATTAAGCAGTTATTATTAAGAATATGCACAGCAAAGTAATAAACTGGAAGGATAAACATTAAACAGTAAAATTATAATAAAAGTTAATAGGATTAAATAAATCTTGTGTATATTAAAATCTGCAATTAACCATAAATAAAATGAACAAAATTTCAGGAGTTGACCTTGTTGACCTTTCTGATAGCCACATAACATGTCATTTAACATATTTCACCCTTTTTTTAGAACACTCAATTTTTAGGTGAGCAAAAGTATAGGAACAGATAGTCTTAAACTAAATTAAATAAATAATACAATATTTCTCTCGGCTCTCTGGTCTTCATGTTGGTTTATCATTTTTAACAACAAATGCAGTCTTCACAGGTAAAACCCAGTGTTCACCCCAAGTGTAGACATTCAGAGCTTTAATTGTTTAAACATTCATTCTAACAGAGCACAATTGGTGCTAGAAAACTGATAGAAAATGATAGAAAATTTATTTGCATTTTGCCTGAAAATCATGTGACACTCAAAACCTTAAGTAGGTTGCTAAATAAATTGAACAAATAAGGATCATTTCAGCATTTGAGGACAATCTCTTTCCCTTTGTCATTTTAATGAATAAAACATACATAGTTTATAAACACATAAAGCCAGCTGCATAATCAATTTCTGCATATTCTTTGTCAATAAAAACACTCAATATCTGTTATTATATTTTCTTTTTTATATGTTAAAAATCCTTTCAGAAGTTGCAAACACAGTAAAATTACTTAGTCAGTGGATAACAACTAAGAGTATTTACCTTAAAATGAACTAATATTTCAAAAATTAAAAGACTGTTAAAAAATGCAAGTTTTAATTATACACAGAAAATGATTAAACAGCATATTTTAATGCATAAATAGTGCAAAAAAATATAATTTTAAACTTGTCCTCAACTTCCTGTTAACCCTCTTGTAATGGGGAAAAAAACTGCAGGAAGTGGCACTCTGTTGATTTAATTTGCATAACTTTATAGACGCGACTTCATTTCATTACAAAGAAGCATAACATGCAAAGAATTGTAAGTTAGCTCTTTTTCTGTCACTTTTTTTTTTAGACATGTTTTTGTACATTTGACACACGGGGACAAACAGAACTTGTCAACCCTGTTGAAGGTAAACAATAAAACAGAAACAGAAAACAATAAAATATTTGTAAAATTAAAAAAAAAAAAATACCATGTGCTTCACCACATTGCTAGCTATTGCAGAGTTAGCATGCTAATCGTCAACCTTGTTACTGTCAACTCTGTTAGTGGTCTTTTGTAACAGGGTGGACACTATTGCATTGTAGCCATGGCTGGCACACCAAAAAAGCCTAAGTTTATTCACAGTAAATTAAGAAAATGAATTCACAATTGCATTCTTTTCAAATAGTTAGACAAATGTTTGCATTTAATTTCAGTGTATATACAGTCTGGTCCATAAATATTGGGACAGTGACACAGTTTTGGTAATTTTGCCTCTGTACACCACCACAGTGGATTTGAAATGAAGCAGTCAATATGTGACTGAAGCGTAGACTTTCAGCTTTAATTCAAGGGGTTTAACAAAAATATTGCATTAACCGTTTAGGAATTACAGCCATTTTTTACAGAGTTCCTCCATTTTCACAGGCTCAAAAGTAATGGGACAAACTAATATAATCATAAATATTAGGATTATTTTTATTACTTGGAGGTAAATCCTTTGCAGTCAACGACTGCCTGAAGTCTGGACCCCATGGACATCACCAAATGCTGAGTTTCCTCCCTTGAGATGATTTGCCAGGTCTTTACTGCAGCCATCTTCAGTTGCTGCTTGTTTGTGGGTCATTCTGCCTTCAGATTTGTCTTCAGTAAGTGAAAAGCAGCTCAGTTGGGTTGAGGTCAGGTGACTGACTCGGCCATTTAAGAACACTCTTGGGCTGCTTTCACAGTATGTTTTGGGTTGTTATCCAGCTGTACTGTGAAGCGCTGTCCTGTCAGTTTTGCAGCATTTGACTGAATCTGAGCAGAAAGTATAGCTCTGTACACTTCAGAATTCATCCTGCTACTTCTATCAACAGTCATATTATCAATAAACCCCAGTGACCTAGTTCCATTGGCAGCCAAACATGCCCATGCCATAACACTGCCTCCACATGTTTGACGGATGATGTGGTATGCTTTGGATCATGAGCTGTTCCTTTCCTTCTCCATACTTTTCTCTTCCCATCATTCTGGTACAAGTTAATCTTGCAACAGAACTGGTCAGGCTTTTTTTAGAGGTTTTTTAGCAAAGTCTAATCTGGCCTTTGTGTTCTTGAGTGTTACCAGCGGTTTGCATCTTGAGGTAAACCGTCTGTATTTACATTCATGAAGGTGGCTCTTGACTGTAGACTCTGACAATGATAGGCCTACCTCCTCCAGAGTGTTCCTGACTTGGCTAGATGTTGTGAAGGGGTTGTTCTTCAATAAGAAAAGAATTCTGCAATCATCCACTTTAGTTGTTTTCCGTGGTCTCCCAGGCCTTTTGGTGTTGCTGAGCTTGCCAGTGCATTCCTTCTTTTTAAGAATGTACCAAATTGTTGATTTGGCCCTCCTAAAGTTTCTGCTATCTCTCTGATAGGTCTGTTTTGGTTTTTCAGCCTAATGATGGCCTCCTTCACTTGCATCAACACCTCTTTGGACGGCATATTGAGAGTTCCCATGAACAGCTACCAAATGCAAATTCAACACTTGGAATCAGCTCCAGACCTTTTATCTCCTTAATTTATCATGATATAAGGAGGAAACAGGCCACAGCTGGCCATGAAACTGCTTATCAGTCAATTGTCCCATTACTTTTGAGCCTGTGAAAATGGAGGAACTCTGTAAAAAATGGCTGTAATTCCTAAATGGTTAATGCAATATTTTTGTTAAACCCCTTGAATTAAAGCTGAAAGTCTACGCTTCAGTCACATATTGACTGCTTCATTTCAAATCCACTGTGGTGGTGTACAGAGGCAAAATTACCAAAACTGTGTCACTGTCCCAATATTTATGGACCTGCCTGTAGATTTCAATGGTATGGCACCAGTCATAGCAGCAGAAAGGCAGAGACGATACAGGGCAAGGAGAGATGCTGACCCTGTGAGAAGGCAGCAGTATTTGGAGAAAGAAATGGAGGCAGGACAGGTTGAAAGGGAAAAAGAAGTGCATTTTTGCACTGAGTGAGAGAGAGTGGAGAATAAAATGCAGAAGATGTAGAGCTGCCAGTAGAAGTGTCGTATGAAGTCAGCTACAGCAGCCACAACTACTTCAAGCTCAGAATCTGAGTAGTACTTTGAGGAGATTTCTTAAACAAATGTACATAGTGCAACAATGAACTGGCAGTGTGTGCCTTTAAGAAAGAATTTACCCCTAATTTACCCCTATTATCCTGGGCATATAAAAGTCATACCTCTTTTCCTACTACAAGTTAATTTTTTAAAAGTTTATAAAGAAAATGAAATGAAAGGCCATTATAATTGTGATATCACTAACCATTTCTCTATCTGACAAAGACACATAGACACATTAAATTCTTCATTTTGTTGGTGTAAAGTCTTCAATTGCTCCAAAGTCTAGAAAGTATTACCACCTCAATCAGCAAAGGAAGTGCAACATCTCGGATATACTTTGATATTTTTGTAATTGTCTGACTGCTTATTGGCAGAAAAAAGTCTATGTAACTTCATGGGCATGGGTCTTCAACTGCAGCATGGTCAAACTGTGTTAGTGGCCAATTGGGAGAAGGTGCTGGCTCCTGCAAGCATGTTATGGATATATCAACATGAACAGAATTAAAAAAAAATTGTATTCATAATTATGACAATTCGGAATCATTTTATTTGCTATAAAAGTTTATTATATATCACAATTGTTCCACTATTTAACGCACCCTGAACTGCATCCAGCTGCTATTTGTACTTCCACTCTAATGTAAATTACAGCTGAGCCCACCATTTCCACTTAAGGTATAATATTTGTATATTAGGATGGCAGTTGTGTTGTCTGAGATGTGCGTGTTGAATGTTTCATGTTGTCACCAAACACCAAGAAAAATTATTAATAAACCATTTTTATTTATAATTATGACAAATCAGGATCATTTTATTTGCCATATACATTTATTATATATCACAGTTGTTCCACTCTGTTTAATGCACCCTTTACGCTAAACATGTATTAAGAATTTTTCGAGTCAGTGGCTCCGACTCAGTTCAGCTCATACTCTGACACACACACTCACACCAGCCCAACTCTTTGAGAGAGAGAGAGAGAGAGAGAGAGAGAGAGAGACAGAGAGGGGGAAAGAACAAAACAGCTTGTTAATATAAGCCAACAAACATAAGCAACAGGTGTGCCACATTAATTGCCCATTTCCCCGTACTCCCGCTGCAGACTCCTGCCAAACCACACCCACATCTGCTACACGCAGGTTAGAGCCTGCGACTGACTCCTCCCTGACAGGAGAGAAAGTCAGCCACTATCATCTGTGACCACTTAAATGGCTGCAATGGGGGGTGGGGTGGGTTGATCTGAAAAGAGAGTGAATGGGTGCCATAATAAGTAGTATTGGAGAGTAAGCACTGCCTATTTGATGACCAGACTCTCCTTCTCCACAGTGTACTTAGACTCCCACGCTCAGAGCTTCCAGCTGATGTATAGCCCCTGGCTCTCTGTTCAATGCATTGGTCTGTCATACAAAAGGGAGAGAAATGTTAGGAGACTGAAGCCTAGGGCACCCACAGATAGCAGCTTTAACTCTCACAAAGGCCTACTGGCACTGCTTCAACCACTGGAATGGATCTGGTTTAGTGAGATCAGTCAGACGGCTGGTGAGGTCCAGATAATTGGCCACGAAGCTGTGATAACATAGTGCCAGCCCCAGGATCTGTCTCACCTCCTTTTTGGTCTTGGGTCTCAATCAGGCTGCAGTTGTTGTTGCAGCAGTCTTATTAATTTGGGGATTCACCTGCCCATTACCCAAGCAGAAGCCCAGATACCATATCTCCATCAGCCCAGTTGCACAATTCACTGGGTTTGCCTTAAGGCCGGCGAATCTCAAAGACTCACATGCTGCTGATAATTGCTACTATAGATTATTATGTCATCTAAATATTCAGCAGCATATGCACTGGGGGGCCGTAACACCGAATCCATCAGTCTTTGAAACATGGCCAGCACCCCTAAAGGCCAGATGGAAGGGTGACAAATTGGTGTAATCTGAATGAGAAAGACGTCTTTTACTTGGACTTTGATGAAAAGGGAATCTGCCAGTAGCCTTTGGCAATGAATAGGCACTGAATTTCAAAACCTTGTTCAACTTGTGGAAGTCCACATAAAATCATTTGGAATCACATGTTTTCAGACACGCCAGCCCCAACTATTCTCTCTTTCTCACTGCTGTTGTAAGAGCAACAGGGAGCACCTCCCTCACTGTTTGCAGAGGTTAAGCTGGTGTTTACTTTGCATTGGCAAGACAAGGACTTTATCTCCCGGAGCAAACTGTCTCAGTGCCTATTAAAAGCTGTTGCTGCCTTTCCTGATCCAGGAGCAAATTGTCCTGCAAGAAGTGACCCCATGTGGAGCTTTGGGCATTTGACCATCCTCTCAGTTTTTTTTAATCGTATCCAACACACCCAGGGACTTCTGCCTGCATAATAATTCAAATGGGGAAAACCCAGTGAAGGCCTGGGGAACCTCCTGGATTGCTAATAATATGACTTTCCACCATTTATCCCAATTTCAGCTATGCTCACGCACAAAATTACAAATCATGTTTTTAAGTGTTTTATTAAAGCACTTCACTAATCTGTCCATTTGCATGATAAATGCTGGTGCAGATGTGCCCTGGTCAGTTAGGATCTCTTTTGATTACTCAAAACAGTGCCTCTGCTATGCTGTTTGCCGAGATCATTTTCAGATGCAAGACTTCTGGATACTGCGTTGCAATAATATGATAATACAAACCGATATCCTCATTCTTTCAAAGGGGATCTTGATAAGAGTGAGAAGGTGTAATGGTGTGTCACCTAAATCACTGCATATGCCAGGCCAATAAAAATGAACTATGAACCCAACTAGTGTTTTATCTACCCAGAGGTGCTCTGCCATGAGGTTATAAGAACCACATGGAAAAGCATTTCCCTGTGGCTTTTTGTTACCAACAACTGGGACACTGACTATCCTGTCTGAATGTCTTGGCTCACTCTGTATAAACGCTCCTTAATAATAGTAAGTGGCGCCCCAGCCTGTACATTTTGCTGTGACCCAATAGAATGCTCCAAAGTATAGTCACGCAACTGCTATAGAGAAATATCCAAAAGAGGTTTGAGGAGCGCCTTGTCCCTGCCTGATGTGTGTCATGCAACATACACAGAAGACCCTCATCAGCTAAGACAGGGCAAACCTCACACCGTTTTTCTTGTTGGGACTCACCCCGTCCTAACTGATCAAACCCTTGCCAATCTGTTCCAATCCTGGCCATGACTACTGGGTGGCAAAGGTGGGGACTAACTATCACCTTAATGCTTCTGTCCTGTGCATATAATTGTGAGAAGCACGATAAGATATGTGTGTACATCCCTGTGTATACATCTCTCCTTTACCTCCTAACAGCTTTCCAATGCCTTGTTTAGAATCAGGCTGTGGTGGTCTCCACACTGCCTAATCCACAAAGGCCTGATGTATACCTCATTGAGAACAAGCTGTCACTCATTATATCAGCTCTGGGTTAGGGAAGGGCCACGAGATCATGGAGATCCGGAGCACCCAATTCACATCCATCTGTGGATATTCAGTTGGAAGTGCCCCTGTTCTCCGCAGCCCTAACAGATATGAAAGGGTCCCATTCTTTGGAGAAGATGAAAGTAAGTAAGAAGATAAAAAGTAAGGTTAGTCAGGGTGGGGAGAGGTTTAGATCGGCAAGCACACTGGATGTGTGGCCCCGGGGATTTCCAGGGAGCTGCAGGCGGCGGTAGTCTCGTCTGATGTGGTGTGGGTGGAGTCTTGTCAATGGGCAGGAGTGTGCACCATGTCTCTGTGTCCACACACGTGGACATATGAGCCTCTGCCAGTTGGACAGTTTTGGTCAACAAGTCAGTGTGGTGGCACTGGACTGACTCCAATGTTTTGGCTGGCATTTAGGAGATGCCACTCTATGATCTTCTCCTGAAGGGCAGAGTCCAGTCTCAGCCAGCATTTGCAGGAGTTTGCAGAAGGAGTCTCTGGGTACCCATCAACAACCGATCCCCTGCCTCTAATCAGGATCAGGATCACTGATCAGAATCGGCAATTAGGTTCTTCTGATGACAGTTCAGCCTGCTCGATCATGGCTCTCCACACAGCTGTATTCTGTATTCCACACAGCTGGGTCTTGGGTGGCCTATCAGGAGCGCTTGAATCCAAAGATGTCCAAATGACAGCAGATACAACTTGAGAACATAGCAGACTCAGGGTGAGATTGCATGTGAGCTTTTATTTCTCTCTCTCACCACTTTCCATTGTGAAGTCTTATTGTGCTTTATGTTCATTAAGTCTTAGCCTTTCTTCCCAAATTATTTGACCCTGTCTGCCGGTGACTTAACCTATGCTTTAAACTGTGACTATGATTTTTGGACGTGCCCTAATAAATAAGTCGATCTCACATGATTGCATCCTGTCTCTTCACCTGTTACTTACATGTTACACACACTCACACACACTCCAGCCCAGCTCCCTGAGAGTGAGAAAGAGAGAGAGAACAACTTCTTAATATAAGACAACAAAAATAAGCAACAGGTGCATCATGTTAATTGCCCATTCCACCATAATCCTGCTGCAGACTCTCGCTAAACCATGCCCCCACCTGCTATAGTAATCAGCACTATAACAAACTTGACATACCTGGAATACCTGAGCTAATGGAACAATATACAACCTATTCATCCCATTCACTCATTTGAGCACCTTAACAGAAGTAACTTGAATGCTTCTCAGTGTCTCTTGGTACCAAAAAATTAGTAACAGCACAAGGTCCATGCATAAAATTTTGTGTAAGAGTCAATCCGTTTGGCACATCTTGACCGTTTAGCAATATTTTGCCATCCTTCCTTGCAAAAGCATTCTAACTCAAATTGGCTGAGCATCTCCTGTTCACAGCCCTCTTCAGGTCACCACACAGATTTTCAATTGGATCTGGGCTCTGGCTGGGCTATTCCAAAACCTTGATCTCTTTTTCTGGTGAATCATTTACATTTATGGCATTTGGCAGACACCCTTATCCAGAGCGAATTACATTTATCTCATTTTTTTTTTTTTTTTTTTTTATACAACCAAGCAGTTGAGGGTTAAGGGCCTTGCTCAGGGGCCCAGCAGTGGCAGCTTGGTGGTGCTGGGGATTGAACTCCTGACCTTCCGATCAGTAGTCCAAAGTCTTAACCACTGAGCTACCACTGCCCTACCACTGCCCCATCCATGATTTGGAGGTGTGCTTCACATCATTGTCATGCTGAAAGGTGAAATTTCTCTTCATCTTAACTGTTTTAGCAGAAGCCTTAAGGTTTTGCACCAAAATTGACTGGTATTTGGAGCTTTTCATTATTCCCTCCATCCTGATTAAAGCCCAGTTCCAGCTGAAGAAAAGGAGCCCCAGTGCATGATGCTTCCACCTCCATGCTTCATCATGGCGATGGTGTTCTTTTGGTGATGTTTTTTTTTGTGTCAAACATATCTTTTGGTATTAGGGCCAAAAAGTTCAACTTTGGTCTCATCAGACCATAACACGTTATTCCACATGGTTTTGGGAGATTGGATGTATTTTTTGCAAACTTTAGCTGGGCTTGGATGTATTGTCTGGTTAAAAAAGGCTTCTGTCTTGTTACCCTGTAGCCCAGACATATGAAGAATTTGGGGGCAACCTTCCTTAACAGTTTTCATGGTCTTCTCATCAATTTTAGAGGGGCATCCTGTTCTTGGTAATGTCACTGTTGTGCCATATTTTCTCCACTCTCCATTATTGTTTTTGCAGTGTTCCATGGTATATGTGATGCCTTGGTATTTTTATTTTTTTTTTGCAACCCTCTCCTGATTGATATTTTTAAACAATGAGATCTCGTACCTGCTTTGTAAGCTCTTTGTGGCCCATGTCTTTTCCAGTGGGATGTTACTAAGAAGATGTCAGGAAAATCCTATAGGAACCGCTGTACTTAATTTGGGGTTAATCAGTTGCTTTAATTGATGGCAGGTGTATACTAATTAGATGAGTTTGAATGTGATTGGTTGATTCTGAACACTGTCACATTCCCAAATATAAAAGGGTGTGATGCAACCTGAGTATTGGAAGTTTTTGTTTTTATTTTTTCCCCTAAAACATTTCTGTTTGTTTGTCACTTGATTTTTATATGTTACATAAAGACGAAAAAGGTTCTGACATAGTTTAACTTTTTTTTACATTATAAAAACCTTTGTAGATCCATTGTAGATCAATAACTCCATAAGATATCTACAATGTTATTATGACTAGTTATAATTTTAGTAGTAGATCTCCTAATACAATTTATTTCTTGTCCTAATCTTATTTTTACTAGTAAAAATGTATTCGCAGGTATTTGCAATTAATTTTTTATTAAGAAATTACTATAATAATAAGATATCCACATAGAGATATTTACTAGTAAAAACTCCAGGTCCACTATCCACAATTCAATTTTGAATTTAGTCTTAATTGAATTTTAATTATCTGCTGTCTTCTATATTTCAGAGATCTGAAATTACAGTGCAGTGAAAAAGTATTTTCCCCCTTCCTGTTTTCTTCTATTTTTGCATATTTGTCACACTTAATTTTTTTCAGATCTTCAAATAAAATTTAATATAAGACAAAGACAATCTGAATAAACACAAAATACAATTTTATACGATTATTTCATTTATTGAAGGAATGTTATCCAACACCAACAATCAACCAACAACAACAAAAAAAGATAATCGGGAACCTTTCAGCAATATGAAGTTATAAGTTGTATTTATAAATTCCAAAAGAGAGGGAGAAAGAAAGATATTGAAATATATTGGTATGGAAAAGGTTACAAAGCTTTTTCTAAGGCTCTGGGACTCCAGCGAACCACAGTGAGAGCCATTGTCTCCGGATGGAGAAAACTTAGAACAGTGGTGAATCTTCCCTGAAGTGGCTGGCCTACCAAAAAGTGCACTGACGACTCATCCAGGAAGTCATAATGACAACAACAAGACAACAAAACAACTCAGACGAACATCTAAGGAACTGCAGGCCAGAGTAAGGTCAGTGTTCAGGACTCCACCATTAGAAAGAGACTGGGCAAATGTGACATCCATGGGAGAGTTGCCATATGAATGATCCATCTGCCATTGCTGGTTTCTGATTCGAAAATATGATGGTTGGAAATTTTTTATTTCCTTTAAAGCAACTGAAGGATAAAAACAAAACACAGTTTTAT
This sequence comes from Pangasianodon hypophthalmus, assembly GCF_027358585.1. Taxonomy (NCBI): domain Eukaryota; kingdom Metazoa; phylum Chordata; class Actinopteri; order Siluriformes; family Pangasiidae; genus Pangasianodon; species Pangasianodon hypophthalmus. The sequence goes on along the minus strand of NC_069730.1, from coordinate 6,871,225 downwards.
ACTTACGCTTCCACAACTAGGAGGTAAAGGCATTATGTTTTCAGGTAGTAAAATTTATATGGAATTATAATTGTAACCAGCATATGAACTTATTAGAGTTTGGAATTGATCCACACAGGGTCAAGGTCACAGCAAGGTCAAATGTCTGAAATAGTTTTTCTTCAATAACATCCTTCCTGTTATATGAAATATATTTTAAGGGCATATCAGGTGTACAAAATTGTAACAAAAAGGGCTATACTTGTTGGAGGTGGAGGCATCCTCATCGCTGCTGTTGGCTGTTCTATTTGTTTTTAAATGCTGATTTTAGTATTCTTCCACTTTTAATTCATTTATAGTTTAGCTGCAATCAAACTGTACAAGGCAGTCAAAAAAGCTCCATCAAACTGAGTCAACAATGTTAAGTTAATTAAACTTATCACCCCTCCATCTGTACCTCTACAAATGTCTCAGAAATAATAAGTGAATAAACAGGAGTGAAAGACAGAGATAGAGCCAGAGAAAGAAAGAAGAAAAGCAACAAAGTGATCATTGCATCAGATTGCATCAGTGTGTCATTGCATCAGATCTCTGGTTTGAAAAATACCAAATAAATACAGTGTACAGTTTACACTTAATGATGATGTGCTACAAATGGGCGGTGCAGTGATTTTTGGAATAAGGAACCCTGAAAAGCTGACTTCACACTCCCAAAGCCAACAGACCAAACAGCACAATGGTAAGAATACTTCAAATATACATAATTTAAGAAAGTTAATGTGTACTAGATAATATGTATAAATATGCATTAATGAGTACCACTACTGATAAAGATTATTATATTGTCATGAGATTTTTTCCTTCAAAGAGTCTAATATTTAGAAAGAAAATGCTAGCTGTGTTAAGTACAACCACCTTACTACTTACAGTAAGAGATTAAAGTTTAGTTTATTCTTTAAAATGTAAGACAGATATGTATTATACATAAATATTATGTTTATTACTTAATGCGTTAGTTTGATTTTATATAAATCTACCCTCAACATTGGTTAATTATGAATGATTACTCATTTCATGGGTACTTCGAGGGTTCTTTAAGGTTTGATAATTGATAAGATCTTTAAAGTTTGGATAATTAAGGGTTCTTATCTTTAACAAAAAGGGCTCTACTTGAAACATTCTTTTGTAGGTTTCAACAGAGAAGCTTTAAGGGTTCACCCAGAGGGTCAACTATAGAACTTTTAAGGTTTCTATATTTACTTGGTGTTTAGCCCTAGGCAAATAAATTAAATGTGTCAAATTATTTACAAAGTATCTAAGTACTTGAAAATGAAGTGTAACCAAATCTGTTTATTCATTCTTTCACCTAATTATGCATAAGATGGATTATAGTCTTTTTTAATCATAAATCATATTGAATTAAAAATGAACATATCACATTTACACAACTATTCAGATCCTTTATACTCCATACAATCAGTAATGTAAAATAAGGAAGAAGTAAAGGGCATATTAGTTTTGCATAATCATTTACTGGTATTAAACTTAGTCTTTTAAACCTTTTCTTGATAAAGAAATCTAATAGGCTGGAGCCTAACAAGCTTTAAATTTTGCATGCTTTACATACATATCATTATTGTGATATGTGAAATTAGCTCTTGCATAGGTATAATCTCAGTCTACAACCTTGTACCACAGAGAATTTGGGCTCTATTTTCATGACCATGGTGCACACACAAAAACATATTGGCATTTTTAAAAACTGTCTTCGTGTGTGTTGGCACAGGTGTTATAATTGCGCAAATGTGAAAAAGGGTTACGTTTCAGTACGTACATTAATAAGAGATGTCCAATCAAATCAGCTCCTCGTTTCCTTTAAGATTTTAGTGTGTGTTGTGCAGCACAGTGGTGTTTTTGTAATGACATGATTCATATTTCACATACAGAGTTCATGTTGATTTTAACTGGCAAAGAATACCTCACTGGCTGAAAGCAGATATATATTTTCTGTTATTCAGTATATACAGCGGGGACCAAAAGTCTGCGACCAGTAGAAAAAATGCCTCTATTTTGGCTTTTCTAAATTTATTACAGTGATTTTTATTTTATTTTATTGAAATATTTGAATAATACATGAGTTTCAGACTTTCATAGTATTTGGTGTGTCCCCTTTTTGCTTTAATGACAGTGTGCACTCGAGCTGGCACGGACTCCACAAGTTCGTGCAAAAACTTATGATCCATTTTAGATCAAATCCATTGGCGTGTCATCTGAACACATGCTTCAATAGATGAGATTAGGCATGAGGAAAATCTGACCTTTTGTATAAAGCAGTTAACATGGTCAAAATCACAACTTTGCTTAAATTAAAATAAGGACCTAGGAATAGTGCAGAATCTTCAACATTCACAATATTGAACATTTTCTTTGTTTAAAAATTTCAAAACTCTAAAATCTTCTGTTTATTTCCAATTTTAAATTGGTCTCAGACTTTTGAACCCCACTTTATGTGTTAGTTTAATAAATGATTACGTTTAGATGTAAGTGCATATTTTTATTGTTAGTGCCTGTGAGCTTACGGAGGTCAGACGGCAACTCTTTAAACACTGTAAAATACAACACTTATTCTAAACAATTTATGAATCAATACATGATAAACCCCAAATATACACTTTCTGTTTTTATCAATGGAATAGATGACTTGTGAGTCATTGCATACAGTATATTTAGCTAATTAGATCTGATCATATTACAAGCAAACAGAGTTGAAAGATTAAAGAGAATTAAAGCCCCACACCTGAGAGTATTTAAATAATCTGCTTCACACCAACTCTAATTATTTTCATTATTTTGAGGTCATCATTTCAGAGCAGACCTAATTAAAACAAAGCATCTTAAGATCATTAGACTGAATATGGAAGCACATGTGACACTGACTGTGAAGTGTATGCTTCACTTACGTGTATATATACAAAGTAGGATGGATTGGCATGCATTTTTATAGTGCAACTTAGCTGGCATAGATTTAAATGCTGGTTTAAATTAAAAACTAGTGTGCGACTACAGAAAAACTTTCCATATAAATTGCCATTGTCTAGCCAGAACTAAGTCGTTTGTTCTTATTTTTACAGTTATAATAATCGTGTTTATTTAGTTAGTATTTGGATGATGTAGCCTATTTCTACTGAAATGCAGTTATATAAATTGTGAATATCCACTAAACCACTTCTAAGTCTGCACTTTAACAGGGAAAAATCTTATCCCTCAGGGTAATACATTTCCATTTTTGGACCAAAATGCATTTGAAATGCATTGCTTAGGTGGATTCTGAACATCAAAACTCCTTTTGCACCATTCCACACACATTAACACAGCGCATTAATTAATGCCCACGAAAATAACAATAGAGGGTGAACATTTTTTAATTCACCCAACCAAAAAAACATCATGCTAGCATGATCCCGCAAATTACTCCTACACTGACATGAAAATAGAGCCCTTTATGTGCAGTAATTATATGTACAATAATCTTTGTGGCTGCAGGACAACTGTTCCAGTGTCAACATTCCACTACTAGAGAGACTTTACCTCTCGCCAATGTATGGTCTGGAATTTTCCATTGGCTTCATTGGAAACCTAGTGGTGGTCCTAGGCTATATCTTTTGCCTCCCTACTTGGAAGTCCACAAATGTGTACCTGTTTAACCTGTCTGTTTCTGATCTCATTTTCCTGTGCACTTTATCCGAGATGTCCTACAACTACGCTCACAACCAGAAGAAATTCAATCCTTCACTATGCGTGGTTAATCGCTACATCCTCCATGTGAACTTGTACTCCAGCATCCTTTTCATGATGTGGGTAAGTGTGGACCGGTTCTTGTTGCTGTGTCACCCACAGCGAGAACACATCCTGTTGACTGTCAAGGCCTCGTTGTGCATCACCATACTGAACTGGATCTGGGTGAATGCTCAAATCGCTCCCCTCATTGTCTTCATTATCCAGGACTTGGAGGAAAATGGCTGGACAGTGTGTCGTGATTTTGCGAGTCTGGGAGTGGCCAGAGTTACTCTGATCTACAGTGTAGTCCTCACTATAACTGGATATGTGATGCCACTGGTCGGTTTGTTTCTATCATCACAGAGGATGGTTTCTGTACTCGTGAAAAGAGAGGAGATGCGTGGGACATCCTTCCAAAGGCCAGTAAGAATCGTGAGGGCTGCAGCAATCATGTTTCTGGTGCTCTACACACCCCTCCATATAATGAGGATTGTGCGTCTTGTATCTCGACTTCCTGAATTAAATTTGTCACGGTGCATCATGGACTACATCAATGCGGTTTTCATAGTGACACGGCCAATAGCATATGCTCACAGTGCCATCAACCCTGTGTTTTACTTCCTCATGACAGACAGCTTTAAAGAAGCACTGCAAGACAAGTGGAAGCAGATTAAAAGGATGCTAATGACTGCACCATAAGCAAGTCTGACCTATCGAGCAAAGACAGCACTAACAACAATTGCTTTGCTTTCAGATCTGACTGTGGTGTACATTTATTTACAGATGGGTGACAAATTAAAGCAAAAACCAATATAAAGTGTCTTACTAAAGTGCCTAAAACATTTTCAGCCTCAGTATAGATTTTACAAGTCTCTAGAATTGTACTGGAGCGATAAACTCCATTCTTCCAAAATATATTTACTTAGATGTTGTGATGATGGTAGCAAGCACTGCCTAACACTGGTAATTGTGTTGAGATTTGATGACTGTGAAGGCCATAGCATATGATTTACTTTTTAATACTCATTAAACCATTCAGTAAGCCCTTGTGCCCTGTGGATGGGGTGCTGTCTTTCTGAAAGAGACCACTCCCAGCAGGATAGAAATCTTTAACCATAGAATAAAGGTGATCAGTCAGAAGAACTCTAGTGAATGCAGAGATTATTTTCTCTAAGGCAAACAAATTCAAACTTACACTGCAGCAGAAGAGGGCAGTAAAATCAGTGAACAGTAAGAAACATAACAGTAGGCCTACATTTTACATTTCACTGTCCACTTGCAATTGACATTAAAACAATTTTTATTTATATAATTGAAACTTTGTTGTAGGTTAATTTAATCATTTTTGCCTAGCCAAAAAAAAAAGATGTTAATTTTATACTTCTTTAATGATAGTTAGGTTGGACGTACATTGATAGATTTTATTTCACATAATTTTCCATCTTACTTGCACCGCACCTGCAATTCTTTTGCCCCACAGTTTGAATACCTCTGCTCTAAGGCAACAAATGGAGCCAAATCACACCAGTATCCTACTGCATAACAGAGGCACTAGATTTTCCTTTAATTTTTCACCCTTCTGTATGTATGTATATATGTGAGAAAGAGAAAGAGAATTGTAGTAAAATTGCAATGTAGCACAAAGTTTACAGAGAAATAGGATGTTTCAGATAAAAGTTCTTTATTGTTCTTTATCAGTTGTGCAAGCAAACACTGTGTAGCCTACATTTATTAGTGAAGTAACATTGTTCCCTGTTTTCTGTCTTGTGATTATATTCACTATATATCATTATATTCTGTAACTTATTTAAAACAATTCCTAGTACCTGGTAAATTTAAATGTTACAAATAGCCAAAAATAAAATACAGAAATGTAAAGTAGAGTTATTTGCAGACATGTGCCTGTAGGGGGAGCTATTCTCTCAGCAGTAAAATACTTTTATTCCACTATAAATCGTGGTGTTCCTACTGAATAATTATGAATAAAAAAGGGAGCTTCTTCAATATGATTGTTTTTTCAAAAGTTATTGTATTTTTTTGTGTATTTATTTGTCAGTGGAATCCTGCACACCAAAGCAATAATAACAAATAATAGTAAATAAAATAAGCACTAATAATAAAAACTGGAAGGACAATTTACATTAAACAGTAAGTTCATCACACAATATAGAGGAATTAATGAAGCTTATGTATATTAAAATCTGCAATTACCCCTACCAAGAAAGAACAGAAGCTCAGGAGCTGACCTTGTTGACTTTTCGTATAGCCATGTGTCATTTCAAATATTTTATCTGCTCTGTCCTTGTTGAGTTTGCATTTCTAACTATAATTTTTCTCTAAACACGAGGAACAATGTGGAAGTGCTTGTTTATCGATGACATCTAAACCGCTTCTTTCTTGCTGCCCTCTCTTTCTGTGACACATGTGATGGAATTGCCATTAAAGCCAAGTCATATTGTTTTAGGCCATGATTATACTTAACATCTTATTCAACTGTATGATGGAAAATTTACTCATTTTGCCAGAAAATCTCATAAGACACTCAAAACCTTAACCTTAAATGCTATATAAATTGAACAAATAAATAACTAAAAAAATAGATATGTATGTTTCACATCAACAGTCTTAATGAGTTGGAATAGTTTATACTGTGGTGTTGCAGAAAGCAGTATGTGGTTTATCCCAAATGTATGGATATCTTCCACTATAGTTTGACGCAATATCTATCAAGTCTAAAAGCTGGCTTCTGAAGCCTTCAGAAAATAAAAAAAAACACCTGCAATTTGGAAAACCACCCTCCCTCCAGTGGAGAAATGGAGAAACAAGCTACCCACCTCTACAGTGAAGACAGTCTTGAGGATCAAGGTCACATCACCTTGTTGGATCGATCTACCATACTGTCGGTATAGACTCTGAATTTTTTGCTCCATAGGTAAATACTGAATGTAAACAGTGTATTTTGGTTTGGCTGTGACTGATAAACCCTGCATGCCGAGGGCGAGTGCCAAATATAAAAAAAAAACTTTATATGTATAACCTTTATGAGGATGCAAAAGTGTGACATAACGGTGCTGTGAGGAGAAACATACTGTATATGCTCTGTCAAACTAGAAAGGTAAGCTGTTATGAGCATGCATGATTCCCAGGGGATTAGTAAATCCTGGGCCCATGGGCAGGAACCTACACAGGGTATACCTCCCCACCCCGCCACGCATGAACCAACACAGCCTTGACTGCCTCCTCACAACCCAACAAATGCAAAAAAAACCCCACATACAGTTCTACATTACACATCCAGTATGAGTAAGAATATTTGAGTAGCCTCAATGCTATGTGCATTAGGCAACTGGCCATCCAGCCGTTTAATAAGCTCAGACTCAATATCCAGCATTGACAGCAAAAAGTCCTTGCTGGTACATTGTAGTTTGGAGTTTGTTTTTAATCCAACCCATTATAGAAAATGAAATTTCTCTAGCTCTTTGGTAAACATTCAGACCCACACAACAATACAATTTCTAACATTATTTCATATTCTGTGACTTTACATTCATTGGCTTTTATTCTATGAAGTAGCTGTTTTTCCCCGGGGACTCATTTATAAAAGCTGCACGGAGTGGAAGTGTGTGTGCACACAAAAACAAAGAAATGGCATGGGCAAAAAAAACAACAACAACATATATATACTGCTCAAAAAAATTAAAAGAACACTTTTTAATCAGAATATAGCATCAAGACAATTAAAATCCTGGGATATTGATCTGGTCAGTTAAGTAGCCGAGGGGGTTGTTAATCAGTTTCAGCTGCTTTGGTGTTAATGAAATTAACAACAGGTGCACTAGATGGGCAACAATGAGACGACCCCCAAAACAGGAATGGTTTTACAGGTGGAGGCCACTGACATTTTTTTCCCTACTCATCTTTTCTGACTGTTTTTCACTAGTTTTGCATTTGGCTAGGGTCAGTGTCACTACTGGTAGCACTGACCCTAACCAATACCTGGACCCTACAGAGGTTGCACAGGCAGTCCAACTCCTCCAGGATGGCACAACAATACGTGCCATTGCCAGAAGGGTTGCTGTGTCTCCCAGCACAGTCTCAAGAGCATCGAAGAGATTCCAGGAGGCAGGCAGTTACTCTAGGAGAGCTGGACAGGGCCGTAGAAGGTCCTTAACCCATCAGCAGGACCGGTATCTGCTCCTTTGTGCAAGGAGGAACAGGATGAGCACTGCTAGAGCCCTACAAAATGACCACCAGCAGGCCACTAGTGTGAATGTCTCTGACCAAACAATCAGAAACAGACTTCATGAGGGTGGCCTGAGGGCCCAACGTCCTCTAGTGGGCCCTGTGCTCACTGCCCGGCACCGTGGAGCTCGATTGGCATTTGCCATTGAACACCAGAATTGGCAGGTCCGCCACTGGCGCCCTGTGTTTTTCACAGATGAGAGCAGGTTCACCCTGAGCACATGTGACAGACGTGAAAGGGTCTGGAGAAGCCATGGAGAATGTTATGCTGCCTGTAACATTGTTCAGCATGACCGGTTTGGTGGTGGGTCAGTGATGGTCTGGGGAGGCATATCCATGGACGGACGCAAAGACTTCTACAGGCTAGACAATGGCACCCTGACTGCCATAAGGTATCGGGATGAAATCCTTGGACCTATTGTCAGACCCTACGCTGGTGCAGTTGGTCCTGGGTTCCTCCTGGTGCACGACAATCCCCGGCCTCATGTGGCGAGAGCATGCAGGCAGTTCCTGGAGGATGAAGGAATTGATACCATTGAATGGCCCCCACGCTCGCCTGACCTAAATCCAATAGAACACCTCTGGGACATTATGTTTCGGTCCATCTGACGCCGCCAGGTTGCACCTCAGACAGTCCAGGAGCTCAGTGATGCCCTGGACCAGATCTGGGAGGAAATACCCCAGGACACCATCCGTCGTCTCATTAGAAGCATGCCCCGACATTGTCAGGCACGCATACAAGCACGTGGGGGCCATACAAACTACTGAGTATCATTTTGAGTTGCTGCAATGAAATTTCAGCAAAATGGACTAGCCTGCTGCATCATTTTTCACTTTGATTTTCGGGGTGTCTTTGAATTCAGCCTTCTGTAGGTTGATAATTTTCATTTCCATCAAACAATGTGGCATCCTTTCATTCGTAACACATTACCCAGTCCATATCAGTATAGATATCCAGCATGATACTTTTCCCCATTGAGATCTGATGTGTTTTCAAAGTGTTCCTTTAATTTTTTTGAGCAGTGTATATATAGATATACAGTCAGGTCCAGAAGTATTTGGACAATGACAGAATTTGTGATTTTGCCTTTATATACCACCATAATGGATTTGAAATAAAACAATCAAGATGTGATCGAAAATGTAGACTTTCAGCTCTATTTTAAGAGGTTCCCCAAAAATATGGCATTTACCATTTAGGAATTACAGCCATTTTAAGCAAAGTACCTCCATTTTCAGAGGCTCAAAGGTATTTGGACAAAGTGACAATTGTAAATATAACCATAATTTTAATACTTTGATGAAAATCCTTTGCAGTCATTGACTGTCTGAAGTCTGGAGCCCATGTTCTCAAAAACCAAATTCTGAGTTTCCTCCCTGGAGATGCTTTACCAGGCATTCACTGCAGCCACCTTCAGTTGCTGCTTGTTTGTGGGTCTTTCTGCCTTCAGTCTTGTCTTCAGTAAGTGAAAAGCATGTTCTTTTGGGTTGAGATCAGGCGACTGACTTGGCCATTGAAGAATATTCCATTTCTTTGTCTTCAAAAAGTCTTGAGTTGCTTTTGCATTATGTTTAGGGTCATTATCCACCTGCACTGTGAAGCGGTGTCCTATCAGTTTTGTAGCATGTGGCTGAATGTGAGCAGAGAGTATAGCCCTATACACCTCAGAATTCATCTTGCTACTTCTGTCAGCAGTCACATCATCAATAATCACCAGGGAGCCCATTTCATTAGCAGCCATACATGCCCATGCCACAACACTGCCTCCACCATGTTTGACATATGATGTGGTATACTTTGGATCATGAGCTGTTCCTTTCTTTCAGCATATTTTTCTCTTCCCGTCATTCTGGTACAAGATAATCTTGGTTTCATCAGTCCAAAGAATCTTATTCCAGAATATGGGATATTGGATATGGATATTCCAGAATATATGTTTTCTGGCAAAGTCTAATCTGGCTTTCCTGTTCTTGAATGTTACCAGTGGTTTGCACCTTGTTGTAAACCCTCTGTATTTACATTCATGAAGGTGTCTCTTGATTGTAGATTTTGACAATGATACGCCTACTTTCTCCATGACTTCTGTTGATGTTGTGAAGGGGTTTTTCTTCACCAAGGAAAGGATTATGCGATTAAGAATGTACCCAACTGTTGATTTGGCCACACCTAAGGATTTTGCTATCTCTCTTATAGATTTATGTTGTTTTATCAGCCTAATGATGACCTCCTTCACTTGCATTGAGATCTCCTTGGACTTCATATTGGTGGCTCCAGTTGAACAGCTGCCAAATGCCAACTCAATACCTGATATCACCTCCAGACCTTTTATCTGCTTCATTTGTCACAAGGGAATGTACAGCACCTGGTCAATTAACCTCTTGTCAGTCAATTGTCCAAATACCTTTTAGCCCCTGAAAATGGAAGTACTTTGCTTAAAATGGCTGTAATTCCTAAATGGTAACTGCCATATTTTTGTGGAACCTCTTAAAATAAAGCTAAAAGTCTACACTTCGATCACATCTTGATTGTTTTATTTCAAATCAATTGTGGTGGTGTATAAAGGCAAAATCACAAAAACTCCGTCATTGTCCCAATACTACAGGACCTGACTGTATGTCTATATGTCTACACTTTTTGATCATTAAGGTACAGTAAGTTGTTAAAATATTAAAATGTGTCAATGTATCAATGCCACATGGACATATCCCTAGCCATAATATGCTATAGCTGACTGGACAATGGCATTCCTCTCCTCCAGTGAAGAAACACAATGAAGTGCTCCAATGATGCTGAGGCAGTCCTCAACCTTACCTATTGCAGCTGGAAAAGAACTGTGACCCAGTGCAACCCTGAATCATGCAGACAGATATTACTTGTCCAAAAATTGTGTATTAACTGGTCTCAAGAGCTGAAAAACATAAATGACAGACTAAAAAAGAATCAATCAGTAAACAACTGTCATTTCAATCAAATCAAGGCTTTGCCATTTGCCATGGTTACCAAGGGCCCTTCAAAAATATTACATACACTGTATAATAACAACCTGAGATACTGTAATTGGTCTTCCCTAATGTACAGCTTCCTTCGAGTTACCTTCACTGTCCACAAAGACAATTTCTAGTTTTTTCCTGAGGATCAAAGCAGGGCATTTTTAAATGCTTGGATGCTCCCCTTTAAAACATTGTCTATGCAGACATTAGCACAGACACACATTGATTTGGTTGCTGGTAGAACAGTGTGTGAAATCAGCCCTGCTGACCAAATTCATTGCAGTGGTTTTCAGATCAATTCTATAAAAACCTGCTCATTTGACTTAGGTTCATCGAGGGTTGCAGCAGGAGAAGACACAGCTGGGAGGTATGGGGGAACAAGTCAGTTCAGGAGGCCACTGTAAGGGTAAAGAGTTAGACCTGCATGGAGGTGTTACTTTGGACCAGTGTGGAGGTCAGGTGTTGGACCTGCATTTAGGTGAGGCACTGGACCTGCATGGAGGTGATGTGCTGTTCTTGTTCTTGGGTCAATTGTTACTATTATCCTTACCACTAGATTATTTTCCCATTGAAATATGCAGTAGCATGTGGACTGTGGGGCCATAACACCAAATCCACCAGTCTTTGAAACATGGCTGGCACTCTGAAACCCTGAACAGAAGTGTGACAAATTGAGGTAAACAGAACAGGGTAGGGAAAGCAATCTTTTTTCTTGGACTTTAGTGACAAGGGCATCTGCTAATAGCCCTTGGTCAAATCCAGGGTGAAATAAAAATGAACAGTGCCTAGCCGATTGAAGGTATGAATCAATACAAGATATGGGATAGACATTTAATTTCGAAACTGCATTAACCTTGTGGAAGTCCATACAAAAACAGACCACCCCACTGGCCTTGGGCTGTTCCATTCATTGTGGTAGTCCTCTATTATGTCCATCTCTAGCATATTCCCCAATTCATCTTGAACAATTTTTTTGTGTTGAGGTAAATGATGCAGTTGGCTGCATACAACCACAGTGGGATGAGTCTCTATATGGTGCGCCATGATTTGTGTGTGTCCAGGCTGGGAGGAAAACACCTCCAAAATTTTGGATTGCAACTTAACAACCTCTGACCTCTGGGATGGTGAGAGATTGTCTCCAACTGGGATCACAGTGGACTCAGATGTTTTTGGACACTCCAGCCACAACTCGTCTCTCTCTGCCACTGACATCACCAGAGCAACAGGGAATGCCTCCCTCCACTGTTTCAGGAGGTTAAGCTGGTATATCTTCGTGCAAAACCGGTCGACATCTCCAACTTGCTGTGTGTCCTCAAAACGCCCTTGCGACTTGGCAAGTAATTTCGAGCTAGAGGTGGGAAACAATATGAGGATTTTATCTCCCGGTGCAAATTGTCTCAGTTGGGAATCTATTATAGAGCTGTTGCAGTCTTTACTGATCCTTGAGGAAACTGTCCTTTGATAAGTGACCCAATGTGTGGCGCTTTGCTCACAGGTCAACGATGAACTGAACTTCATTTCTGGTCAATTTTGGCTATCCTTGTGCACAAAATAACAAATCATGTTCTTAAGCATTTTATTAAAGCACTCCACTAATGCATCCATTTGTTGATCATAAAAGCTTCCCTAATAATTCGTACAGCCCTTGCAGTGTATGTGACATAAATTATATCTCTGGTCATTTAGGACCTCTTTTAGGATCCCTACTCGAGAGATTATTCAAAACAGTGCATCCACTATACTCTCTGTACGGATGGTTGTCAGAGGCTTTGGGATATTGCATCACATAGTCCACAAGAACTAATATGAAGTGATATCCTCATGCTGACTGGTTTAATGGCCTGATGAGATCCATGCCAATTCTTTCGAAGTGGGAGAGGGCGTAATGGCGTGTTTGGTGTGGCTGGTGGGTTCACCAACTGACATTTGGCAAGACGCACACGGCTTACCTACATCACTGCAAATGCCTAGCCAATAAACACAAGCCAATAATCTGGTTATTAGATGAGATGACCAAAAAAGTTATTGAAATACGTCTGGATGGGTTACAGAGCCATTTCTAAGGCTCTGGGACTCCAGCGAACCACAGCCATTATCTCCAAATGGAGAAAACGTGGCGTGGGATGAATCTTTCCAGAAGTGGCTGGCCTAACAAATTCCTCCAAAAGTGCATTGAAGTCTCATCCAGTAAGTCACAAAAGAACCCAGATGAACACTAAAGGAACTGCAAGCCTCATCTCAGATAAGGTAAGTGTTCATGATTCTACCATTAGAAAGTTTAAAGACTGGTCACAAATGGTGTCCATGGGAAGTTGCAAGGCGAAAATCATTGCTAACCAACAGGCACATAATGGCTCATTTCACATTGTCCTAAAAAACAAACACCCAAGCCACCCATGTTCTGTAGACTGATCAGTTGAAATTGGAACTTGGAGACATCGGTCCCATTATATACTGTATGGCATAAGGCTAACACAACATTCAACAATCAGAATATTATACCAACAGTCAAGCATGATATTGGTAGTTTGATGGTATGGGGATGCTTTGCTGCTTCAGGGCCTGGGCGACCTGCCATAATTAATGGAACCATGAATTCTGCTCTCTACCAGAAAATCCTTAAGGAGGATATCTGGTCATCTATCTGTGATCTGAAGCCCAATGAGCAAATCTTGGGTTTTGCAGCAAGACCATGATTCAAAACAGACAGAAACAGATTCGAAAGAGCAAATCATCTAAATGATACAAAACAAACAAACAAATATTATTATTATTATTATTATTATTATTATTATTAATAGTCATAATAATAGTAAACTTTATTTTATATAGTGCCTATAAAACCAGCTTCTCAAGGCGCTTTACATAACAAAAGCAAAATAAATCAGATACAAAATTAATTCAGCAGTCAAGTAAGGTTAGTCAAAATTAAGGTTAGTCAAGCGCAACCAAAAAACACCACCACTGAGACGCTGTGGCAGGACCTTAAACAAGTAATCCATGCTCAGATGCCCTTCAATGTGGCTGAATTAAAGCAATTCTGCAAAGAAGTGTGGGCCACAGTTCCTCTGCAGTGATGTGAAAGACTGATCTCCAGTTACTGGAAGCATTTGGCTGCAGTCATTGCTACTATAGTTGGCACATACAGAAAATTTATAGGTGAAATTAGGGTGATATAAGTATTGCATAACCTTTTTCTTTCAACAAATGAAATGATCATTTGAAAACTGTATAGTGTTTCCTCATGTTCTCCAATGTTATAGTATTTATATATGAGAATCAGAAAACATTTAGTGTGACAATTTAGCTGCATTATGGATATGTTGAAATAGAATTACAAATAGTCAAAAGTGAACTGTAGATATTTTTACTGTGAATAATGAATAGTGCAATGAAAACTGCATTACAGATTTCAGAAACTTACACTATGACCAATAAATATTTAGTTATGACTAGTAGCCTTGAGATATTTTATGCAAAGTTAGGTTTGCCATATGAGGCTGGAGGGTATAGGAGCTGGAAAATGGCACCAGGGTCTGGTGTCCTGAAGGTGCCATGTGAACAATCCATCTGGCAATGCTGGCTTCATGATTCTGAAACAACAATACAGCTGAAATCTAGACTTAATGTACAAGACACCTGGAAAAGCTCCATCAAATAAGGTTGAGTCAACAAACCTTTCCACCTGCACCTCTACAAATGTCTCAGAAATGACAATACGTAAATAAACAGAAGTGAAAGACAGACATGGAGGCAGAGAAAGAAAGAAGAAAAGCAACAAAGTGATCATTGCATCAGATTGCATCAGTGTGTCATTGCATCAGATCTCTGGTTAGAAAAATACCAATAAATGCAGTGTACAGTTTACACTTAATGATGATGTGCTACAAATGGGCGGTGCAGTGATTTTTGGAATAAGGAACCCTGAAAAACTGACTTCACACTCCCAAAGTCAACAGACCAAACAGCGCAATGGTAAGAATGCTTCAAATACATACTTTGAGAAAGATAATGTGTACTAGATAAATACTAGATAAACCTGTATAAATATGTATTAATGAGCCGTATTAATGCTAGAGGTTATTATACTGTCATGAGATTTTTTTCCTTCAAATAATTTTTATAATTTAGGATAAAATATATAATATTTATCTATAATAAAATTTAGGAAGAAAACTGCTAACTCTGGTGAAGCACAAGCGCCTTACTACTTTAATGCATTAGTTTGATTTTATATAAATCTACTATCAGCATTATTATAAATCTACTATCAGAAAGTATTGTTAATACTTCTGGTAATACTTCAAGGGTTCTTTAAGGTTTAATTGGATAATTAAAGGTTCTTATCTTAAACAAAAGGGTTCTACTTGAAGCCCTTTCTGATAGGAAAACACTCTACTGTAGGGTTGAACATAGAACCTTTAATGGTTCACCCAGAGGAACAAATATAGAACTATTAAGGTTTCTAAATTTTCTAGTAGTGTAGCCATAGGCAAATTCTGTTTTATGTGTATCAGATTGTTTACAAAGTACCTCAGTACTTGCAAATGAAGTAACCAAATCTGTTAATTAAGTCTTTCAAGGGATTATGCATAAACTGGATTATAGTCTTTTTAAAACATAAATCTAAAAAAAAAAACAAAAACAAAACAAAACAATACTACATAAAAAACCCCAAAGAGGATTGGCACATTTATTATAAATCAAACAAAAATATCACATTTTCACAAGTGTTCAGATCATTTATACCCTGTACAGTCTGTAACGTAAAATGAGGAGGAAGTAAAGGGCATATTACTTTTGCTTTATTGTTTAGTTGTATTAAACTTGGTCTTTTAAACATTTTCATTATAAAGAAGCATAACAGGCTGAAGCCTAATAGGTTTTATGCAAAGAAATTTTGCATGCTTTACATAAATCTCATTATTATCATGAGAAATCCCCTGTGTGAAATTAACTCTTGCATGGGTATAATCTCTGTCTACAACATCATACCACAGAGAATTTGGGCTCTATTTTCATGGCCATGGTGCACGCACAAAAACAAGGTTGCATATTTTTTATATCGTTGTGAGCGACGGCGCAGGTGTTTTCATGCCGCAAATGAAACAAGGGGTGGGATTTCAGTTAATACATTACTAAGAGGTGTCCAATTTGGTAAAAATAACCAGCTAGCTGGAAGAAATTACAGGAAATATATTTTGTCTTGGGTATGTGTGTATGTATATAACCAAATCATGATAAATCCCAAATTCTCACTTTATGTAAATTATGTATCTTTATCTAAATATAGCTGTTAATATTACAAGCATACAAGGTTGAAAGATTATTATTATTATTATTATTATTATTATTAGAAAGAGAATTAAAGCCCCACACCTGAGAGTATCTAAATAATCTGCTTCACACTGAATTATTTTGATTACTTTGGCATCATCACTTCAGAGCACTCCTAATTAAAACAAAGCATCTGGGAGGTCATGAGACTGAACATGGGAGCACATATGATACTACTGACTGTGAAGTTTATGCCTTTATGGTGCATCTCAGCTGGGCTAGACTTAAATGCTGGTTAAAAGAAAACTTAGTGTGTGACTAAGTGTGTTGTATTTAGTTAATATTTGGATGATATAGACTTTTATGATATATTATGACTATATGATATATAAAAATGCACAACCCCTTTCGCACAGTTCCGCACACATTAGCACAACGCCTTAATTCATGATGACAAAAATAGCAACAGAGCTCAAGGGTCAAAATACTGGTGTGCACCCGACCAAAAAAACAATACGCCAACATTAACCAGCATAATATGCTTGCATTGGCATGAAAATAGAGCCATTTATGTGAAGTAATTGTATGTACAATAATCTTTATGGCTGCAGGACAACTGTTCCAGGTTCATCACTCCACTATTAGAGAGAGATTACCTCTCACCAATGTATGCTCTGGAATTTACCTTTGGCTTCATTGGAAACCTAGTGGTGGTCCTAGGCTATATCTTTTGCCTTCCTGCTTGGAAGTCCACAAATGTGTACCTGTTTAACCTGTCTGTGTCTGACCTCATCTTCCTGTGCACTTTACCCGAGCTGTCCTACAACTACGCTCACAACCTGAAGAAATTCAATTCTGCACTATGCATGATTAATCGCTACATTCTCCATGTGAACTTGTACTCTAGCATCCTTTTCATGATGTGGGTAAGTGTGGACCGGTTCTTGTTGCTGTGTCACCCACAGCGAGAACACATCCTGTTGACTCTCAAGGCTGCATTATGCATCACCATCCTGAACTGGATCTGGGTGAATGCTCAAATCGCTCCCCTCATTGTCTTCATTATTCAGGACTTGGAGGAAAATGGCTGGACAGTGTGTCGTGATTTTGCAAGTCTGGGAGTGGCCAAAGTTACTCTGATCTACAGCGTAATGCTCACCATAACTGGATATGTGATGCCACTGGTGGGTTTGTTTCTATCATCACAGAGGATGGTTTCTGTACTCGTGAAAAGAGAGGAGATGCGTGGGACATCCTTCCAAAGGCCAGTAAGAATCGTGAGGTCTGCAGCAATAATGTTTCTGGTGCTCTACACACCCATCCATATAATGAGGAATGTTCGTCTTGCATCACGGCTTCCTGAACTAAATTTTTCACGGTGTATCATGGACTACATCAACGCAGTTTACATAGTGACACGGCCAATCGGATTTGCTCACAGTGCCATCAACCCTGTGTTTTACTTCCTCATGACAGACAGCTTTAAAGAAGCACTGCAAGACAAGTGGAAGCAGATTAAAAGGATACTAATGACTGCACCATAAGCAAGTCTGACCTATGAAGAAAAGACAGCACTGATAACAATTGACTTTAACTGTCAGTTACTTACTGTGGCTTTCAGATCTTACTGTGGTGTACATATTAAAGTGCCTAGAACAGTTTCAGCATACCCTTGTATCAATTTTACTCTAGAACTGTACTGTAAAGAGAGAAGCACCATTCTTACAAAAGATCTTTACTTAGTTACAATGATGGCGGCAGCAAACAGTGTCTAACAAATCACTCCAGAATCTCCCATTGAATTTAGATGAGTTTAGAGCTGGTGACTGTGAAAGCCGTAGCATATAATTTACATTTTTATACTCATTAAACCATTGTGCCCATTTTTTTTCTCAGTTAGCCCATGTGCCCTTTGGATCTTGGAAGAGAACACTCCCAGCAGAATAGAAATGTTTAATCATAGGATTAAAGGTGATCGGTTGGACAAATTAATTTTTGATAAATTTGATATCACATTAATGAACTGGAAACGTTCTACCTTCTACCATTGACCTTGAGAGAAAGGGAGGGTGTTACATCAGGGCATGTTGTAAGCAGAGAATTTGAAACATCTGGATGCATGCCAGCATACTACCACATAACAGAGGGGCTAGTTTTTCCTTTAATTTTTCACCCCTCTTCATATACGTAGAGATACATAGAGATAGACATAGGCAATTTATATATACTAAATGAGTGATATATATATATATATATATATATATATATATATATATATATATATATATATATATATATATATATACATACATACATACATACATATATACACACACACTATATTCCTTAATTTTTTAACTAGTAAAATTATAGTAATGAAACACTGTAATACACTCACTGGCCACTTTAAAGACCAGGCATTGTTTTTCCAATCTTCATCTGTCCAATTTCAATGATCCTGTGCCCACTGTAGCCACTGTAGAAATAGAGCCTGATGTGGTCTTCTGCTGTTGTAGCCCAAGGTTCAATGTGTTGTGAGTTCTTAGCTGCTTTTCTGCACACCATGGTTGTAAAGAGTGGTTATTTGTGTTACCACAGCCATCAGCTCGAACCAGTCTGACCAGTCTGAACCAGTCTCTGATCTTTCTCATCAACAAGGAGTTTCCCAGAACTGCTCCTCACTATGGATTTTTTTTCATTTGCACCATTCTGTATAAACTCTAGAGACTGTTGTGAGTCAAAATCCCAGGAGCTGAGCAGTTTCTGAAATTCTCATACCAGCCTGTCTATCACCAACAACCAAGCCACAGTCAAAGTCACTGAGATTTCCCAGGTTTGATATGAACATTAACTGAAGCTCTTGACTTGGGTCTGCATGATTGAGCAAGTGTACGGGTGTTCCTAATAACATAGCCAGTGAGTGTACATACAAATTATATTGTTGTATTCCAAATGCAGTCATAACACCTTTGTTGTGTGAAGGTTGCTTCTTTAGTTTATAGTGGCATTAATAGTGGCATTAATTTAAAGTTCACACTACCAGTAATGTGGTTTCTGATATTTGTAGAATGTTTTTTTGTCTTGTGATTATATTCATTATATTCTGTAACTTATTTGAAACAAATCCTGGTACTTAGTAAATTTAAATATTTTACAAATAGCCAAAAATAAAAAATAGAAATATAAAAAAGTTATTTACAGACATGTGCCTTTAGGGGGAGCTATTGTTTCAGCAGTAAAATACTATTATTCCACTACAATGCCTGTTGTTTACTACTGAATAATAACGAATAAATATATGAGCTTCTGGAATATTATTGTCTGTTTCCATGCAGTTATTTTATTGTTGCATTTAATTGATTTATTTTTAAACAGAGAAACATTACTATGACTGTTCTCATTTTCAGTGGAATCCTGCAGAGCAAAGTAATAAGCACTAATAATAAATAAACACTGGAAGGAACATTAAATTGTAAAATTATAATACAATTCAGTGGGATTATTTGCAATTAACCCTACAAAAAAGAACAGAAGTTCGGGACTTGACCTTGTTGACCTTTTGACAGCCACATGACATTTCACATATTTTACCCTTTCGTTCTGACCTTGTTGAGTTTGCAGTTCCAACTGTCATTTTTCTCTATACAAGAGAAAACATTGTGGAAGTGCTTGTTCTTCGATGACTAGCTCTAAACCACTTCTTCCTTGCTACCCTCCCTTTCTGTGAGATTTTCTCTTTCGGCCTTTTATGGTCACTACATGAGGAACTGGCAGTAAAGCAGCTCATTCCAGTGCAGGCATTCCGGCCATTTGTAATTCTTGGAGTCTGGAAGCAGAGGCTTCAATCATGGCACTGCAACAGGTGAAGGACCAAAGCAGGGCATTCAGATCCTCAGAGGGTTTGTCAAGAGCAAAACCACAGTAAAAATCTGTTACATTTTCCTGGCCTTGCACACAGTAAACAGGGACTTTCCTATCGGCTAGTTTTTCCTTTACACTGTCTGCTAAGAAAAGAAGACTGTAAGTGGTAAGTGCATACAATAACAAAGCAATAAACCCCCAAAAACTTAAAGATTTAAGACTATTAAATCAATTTTCCTTATTATTTCATACAACTTAGAATTAGATGAGAAAATTATAACTGTTGATCTAAATTAAAATCCTAATAATTTCTACAGTAGTGATTTTTTATTTATTTATTTATTTATTTATTTTTATTAATAATTATTTTATTTATTGGGGGGGGGGGTACACTGCAAAATTAATAAAAAAAAAACTCATGTGGCACTCAAACCTTAAGTACAGCACTATTTAAATTGAACAAATAAATAAATAAACAAACAAAAATAAACAGATAGATAGACATACAGGCAGGCAGGCAGACAGACAGACAGACACAGAGAGATATTTGAACAGCATGTGATAGATAAAGGCATCTCACACCACAAACCTCCAGCTCAAAGCTGCCCCCCAGTGTTCACTGTAAGACATTGCAGACTGTTTTCATATTTGTTTGCTACCACACATAAACAGTTTTTGTTTTGTTTGTGATCTGAGGCTCAGCAGTGTTATTGTAGATGGAAGTAAAAACCCACATTGAAACAAAGGCTGAGCAGATGGCTTGGCAACGCAGCACATGAATTTGTGTTATGTGCATGTTCCTGTGTGTGTGTGTGTGTGTGTGTGGTCTGCCCTAGCCTGTTTTAGGCGTAACCATGACAATTCAATTATGATTGAGTGAGCAGAAATTATATCAGCAAGCTTTAAGTTGAGGAGAAACGGAGATCATTTTAATAAAGACACATGTAAAATGATTTCTGAGTGCATGGAAAGTGGTGTGGTTCACATCAACTATCTTAATGATCTGGAATGTTTTAAACTGTAGTATTACAGAAATCAGTATGTGGTTTAGCCTAAATGTGTGGAAGTGTTCCACTATAGTTTGACACAGTATCTATCAGGGCTAAAAGTTGGCTTCTGAAGCCTTTAGAAGATCAGAAAAACACTTGTGGCAGTTTGGAAAACCAAAGCAGAAATACTGAAAAGGCCACCCACCTCACTCTACAGTGAAGACAGTCTTGAGAATCAACATCACATCACGTTGTACTGTGGGATCTACCATACTGTCGGTGTAGGCTCAGCATTATCTGCTCCAATATGTAAACAGTGAATGTAAGCAGTGTATTTTGGTTTGGTTATGACTGATAAACAGTACATGTGTGGGAAAAGTGCAACATTTAAAACTTTAAATGCTCCATATCTAAAACTTTATATGAATAAAATGCATTTTGAAGATGCAAAAGTGTGACAGAGAAATTCTAATTAATGATGTCAATTGCGATAAACCTGGCCTAATGATACAGAAGCTTACTTTTCCCCCCATACTTTTATATTCTGGGTGGCTTGAATGTTTATTCTTTTATAGCATTCTAAAAATCACTGGAATTCACATATACACGTTCCATGTTCCACAACGATTTACAGATTAACACTGCCAAAGTTTGGGGAAGCAACCTTTAAAAACATTACCTGTGTTTTTTTTATTCCAGATATTTGTTCCTACTTGCGGATGCTGAACCACTTGAATGGTGCAGGTGTTATTTTATGTGAGAATTTTCATTTTTAGTCCCTGGAGGACTAGTGGTTAGGCCTCAGCACTCTTACTGTTGCGGCCAGGGTTTGATTCCCTGCCAGGGAACCAACCCCAGCCACAGGGTTTCCAATGCGACAATGCATGCACAGTGTTGGTCCCAAGCCCAGATAAAATTAGGGAGGGCTGCATCAGGAAGGGCATCAGGAAGGGCATCTAGCATAAAAGCTGTGCCAAATTAAATATGAGGACCAATTGTGCTGCGATTGTGCCCTCTGATAGGTAGGCACCCCTTCCCACGCCTTGTGTCCCCTGGGAGTCCCCCTGGGATAGGTTCCAGGCTCCCCTGCAACCCATCCATTATGAGTATTTAAGTAGCCTTGGTGTTATGTCCATTATGCGACTGGCTTCTTTCTTGCTTTTCAGCTAACTCTTTTAGTAAAACGCCCGATTCCAGCTGTTTAACAAGCTTCAACATAATGGCCAGCATTGACAGCAAATTGAGTCGTCTTTGGACCATTTTAGTTAGGAGTTTGTTTTTAATCCAACCCATTAGGGCAGGGGTCTTCAATCTTGTCCACAAGGGGCTGATGTGGCTGCAGGCTTTCATTCCAAGCAGGCAGGAGTCACACCTGTTTCCGCTTGTTTAACAGTTCACCTTGGGCTCCAATCAACTATCACGTGTGCCTCCTATTTGGCTGGAATGAAAGCCTGCAGCCACGCCAGCCCTTTGTGGATAAGACTGAAGACCCCTGCATTAGGGATGATGAACCTTCTCTGGCTTCTCTTTCATTTTAAGTTTTCTTTTCATCAACACACTTATTCTGCATTTAAGGATGTCCATGTTTTTTGATGTAGGTGTTGTGTGTGATTTAACATGATCGTCAATCAGTCTAATCATTCAGCTTAAATCTATACTTTTCAAGGGCGCCCTGGTAGCCAGGGCCCTACATGAAGCTGGCTATTTATATTGCTTTAATGCCTTGTAACTGTTTTTAGCCAGACCAAGATGTAGCAAGATGTAACACTGGAGTGAGCTTTGACTCTTGCTGTGACGAGACATGTAAGGCGAGAGTTGTGAAGATGCCATGGTGGGTGGTTGTATTGGTCAAAGTAGCAAAGCTGTAAGTTTAAATCAATTTTTTGAATGTAAATGTGGTAGTGTTGTTCATTTTAAGATCTAGTAGCTAAATATTAGTGATACTATTTTATCAGCTGTACATTATTTTGTTTTCTTAGCATAACCTACACAATATTTACAGTATTTACTTCTTTAGATGAGATCTTCATTGGACACTTTCATAAAACACTAAGCCGACTATTATTACTGTTATTATTATTATTTTTTCAGAAGCACTTCTGATGAAACGTAAACAAGGCTTATTTGGTTAAGGACTTAACGTGGGACAGGGGTTCTATAATAACAATATATAATTTAGTCAGTGTCTAATAAAGGGTGGCATAGTGTGTGCTTGCCACAAAGCTTGTCTCAGCCTGTCTGCAGATGGCTGACTATAGACCTTTAAAGCTGTATCTTGGAATGCATACTGTACATGAAATTGAGAGAAGCTCTGAGTGGGAGTGTATTTAAATCCACTGATGGAAATGTCAATCCATCCATCCATTTGTCCATCCATCCACCACACTTTTGTACTGGTATTACTGGTAATTCCTTAAGTAAGTCCATAAAGCTTATATATCCTGTGTGAAATTTGCTGGGAAGATAGATAATAAGAAGTCAGTGCAGATGCAATGATGGAAAGAAACAAAGAGAGAACAAGAGAGGGAAAAAATAAAGATTAAGCAAAATAATTAATTTTTCATGTGCAGTACAGAAAGAAACAGTTTTCATCAGAAGAATATGTTCTACATTTGACTGTAGAAAAATGCTCACCACTCTCGGAATTCAGCAAGAATTTTTATGGGGTTTTATTCTAATCCTGACACATAAATCAGAACTGAATGCATCAAAGAGCAAAATTTTTTATGGAGCAAAATATGGAAATGTCTAGCCTTACATTTGAGGACTACACACACTATTACTGGTTACATGAAAGTGCTTGGTTTGGAGTGAACTCCCAGGACCTGTTTGCTCACTCTCATAACTACATACTTTTCCTATTAGTTTCACTTTAGTTGAATATAGTTGACTATTATCTGAACAATTCATAGTATTTATTAAACAATGTGTTAAGATGAGTAGTTAAACAATAAGCTGGGACTTTAAGTGGTTAAACAGTAAACAGTAAACAAGGGCAGTATTTCTGTGATCATAATGCAAAAGCAAAAATAAGGCATGTGTGGGCAGCACAAATAGTTTTGATATTTTTATGAACAGCACAGGCGGTAACCTGGCGAGGAGTGCTGGAATTGTAAAAAGAGTTTGGGGTTAGAAGAAGTACATTATTATTAGGTGTGGTTAGGCATGCTGCTGTGATATACAATCGAATCTCTTTCTTTCACTTACTTTAAAAGTGTGTGCTGGTGACTCATAGTGACTAATGACAATTCGAATTCAATTACAGATTTCACACTGACATTTTAGTGGGTGAAATAACAGACAGAGATTTTTACAAATGCATTTTCTTCTCATACACTTTTGTGGGTGTTTCGTCTATATGAGCCTGTAGAACACAGCATTTATGTCGGTGTTATGCAATTCCTCAACTCTATGATTTTAATAAATTTATTGACTCATTTATGTAATTACTTTTGTTAGACATTTTATTGAGTCTGTTATTTACATGGGTGGGACAGTGGCTCAGTGGATAGCATTGCCACCTCAAAACTACCTACTCCCTACTGGTTGCTATCTGGGGTGGAGTTTTCGTGTTCTCCCCATGTCCGTGTGGGTTTCATCTGGGTTTTCAATTTCCTCCACTATACAAAAGTTAGAGTCCAAGAGTTAAAGTATACACAATGCATTGCAACAATTCAGAACATTCAGCATTCATAGCATTTGATTCTCTCAGGAAGCTGTTACATATTCAGGCATGTTCTTATACATTCGCTGGTATGTTTTGAACACTGAATGCTTAGACATCTGTCCTGGCACCATTGACTTGTATTGGGAAAAATGCTGGTCTGTAATATTTGTTGAAGTGTGAATATTCACTAGCTAGATAGATGTGCACACTTTCTCCTCCAGCACTAATGAAAAGTGATTTGATGATGAAGTGACCAGGCATTATACCAGCCAGACTAAATCATCTGTGAACTCAGGCACACTGAGAATTTTGCTGTTTTTTCACACAAACCTTTTTTTCCCCTCTGAGGATAGGAATCTCTCTACGTCAGCCATTAATTCCACAGACAGGGGGAGGAATCTCTAATTGGATACCTCAGCTCTGAGTTTGGCTTGGCTACATTCTCTTGAGAAAGAAGAAACAGGTCTAATCCCACTTGATACTGTTATCCTAAAGTGAAATATAAAATATGAAAATATGAAATTCCAAAAAGTTTGTGTTCAACTTGTGCCAGCGTTCTTTTCAGATGACAGGCCCTTAACAAGATGCTTTTTTTTTTCAAAATGCACTAGGATTTTGTCATAGATTACCTCAACCACGCATATTTAACTTTCACCTGGAAGCAATTTTGACAGTGATTTGTTCTTTTCGTAATTAATTGCTCTCTGTAATTCTGCATATACAGTCAGGTCTGGAGGATTTTCATACAAGTATTAAAATTATGGTTATATTTACAATTATGTCACTTTGTCCAAATACCTTTGAGCCCCTGAAAATGAAGGTACTTTGTTTAAAATGTAATTCCTAAATGGCTGTAATGCCACATTTACCTCTTAAAATAAAGCTGAAAGTTTACACTTCGATCACATCTTGATTGTTTTATTTCAAATCCATTGTGGTGGAGTATACAGGGAAAATCACAAAAACTCTGTCATTGTCCAAATACTTCCGGACCTGACTGTACATCTGTTCTGTTTCATGGACTGTTTATGTGACCTACATCATTGTTATTGGATTGTTGACTTGCAGGTGTCTTGGTATTTCACCTGTTTGAGATCTGGACTGAGGAACAAAATCACATGTAATGTGGACTTTGGCCAAAATCTTTTCACTTACATAAATAATATTTTTGGAATGTTAAAATATGAAAACATCACTTGTTGAACAGATGTGGCCTTGTACAAATTAATAGCATTACAAACAACTGTCAAATGTTTTCAAACAAAAATCCCTCTAAGATCATGTCACAGGTATGTTTTGAAAAGGGCTGAATAATTAATTTGTGGATTTTCCTTGGTTTTATGCAACAAAAAATGAAAAATCTAGATGAGATAAACAAATATATCAGTAAGTAATTTGGCATGTCGATGAAGACTTGATTTAGTGTGAATGATATGACTGAGGTCAGCTTTACTCATTTACTCATTAATTTTCCTCAAATGACCAAGGAGTTGAATAAATGAATCTGGAATAAAAATGGATTTCAGGGTTATATGATCAACATCAATAGCAATAGGAATGCATATTTTTCAGAATTAGACTTATAGGAACTTGCAGAATAAGCTGTTATGTAAATTATTCCAAGAAAACTCCTTTTTTGTTTCATTCCAAATCAAAATGATAATGTGCCTGATGTGAGTCAAGGAGGAAAGTGAGCTGTAGACAGAAGCATCTCACATTTCATAAAAACCTGATGGTGATCTAACTGGTTTTATTCCAGCCTTTCCCATTCTTTATGCACTGTAGCTGAAAGGGAGAGCTCCAGACTGTACCTCTGAAGGCCACAGCTGTGCAAACATCTGCCCTAATAAGTCTTTTTTAGAGTCAGGCAGGAAAAAAACCCAAGAAGACCATCCATTAGTAAGACTGAGCTGTGGGTCATTTTTAAAAGAGGTGTCTCTTGCCCTCTCGTGCATTCTGGATGGATCTTTGGCAAATCTTCCAAACCCAAAACATACCTTGGTGGTTGGCTTGAGTTATCTTGCTGTTGCTTTGCTTGGCATAAACTGTTCTTGATGGCCATTATCAACTCTTAAAGCAACAGTGTTGGAGATGTGGGAAAATTCCCGAAGTGCTGAGGGACTGTCATACATCTTATCAGCTAGGAACGTAGTGTTGACTCTGCTGATGTCTTGCATGATGATCTGAGTGATTTAAATGGAGCACGACTTGGTTGATTTTTGCCTCTTAGACTCTCCAACTGTTCCAAGAGTATCAACAAAACTTATCAAAAAAACAAAACAAACGTTATGTAGCACATTACTACAAGCATGTTTGATGTTCGTTTCCACCCCTTAGGCTGTCCAGAAAATAATGGGCTTCAATCCTCTTAACCTTTAAACTTTCATTAAGATTGATTAGGACTTCTTGTCAGCTCTTATGTAGATTAAGTGTGTATCTGAAAAAACTTAAGGTCTGAAATGAATTTGTTATGATTTAGTCATTCTCACAGGCTTTCACAGTTTTCTGCAACATGTTATATTGGAACTGATGGATCTGTTCTCACAGCAAGTTCTGTGAGTGTAACAGAGCTCTCTGGAGGTAAAGGCTGATTAGAATTAATAAACAACTAAAAAATATGCAAGATGGTCTCACGCTTGCAAATTTATAAGAATTCACAGAACTCACTTACAAAGGTTAAGGGCAAGCAGAGGTAAGACGAAAGTACTTAAAAGATTCTACTTTATCACTTAAGTATAATTTTAAGGGATGAATTTATCTATGAATGACTGAAAATGAAAACTTGTATTCTTACTCTATTAAAAAAATATACTTTTTACTTATTACATTTTCATTTTGGAGTTTTCCAGTAATTAACTTTTTACTTGAGTATGTTTTATATATGCACACCTTTACATGTGCATAACTTTTACAAATGTAATTTTGACTAGTTACATCCACTTTTAATTAAGATTTTAACACAATACCATAATTTCCTCATTCGTCTTTCAGTAGCTGCTTTACTCTGGTTAAGGTTATAGTGGCTCTGAGATGCCAGTGTATTGCAGGACACAATGTGTGCACACACACACACACCTTCATTCATACTTGGGGAAACTTTGCACAGCCAATATACCTACCAGCATGTTTTTGAGAGGTGGAAGGAAACCTACCTGGTCATGGGGAAATTTCCACACACACAGCAACCCAAGCTCAATCAAACTCAAGACCCTGGAGCTGTGAGACGGCAATGCGAACCACTGCTCCACCATGCCACCCCTGTTAAAATTAAGAAAAACGAGCAGAAAGATTTTAAGGAAAAATAGGAAAAATAAAAAAGTCACAATAACCTGGTTGCATAAGTGTGCATGCCCTTTTATATTTTGGGATGTGGCTGGGTTCAGAATGAACCAATCACAATCTCATGTTCAAAAGTAATTATCATCCAGCTGTCATCAATGAAATTATACTGATTATCCCCAAATAAAGATCATTTTTTTATGTAGGATTTTCGTCACATCTTCTTGGTTTCACCCAAGGAGTATAAAAGAATTTCCAAAACATTAGATGTACCGTGGAACACCGTAAAGGCCATCATCAACAAACAGAGAAAATGGAGCACCACATGACATTACCAAGAACAGGACGTCCCTCCAAAATTTATAAAAGAACAAGACAAAAACTTACCAGGGAGGCCGCCAAGAGACCTACGGCAACATTAAAGGAGCTGCAGGAATATCTGACAAGTACTGATTACTCTCTGCATGTGACAACAATCTCTCATATTCTTCACATGTCTGGGCTGTGAGGTAGGGTGGCTAGACAGAAGCGCTTTCTAACAAAAAACATCCAAGCCCAAATAAATCACCCCAAACCATGTGGCAAAATGTGTTATGGTCTGATGAGACCAATTCCAAAAGGTATGTTTGGTGCAAAAAAAAGGACAACACCAAACACCATACCCACGGTGCAGCATGGTGGTGGCAGCATCATGCTTTAGGGCTGCTTTTCTTCAGCCAGGACTGGGGCATTTATCAAGGTGGAAGGAATCATGAATAGCTACAAAAAACAGTTGATTTTAGTGTAAAACCTTCAGGTGTCTGCTAGTTAGCTGAAGATGAAAAGGAATTTCACCTTTCAGCACGACAATGACCCAAAGCATACAAATCAACAAAGGAATGGTTTAACCAAAAGAAGATCAATGTTTTTGAATAGCCTAGCCAGAGCCCAGACCTGAATCCATCTAAAAATCTGTGGGGTGACATGAAGAGGGCTGTACACAGGCGATACTCTCACAATCTGATGGATTTAGAATGTTTTTGCAAGAAAGAGTAGGAAAATATTGCCAGTCAAGATGTGTCATGCAGATAGAGTCTTATCCAAAAAGACTGGTGTAATAAAATCAAAAGGTGCTTCAACAAAGTATTAGTTTAGGGGTGTACACACTCATGCAACTAGGTTATTGTAAGTTTTTTATTTTTCCCCTAAAAAATTTTCTGATTGTTTTTCACTTTATTTGTATACTTTGCAATTTCACATTAAAGATGGGAAAAGATCTGACATGATTTATCTTTGTTTCATTGTTTTACTTCACAAAAACCTGCCATTTTAACAGGGGTGTGTAGACTTTTTATATCTATTGTATATCTTTTATTCCAATGTCCTTTGTTTGGTCAGGATTGATTGATCAGGATTAATTATGAGTGCTACTTACGTAAAGCATGCTAATTTTGTCTTGGTGATAGCGGAATGCCTGACATAAATAATTGAATCAAAAATTTCATTACCCTGGTAGAAAAAAGGTTGAGACCTATTGAATATATGCCACAATATCAATGACTTCTTTCCAAATTTAGCTTAAGATTCATAGCTGTCCTCATGAGAAAGTTACAACAACCATGAGAACTGGGTCCTCAGTTGCTTTTCCAGTCACATACTTTCACACTGGTGGGAACTGGCAGTACATGGCATGTAGAGTCATTAAGTGCCATGTCTGTGGAAGAATTTTTAGATCATTGACAGCCTGAAGACAGATGGGAATCTAAATATATGGCAAATGGAAGGGTGTTATGAACAAACATTGTTGCCTAACAGGCATCTACTGTATGTGAAAAAGTGAGGCCACTGATCACAACCACACAACAAAACAACAGCTAAATGAACGTCAAAAATCACTGTCATTAATCACCATGTTTACAAGTGTTCAGCAACTACTTTTGAACTGTCATTTTTTATTGTAGAATAGATTTCTTAAATAAATTATTACATAAATTGATTATGTTGTTGGTAATCACTGGCATTTTTGTCATTTGTCACTGTCATTTTTGTGATGCCACAGCAATATGGCTCTTCCATGATGCCAGCAAGTTACAGTTAAAATCAGTGAAGTAATTGGCAGCTGGATAAAATAATATGTGGTCTGGAGTATGAAGTAGAGGGTATCTGCTCTGCATTAAGAGGCTGAAAAATACAGAATCATTTGCCTTTCGTTTTTGTTCATTTTCCATCAGGCGTAATGGAAACCTGACTGCAAGCATCATGGAGCTGAGTGGAGGTTTTGGAGAAAACATGTTTGAAAAGGAATTCAAACATGTTTGGATTGTTTGGCATTTACTGTAATGAGTTCAAACCAGACCAGGCATTATTAGGAGGTGCTGGAAAGACTTCCACATTTGACTCTAATTAGCTCGCAGTAAACCACAGAAAATTTACAGATCTTGATTACACATGTTGTCCTCTCTGTATCCCAACATGCTAAAGATTTTGTGAAAGACACCACTGGCTGTTGAATGCGTCTGCACATCATTAAAGTGTTTATTAGAATAATCTCGAATAACTCCCTCCTTGCTGTATGAGGTGCTGATGTTCTGTAGCTCACATATCTGCCAGGCGTTACCACTGTCAAACAGAATCTACTGATCTTAGGGTGTGGTGCTAAAAATCCTGTTTTATCAGAAAATAAATAAGTGCAAATAGTGCAGTAAACAGCAGAGTAATGGGTGATATGGATATCCTCCAAATTAGATGGTTTCCTGGTTGGGAAAGCAACAGCTAAGGATAAGTTTTCTTCTTTATGTGCCAACTCTAGGCCAGACTTTAAGGTAACATGAACATAGGGTTTGGTTGCTGAAAAATGATGGTTTTACCACATAGAGCAAGTTTACAGATGGAGCCTGTCTTTTAAAACCTAATTACTCTTTGACCAATGTTCTATATTTCCATTATAGTGTTTCCATCTGTGAAATGCTAGCATTTCCCCGTCTTGTTGCAGGTGGAAAAGGTTTTGCTACTATAGTGAAGGGAATCCTCTGCAGGGAATACCGCTGGTGATGAAGTAACACAAGACGGTACTGAACAAAAACAAAAGAATTTAATGTTACACAAGACCAAAGACAATAATATGAGTACATAATGTTAGAACAGTTGTTAATTCATAGGTAGACTAATGTTACACCAAAGTTATCTTGACTACATTTGATTTTTTTTTTTTGTACCCTATGATTTGCATTGTTTCTGTGAAACAAGTTCTATGTTCATAAAAAAATGCTGGTTTAAGTGAAAATTGTTTTTTCTTCTTGTTATTGTTTTAAGAGTGGTTCTTGGTGTACCACAAAGTATTCATGTATCTGGGTCAATTATCCAGAGTTCTGATTACAGTTCTGTTAAAGCTCCCATCATATTAGAACAATTTTACAGCTTCCATTACAGAGAAGAAGTATGCATTCATATTTGTTAAAAAAAAAAACTCAAGGTCCTTCTGCAAGTGCTAAAGCTAGAGTCCAATCTTGTATCGAAAAAATGTTCCAATACTACAATAGTACTAATTTTACAATACAATGTAGGTGCCATGATTTTCACTGCCAGAAGGTTCCACACTCAAATTTCCATTTTAAGTTGTACTAAATGAAAGTGTCTAGCAAGGATGTTTGTTTCTCTACATTTATCTGATATTTCAACAGTTTAAACCATACCTATTATTTTATATTTTATAATATAATCTTATAAATAATAGAATCTTTATATTATAATCCTTTTGTTCAGCTTTTTCATATAGTATTTTATGAGTACATATGGTTGCACTCATTCATTCGATGAGGATATGCTGAGCAAAAACAGCAGCTATAGTTGGGGTCCTAAGTTTACATATTCCTTGCAGAATCTGCAAAATGTTAATAATAAAAAAGAGGGATCATAAAAATTGCATTTTGTTTTTTATTTAGTACTGCCATGAATAAGCTATTTCACATAACAGATGTTTATATATATTCCACAAGATAATGACTGAATTTACACAAATGAACCAATTCAAAAGTTTACATATACTTTTATCTTAATACTGTGTGTTGTTTCCTGGATGATCAACAGCTGTTTTTTGTTTACATCCCTCCGGCTCTTAATGTAGTGTGTTCCCTGTCCTTTAGACTTTGCTGGTCAGCAAGGAAACTGAGGCAATAGAGAACCAAACCAGAAGGTTCCTGCACAAATCAGCCCACAGTGAGTATACCAGTATGAATATTATTCTCAGTGTAGTTACTCAGTAATTCGTGGTATGAATAATAAGATGATACATGCTTACTTATCCCCTTCGTGGATTGAGAGCGTGTTGTTGGGAGGGGGCTATGTCATTGGGAGCTCAACAGTCCCAAGATGGCCCCCTAACGATAGTGGTCGGACATAGAGCAATCCTAATGACCCCAAGACTAAGGGTACCCTGCCCAGATTAGGGTTATTGGGTCCCATCCTTGGAGCCAGGCCTGGGGGTGGTGACGGGGCCACCCATGTAACCCAGTTGGGGTTACATCTTGCTTAATAAGTGAGTTCGAAAGGAATGGACTAGAAATATTTTGCCTTACATTCACACATAGTAAGTGCTCAGGTACCAAATGCCTTGATTGGGGATGGTCTCTTTCCTACTCTGGAATTCCCACAGGGGACAGACCTCAGGTGAGTGTGGCTATATTGACCAGTCACAGGTTGAGGGCCTAGCAGTTGGAGTTCTTCCCCATTGTACAGGAGTGTTGCCTCCATGAGAGTCTCAGGAAGGAAAACTGACAGTTATTTGTATAGATGCTCATATTGGGTATATATATATATATATATATATATATATATATATATATATATATATATATATATATATATATATATATGTATATATATATAGTCAGGTCCGGAAGTATTTAGACACTGACTGAGTTTTTGTGATTTTCCCTGTATACTCCACCACAATGGATTTGAAATAAAACAATCAAAATGTGATCGAAGTGTAAACTTTCAGCTTTATTTTAAGAGGTTCCACAAAAATGTGGCATTACAGCCATTTAGGAATTACAGCCATTTTAAACAAAGTACCTCCATTTTCATAGGCTCAAAGGTATTTGGACAAAGTGACATAATTGTAAATATAACCACAGTTTTAATACTTGGATGAAAATCCAAGTATTATCCAATAATTTATGAATCACAGGAGGAAAGAGCACTTTGAACTGACTATCATTAAATATTAGGATGGACAATTCAGTATTACATTTAAAAAGAACTAAACAGCACTGTATAGTAAGCCTCTGTAGTATGTAATCTATGTTTACGGGAGCAGTCTGTATTTTTAGAGACCACTTTCAAGCCAAATTTCAATCCTAACACATCAATATTTGTGAGAAGTAGGAGGAATTCTCTCGAGGTTCTGAGATACTTATTACTTATATTAGGTAAAATCCTGGTCAATTAGTAAAAGAAAAACAAACAAGCACAAACAAACAAACAAAAACACTTAAAATTTACTAATTGTTTTTCCTTTGCACAACACTAAAAACAGACAAATTTTGCTTATTTACAGCATCTTGCATATGTATTCAACTTTTCCACATGTTATTGTTCCAACTGAACATATGGATCACCATTAAATATCCATTATAAATAATAATAATAATAACAACAACAACAACAACAACAACAACAATAATAATAATAATAATAATAATAATAATAATGACCAAAAGTCAGGTTGTGGTCAGGAGAGTATTAACCAAGAGACCAATATGCAGCTACCACCACCATGCTTCACTGTGTGTATGGTGACCTCAGGGTGATGGCCAGTATTCTATGAAGCCCAGATTTGTGCAGTTTTTGTCTTGTGCTTCTCTGAGCTGTGGATCTCTCCAGATCCTTCAAAATTATCTTTGGCCTCTTGGATGCTTCTCTGACTAATGTCTTCCTTACCCAGTCACTGACTTTTGGTGGATGGCCTCCTCTAGGCAGAGTTGCAGTTGTGCCACATTCTTTCATTTAATAATGCATTTAATGGTGCTCCCTGGCCTGTTCAAAGCTTGGGATATTTTTTTATAACCAAACCCTGATTGATACTTTTCCAGAACTGGGTCCAAAACCCAGTTTTGATAGCTTCTTGCTATTCATGGTACTGTTTTTAGGTATGTTCTCTAACAAACTCTGGGGCCTTCCAGGAACAGGAGTAGTTATTTTGAGATCACATGACACTTTAATTGCACACAGGTGGACTCAATTCAACTAATTATGTGACTTCTGATGGCATCAGAACTAATTCACCCCCCCACTCTAAAATATTATGGGTTATTTGTATAGATTCATGATATACAATCCAAATTAATTCCATTTCATATGCGTATAAATATTTTTGTGCATAAACTGCATTTAACAAGTTTTTTCTTGTGCATGAGAATGTGCATATATTTCCACACACTGCTGACCATGCATATGCAGGAACCCTAGTGGTATATTTAAAAAAAGTGTAATAGCAGGTAAACTGATTATGGGGAGTCCCACTTCCATTCCACTTGTTAGTCATGTCAGTATAATTGAGAGAGTAATTACTGGTTTTGATGCACACAACAAGGTGGCGACAGTTGACACAAAGTGTAAAGTAAAATCATATAAAAAGCACATCTAAAGATTGATTGGGATGATGTCTTGTTTGAAGATTTGCCTCATGCAGCTTTGCAGAGGGAGGAATGTGTTTTTAAAGACTACAGGAAACAGCGAGTGATGAGTGGCTCATCAATCGATTTGTTAATTGATCTCTATTCAATGGGCAATGGGTTTTTATCAATGGGCACATTTCAAAGAGCTATGAGCCGATGAACGACACGCCATACAAGCATTCATATTGATCATGCCACAATCCATAACATTTCCAAAACCAGTGGTGGAAAAGATAGCAAAATTTGACGAATTTTCACGCCATTGCAGTCAAAATTCGATCCAATCAAAATTTTACTAGGGCAATACATCTATTTAAAAAATCTTATTTATATAGAATACAAAACACTCGTTAAAGTAAATAAACCATTTTTAGTTTACTTTGTGTAACAGAATCTTTTCTTAATTGTTGGTTATTGTCATTTCCTCTTTTTATGGCATGCCCCATGTCATCCATGTCATGTAACAAGCAGTGCCACTAGCAGTCCACTACTGGACTTTTTAATTTTTTTTTTTAACAATATGTGGTGATTTGGGGTGTGTTTTTTTAATGCAAATGAGCGTGGCAGTGCATGAGCACATCAGTTTAAAATATTTATCATCATCCATTGTATCCAGCTACTCTTATGCACATGCATACTGGCATTTCGTATGCAGAAATAATAAAATATATTTAAAATATATTTTATAATTTCTTATCTATTATAGAATATATAACTTATGTATTATATAACTTGTATGTGAATTATGGCTGCTATATTGTCATTGATATGATAAAGCAATGTTATTTGCAGTGAATGCAGGAGCTGTAGGCAACCATAACTAGTGTACTAAGACAGTGCATTATATAGGGGTTATAGGGATTATACGAATATCTTCATCCATTGTCATTTTACTTGAAACCAATCCTCAGTCTTAAGGTGAGTGATAAAGCAGCTAGAAGTAGCCCAAGACTACCATATTTAAATTGAGTTGGAGATTGAAATTTGTAACACTCCACTGGCACATTTGATGTTGAAATAATTACCAACAAACAGTTCACCTGGAAATTGAGGTAATTTGATATCACCATACTAAACCTGAACACTGATCATGTAAAATTTATGGTCTACACCCAACCATAACAAATGTATTGGTAAAAACCCTCCTAATTTGTTTTCACAGACTCAAACTAATTGGAGAATGGTTTCAGTTTAGTAATAAAGAGGATATTGTAATGACTAGCCAGTTTACTGCACTTCAGTCCAACAGGCCCAGCTGAGGAGTGTCTGTGTGTGTTTTAAAGTGTTTTATATCTTTGGTTTTTAAAATGGAATATTTTTGCATGTAGTAAAGCTACAAATGCTGATGTAATAGTCATTCAGTCAAAGCTGATTTTGGCATTTGTCTCAGATATATGAGTTTTCAGCCACTTAGTTTAGCCTTACCTTGGCTTTGATGATCAATTAGTGACATTCAGATTATTTATTTTAGAGGCATGTTACATTGCACAGCAACTACGTGGAGACTTTGTGGACCAAAAAGAGTTTAAATTTGTCTAACGTCATGTCCAAGTTGAAAACACAAATACATGTATTGATTGTTTGCGGAAGGGCTGACACATTGCTCCCCAGAAAGCAAAGAGCAGAACAGTCATACTGTGAACGTCTACTGGAAAGGAATGGTGCCTAATAAATCATGAGAGGTTTACTCATGACACGGTATGCTTGTGCTGCTAATGTTCAGTCATAGCCGAAATGTGCCAAGGACAATAATTAGCCTTCATTTCAGGGCACTGTAAGATTCTGTTTATTTGCAGAGTACTACTCTGGTCATGATGCTATAAACGGTGACACAAAACTGATGACAATCGGTTCCAATACAGCTAGTAACTACCTAAGCCAAAGCAATAAGAGCATATGTGTAAATGTTATACATTCACACTGAGACAACTCTTTATTGTACTCTGTCTAAATTCGATTCAGCACTTTGGATGATAATTGACCCCTTCATCTGTGTGTAATGGTAATCAACTGATTTTCCAACTGCAAAAACTGAAAGACTTCAAATATTTATTCTGTTCATTTTGTAAATGTTTACCTGTAATTAGCGTTTACATATTTTGCGTTGTCCGTTAGGACACATTAAAAATGTTGCCAACAAAATAATGCCATTACTATACAGAACAATGAAAACATATCTAATCATGAGTCATAAACATGTTACATTCAACCATTTGAGCAATTCATCTGGTTTGGAATGTTAGTAGTGTTTTGCCAGTAATGTCTAAATCAATAAACTCACTTTCACCCGCTATAATTCCTTTTTGCTTGCCAAAGTTAAAAAAAAATCTATCCAAGTGGACTTAAACCAACGTAGAAACTACATCAAAATACACAGGTTTTCACATTTTTTGCTAAACAGTATTTAAAATGACTCATTTCTTTGGGTAAATATTTTTTTCCAACCACATCTCAGTGGAAAGTAAAAGGGAGGTAACAGAAGGCTTTTCAGCTGGCACAGGGTTGTTTCACTCTTTTCTACTGGCTTTGTATAAGCGTATCTACTGTCCAAGATCTACAGATACTCAACTGAAAGTCACAATCAAAATGAACAAAGTCTCATCCATCGAGAAAAGAGATTATGTAGGAACAAGACTGCGCTGTTCAAGCAGATCCATGTGTAACACTTAATGGACTAGGAATGTAATGCGTTTCCACTATCAGTATCTGCATCTGTTTAGTGAACCAACTATTTGTATCTCTATCTGTATTCAAATTTAAATCCAAAGTGGGCATGGTCTAAACTAAAAAGGGATTTGTTTTTTTTTAATGAACCCTGTGCCCCTGGAAACACTGGAAGAACCCCAGAGGTAGAAATGGCAGCACTGTCAGCATCATCTGTGAATTCTTGCTCTGACATTTCTATATCACTCAAGTTCATAATTGATCTCAACTACAGATGTGCACAGTTTTTTTTTAGTCCTGCTCATGCATTTATTATTTTGGTTTGTACCTGTCCACTATATTTTCTCACAAATTTATTTGGTTTAATTTCCCAAAATATAAACAAACTGGTAGCCTAATTTAAACTACTGCAGCCCTGACCAGGCAGTTAGTAAGACCACTGCACATTCATGTTAAAGACCACATTAGTATTTGTTTGTCCCTTGAGCTTCGCTTGAAAGTAAAAAAAACTTCCCGTTTGTGTGACTTTTTTGTTGTGTCCTAATGGGATCTAGTCTATTCAAATAGATGCCCTTTCTGGCAAACGTAAAAAAAATACATACAGACAGGACAGGTAATACACTGCTTATGGCACAATAATGATGGCTACTCTTTTTTGTTATTTCGACAAAATTAATGCAGCCCTTAATATATAACAGTTGTTAAAAACATATAACATCACTGACCTTTGACTTAAACCATAAAACAAGGAAATGTAGATAATCATTGCTTATATCACTTCCATATTATATGGTAATGCTGACATTTTCATACACATTTGTGTGCCTGAAACTATCCATATGCCTCACAAGTGCAAACAACTGTGCACTGCTTTTTATATAGCCAGCTCACAAAAAAAGATTAAGTTGTGGAGAAAATGCAATCAGAGTCATTATGGCTGCTGGTTAAACACTAATGGCAAACACTAATGACCTGGCAGCAGACCAGAATACACATATGGATGGTTAATGTGAAGAATTTCTCAGTTTGCACTTCTGTAATTCAAGACAGGCGACCATGACATGGTGCTGGCTGGTGACTTGTTGCTCAGTTTGACCTCATTTTTTCCCATGTTCTGTGAGGTACATCCCCTCAGACACCCTCAGAGACACATTAATCTGCTACACTGAAAAGAGGTCAGATGTTTGGAATTGTGAGGAAATGGTTTTGTCATTCTTTTTCAGTGGGAGGTTGCAATGATGCATGTAAAAGCTCTTCTGTCCTGCTTTCCAGAGAGACCTATTACTGATGCTCTTCAGCAATAAAGAAAGACAGGTTCAGTCCCTTATTGTTGATTGAGGTTCATAAAAAACAGGTAGGGGTGTGTGAAGGAGGAACTTAATTTAGGATACTGAATGTCAGAATTACAGTGAACTATAATAGTTTACGAAAGCTGTATGCTAAAAGAACAAGCCATAGCAATTAAGAAAAATAGACAATTCAACATTTATTCTACAGTTTCAAGTTTATACCAT
Source organism: Pangasianodon hypophthalmus (assembly GCF_027358585.1). Taxonomy (NCBI): domain Eukaryota; kingdom Metazoa; phylum Chordata; class Actinopteri; order Siluriformes; family Pangasiidae; genus Pangasianodon; species Pangasianodon hypophthalmus. The sequence continues at coordinate 6,832,329 of NC_069730.1, read as the reverse complement.
TTAGATCCAGGTAGTTAGTGTACAGATGAAGTGAGAGAGCTGGAGAGACTAAAGCACTGCTGCAATGCTTTGTTTAGGTATAAATGTTGTGAGGGCTAAATACCACTGGCACCACTATAAGCAGTTAACTGAATGTAGGAAACCTAACTGAAAATAGGCCAACATGTTGCTGAAAGAAGTTTAAACTAAAAAGTTCAACTCAGAATTTCATTACAGAATAAATCTTGGATGCCACTGAAGTTCACATGTTAATTATAAATGTTAATAAGCAAGTTGTTCAGTAGAATTTTTAACTGGCAGACAAAATAAATCTAAAGTTCAGTTAACAAGTTCAACCGGAAGTAGTTGAACTGTGACAAGCATGCTGATGATGTGTCAGTTCAGAGTCATATCCTTTCTTCTTCCTGTTCTGAAGTTTACCACCAGCTGAAAAATCAGTTGCACAGTGATCCATGCATTCTTAATCAACTCACAGCCTGTAAATTCTTTGCTATATAGCGGGAAAGATATAAATTCTTGATCACTTCTTGTTCTGTGGAAATCAGGTTTTAGTTCTTTGTTTCAGACCCTCATTTGATTTATACAGTTATTGATTTTGTCTCGCCAGGACTCATTTCCTCCACGTTCGCCTTCATGACACATTTTTCAAAAACTCCCTCGAGTTTTTGTTTTAGAACAAAGTAACTTTCTGACCCAATGTCTTAGCAACATCTCCATGCTCTTTTATAGTACAGACACACCCCATTACCTACAGTGATGTCAGTGATTACTGTAGGCACCACTCAGGACCAATAAATCTCTAATGATGAGAAATACACCATAATTAATTTAAGAGTAAGAGCTCTCTGGCCTGCCAAAGAAAATCGCAATGCTAAATTGATCGTTAAGAAGGATTTTCTTTTGAGGTTAAGGCAATTGTTAGAAAGTTTGCATGTTAGATTCTGGCTCATGTTAGATTTGGTGACTCACAACAACATCTAGCTTCTGTCCAGAAAATGTAGATAATACAATGTAATAATGAGTCCTGAAGGAAATTGGACTGTTATATCCACAAGTGTTATTTATGTCCTAGGTACAGCAATTTAACCTGAAATATCAGATATCAGTCTATATTGGTATATTTCCACTAAAAAATATGGATCCCCTAACACAGGTAGAGTTGCCACCATTTTCTCAATGCAAGAGGAAGAGAGAAGATAGTGTTTTTCTCTGAATGTGTTATGCTGCTTCAGTGTGAACAGATGCAGTTGGCTGGCTTTACGTGGCTCAGAGAAGCACAGACTTCATCCTCTCCTGTTGGTAGTTGTTGTATGATAAGGCAGAGCTGGCTGGTGGGTGGTAATTGGCAGGTAACCAAATTGGGGAGAAAATGGGGGGAAACAGTAATGGGTAAAGGTCAATATTACAAATAAAAAAGCATAATAATTCATAACAAATATTAAGGAAGGAATAAAACACAGGTGGGCCGTTACCAGTTCATTATTTACCTATAACACCATAACACTATATAGAAACATATTGTACTGTACATACACACAAACAGAGCTCACTCTTTCACTTGCATTGCAGCATACTAACTAGATTAATTCATCATTTTTGTTCTCCATTTTGTTCTCAGTTCCACGTGTTAAATAATGTTGATATATTGCACGGCATGTCCTGACAGACATAACCTTTTCACCTTTTTTTTTTTTAGATTACATTCCTTTTAACTCCACGTTCTCTTTTCCTGTTGCTGTTCTCTTTCAACAAAGATAATCTGTTAATATACCACTGGTCTGATTTAAAATTAAATTAATCAAATTATAACTAATCTGTTTCAAATAATTCACACACAATAACTGTCCACAATAACTGTTAAGTGTAAAATATCTATATTTTTACTTCAGATATAATTAGACACACAGTTTTGTGCCTGACAAAAGCAGGCTAAGGGAGTAGCCATGATCACTGAGTATGCCACAGATCCCCTTTAGAGCATTTTACCAGTACCGTGTGCTGATCCCATGCTCTTATTGTGACATTTGTTATTTTCATTTCCTGGTCCTGTCTCCTTTGTTATGTCATGTTGTCATCCTGATTGTTTCCACCTGTAACCTGTTTAGTTTCCTAATTAATATGTCTATTTATTCCGTCTTGTTTCTCAATGTCTTTGCGAAGTTTCATTCATGTTAATGTGCGTCTCAGCTTCCTAACTTCCATGTTATTGTTTATTGGTTTTGCCTGTTTCTCATTTTGATGCTGCCTGCCTGTTTTTCAACCTCTGTTACAGTCTGTGACAATGATTTCTGGTTTGCCCAAAATAGACTACATGTTGATTTTCAGCACTTGCATCCTGCTTCAATACCCATGTTACAGAAAACTTAGCCATTTAAGGATGCAGCGAATCAAGCTGTGCAGTGTAAGAGCTATCATGCTGGAGAGCTGAAGTCCAGTAAGTTGCTCCCTCTCCCTATGCTGGCATTTGATTCATGCAACACGCATCACGTTCACGCAAACATTTCTAATGGGTATTCCAGCTCCCTACGATGGCTGCGAATTCTCACCTAAAGGATTTTTACTTCGGTGTGAATACTATTTTTAAAGCCTGGGGGATCCAAAGCCTGATGAGAGTGAGAAGGTGAGGTTCATGCTATCACAGCTTACCAGTGAAGCTCATTTATATGCTGAACATGTGCTTATGCATGGACACTGGGGACTAACAATAGTCAAGAAGTTTTTCATTCTTCTGAAAGGACAATTTTATTTAGCCAAGAGGGAGATCTTACAAAATAGCATTAACACAGACTAGGAATAAATCAAAATGACAAAATAATAAAAAAGAATTGAACTCTCTTGCCCTGTGATGGAATTGCATCCCATCCAGGGTGTATTCCCACCTCACACCTAGTGTTCCTGGGATAGTCTCCGGGTCCATCCCAACCCTGATCAGGATAAAGTGGTTACTGAAGATGAATGAATGATGAAATCTGGCAGTGTATTAGCACATTAATACAGTAAATAGGGAGCGACATTGCTTTTTTTTTTTTTTTTTAATATTGTTGATTGGCTGGGAAATGAACTAAAGGTGTTAATAAAGAGATGTTGGATGAGATGTTTCTGTTTCCACCAGGAGGCAGCACCACAATCTAGCCAGAAGTCACATGACTTTCACACTGTGAAAGAAAACCACACATTTCCTATTATACACAAATTTCATAGATGGAGAAATAAAGTATCTTAGGATAAAAACAAGATCATATATTTACATATTTTAAATCAGATAAGCATAAACTCTGTTATACAAAGCTTTTATGAGAGGCTCTTAAGCATACAAGTGAATCAAGTAACCAATCATATAGCTGTGACAGAAGCCAACTTCAAACTGCACAACAGGTTTTTTTTTCAGTTACAGGGGTTACTGTATTTGTTTTTATAGGTATTTGTAAAGACCTATAAAGAATTACTATATGTTAATGTGAGTGATTGGTTTTAGAAATGTTTGAGGAACATTTTTGTTTGTGGAAATCGACTGTAAGGCCTGGCTTTTCTTTTCTAATTAATGCATTTAATTCCGATCATTGGGTATTATTAATGTAGAAAAATATGCACTTTGACTTTGTGAAATCCTGATCAGAAATGTGGCCTTCCTCAGCCTAGGTGTCTTTGTTATTAAAACTATAAAAAGTTGATCCTGTTGGACAGCAAGGTCAACATCAGAAAATACTATTTAGCATGATGTGGAGTTTAATTGTTGATGTGAGGTATTGCATTTTAGTTTAGATTCATATAATATATAAATCTGATCTCAAGAACTTGCTCTAGCAATGCTCAGTGTGTTATTACTTTGATTTATTTGCCTTTCTCATCTAATCTGCAACAAAACTGACACGTCCCATTGTGTTTTTGTTACCACAGCGCTCCTGAATTGTCGATTGATTGGTCGAACATGTTGATTAATTTTCTTTAACAGCACGTCTTTGTAACATAGTGTCAGTTGCAAGGCAAATCATTTGCAAAAATGCTCCACGTAATCTGACCATAAATATATTAAAGCATAGAAAATTAAAGCAAAGGCTATAATGGCTGAAATTTTGAAGGTTTCTCTAACCTTCTTTTATTTAACATTTATGGAGTCTCCAGTGTCAGTGCTTTGTAACAGTCAGAGGTAAAAACCTCTCAGCCATGAGAAAGTCTTCACAAGACAGAAGCACTTTGCATTTTCTTGGTAAGAAGGCAAGCTGCAAAACTCACAGTGGCACAGCAGGTAGCATTGTTGATTTCTGAGCTTGGGTTACTGTGACCTGTCCTGGTTCCTAGTATGGGCTCTGGATCATCAGTGACCCTGATCAAGATGGAGAAGTTGCTGAAGACAAATGCTTGAATGAATGACAAGCTGCATTTTGTCTTATTAACTTTAAGAAAGAGAAAAAAAGAGAAAATATGGTAAATGAAAGCTAGTTATTTATGTAAGTGTGGTTCTGTAAACCCAAGATAAGCAGTGAGAACCACTATATGCCCCTGCCAATGAAGCCACAGAGTGATATATGACAAAGTATACCACTGTTATACAGCCATCTTTCTTTGGAACCTTGGCGGTTATGCAAGGCTCATAGAAGCACAATTATATATGTAACTAGCATTCTATTTCATCCATTCTATCTGCCAGGGGTGAAATAATCTCCTGGAAAACATAACAAATGAGTAACCAACACAACCTAGGACTCACTGGAATGGTGTTTGGAGATGACTGCCTCACTCACGCCCCTGGGCAAGCTGGCAAGTCATAGTCACTGGTTCACTTATATGTCATTGTGATGACTTCTACTACCCTGTGGGCCAGTTTCTATTTAGCCAAGGGATCCAATTGTGTCTCTGTAGCAGTTGAACAGTTGGTCAGATGAGGTTCAGATGGCTGTTCACACTGGAACATTCTGCAGTTTTGCCTTTATGAAATGCTGCAAGGTAAAGCTGTTGGTTTACAAAATTTGGATAATATGACCCTGGGCAGAAACCCCGGGTTTGACCACAAGATCATTACAGAGCCATCTGGAATGCTCTGCAGGTTTGCTTTCATGAAATGCTGCAGTATCAATTGATTGGTTTACAAAATTGGATAATATGACTTTGGGCAGAAACCTTGGGTTTAAACACAAGATCACTGCAGAGCCATCTGGCCACTAATGAATTTAAGGCAAACTCATCACCAAAGCATGCAGTTCACCCACTCTTTTTGTTGAAGTAATAGCTAGCAAAAAGATTCTGAAAAGAAAGCTTTTAGATACACCAATTTCAGTTTGGCATCTTGCATAGGCTTGTAAGAAGGGGCCTTAAGGTATTCAAGCACAAGATCCAACAGGCTCTTGGGGAGTCATAGTAGATGGAGGCACCTCAGACCTTTCAGAAAGGTTGTAATAAGTTTATGAGCCCCTAGAGAGATACTTTCCTTAGTGTTGTGACATGCCACAATGACATGCCATAGATCTTTAGTGTAGATGGAGATGTGCCACTGACTAGCAGTTCCTGAAGAAAGTTTAGTATTTTAAATTAAATAAGGCTGTGCACCAGATATAATCAATGAGTTCCACACCGTTCATGGACAACAGCTTCCACCTAAGGGCATACAAAGACCATGTACTAGGGCTTCTGGCAATCAGGAGTGTTTCCTGAACTACTAGGTAACAATCCTAAGACCACGTTTTGTCTTGAGGAGCCAAAAAAACACGGGTGACCTAGCTGGGGGTGCCAAATCTTTCGGTTCATTTGAGATTGTCTAATCCAGCCGCATGCTGATGACCCTACTTAAAGTCTCCCTGTTCCAGCAAGCCTAAAGGAATTACTGCTGTGGGGCTGCCACCAGCCATCCTAGTATCCTCAGAGTCAGTAACACAAGTAGTAGCCTGGAAGATTTGATTTGATTGTGGAGTGCAATAATTTCACAGAGTGATAGGGTGAACATAGCCTCACTGTAATAAATGGTTCGGCTTGTTTTTGTTTTAGGAGCTCTTTTCTGAGTTCACTGACTGAGTGTCATAATGTGAGGAAGAATGGCACATGTCCCAAATGGTCTGCTCGCTGGTGGGGGCACATAGCAGCAGTCATCAAAGTACAGCAGTATCCTGATGCCTCTGGCCATCAGAGGAGACAGGCCTGCCTACATACATTTCGAAAATATCCATGGCATTAGAGAGAGATAGAAGAATAGAACTTTGAATTAGAATGCTTGTCCTTGGAGGGCAAATCTCAAAAATCATATGTGTTCTAGGGCAATGTGTACCAGTCCTTTGGTTGCATGGCATGAATTATATCTAAGAACTTCAACATGGGAAAGGAGAAGGCTTTTAAGAACTAGTTCAGCCTTTTCAAATCCAGAATTGGTCGGAAACTGCCATCCTTCTTCTGAATGACAAACTGAATTTAGTCAAAGACTTTCTTCTGAACTATGGGGTGTACCTTCTCAATTGTGCCTCTGTCCAAATTCTTGGATCTGGATCTTGGATCTTGGACTGGCAACCTTGTTGGGGTCTGATCCCCCCGAGGACCTGATATCCCTGGAACTTCATCATCAGGACTCACTGATCTGATGTAGTCATTTACCAATGATCAATGTTTTCAGCTAAAAACTGCCTACCTCTGGCCCCTACACTTCATGAGTGTGATCCACTGGGCCCATTAGTGGTTGGGGTGGGGGTCACCGGGTTATGGTCGATCTCACAGGATGAATGGGGAGAGCTCAGGTGCCTGCTGGGAACTTCAGGGCATGAGTGTCTTAGAGTTTGAATGACACACATTAATGTGACCATTGAAACATAGCAACAGACTGTGGTGACCTTAGGGGGCTTAGTTAGTTAGTTATGCTGCTCTTCTCTCCAGGGCTCCTTTGGCAGCGGGCCCAAAAAGCTATCCTGGCCAGATTATATAAGTTAATTTCCATGTGTCAAGCAGCATAAAGTGTGCCAACCACACATGGCATGGTGTATAACCATCATTTGTGTAGAGATTTTTGTAGAGATGCCCCATGTCCTGGCCCAGGTCTCCCACTGCTAGGAGTGAAACCTCAACCAGCTCCACCACAAATGGATCTCTGTCTGCAGATTGAAGTTATCTAGTACAATCAGTAAAAGAACTAAATTGGGGAAAATATTGTAATATCTCACTGGAACGTTTCTGCTCATTATGTTAGCTAAAACTCATGCAGGCACAGAATTGCTGTCAGAATTGCCCAAAATTTCTTCTAAAGCTTTCAATGCAATCTTTGCAATGTGGCACAGTAAATTCCCTCATGACTGATGCTGTACAAAAGAGTGCATTCTGTGCTATGGGCTGTACATCATTATCCAGTCCTATTCGTGCCTCTGTGACAAGCTGCACAATCTGACTAAGCAACTGAACTGGGAGCAGAGTGTGTCAAGGTGGGGAAAAAACACTCAAACATGCTAGGAGTATGTGACCACTACAGGCTACTAGTCTGTCTGGAGTGGGAGTTTAGAGGTAAAAAAAAGCAGAGGGATAATGATCCAGAAGTGAGAATAAAAGCGGTGATGGAGGGTAACCAACTCCAGCCCCAGGGTTATTGCATTAGCAATGCATCTCATGTAGTGGGCTAGATTACCAGTACCTCAACTATGCTTGCCATAATAGCTACAGGCCTGCTAGTTAGCCAGCTGGCAGGGCATGTGGAAAACTCTGAGCTGAACGCTGACAGATAAGCAAAGCTGGCGGAAACAATGAGCATCAGTGGTAGAATTAAATAAAAAGTATGTTTGTATGAAAAATGAATTGGGCTAAATAGTAAGAGTGCCACAACTACGGCTAACTTCACAAGCTCAGTGGTGAAGAGTAAAAACTTAGAGCACAGTCTCAAGACGTTGCACAGTTAGCTCCATAAGGTGCATGTACATGAGGTCAGACGTGTGTGAGGTGAGAAGAAGAAAGGTAAAGATGGCTGTATGACAATGGTATTTATTGTAAATATTGTCTCATACTTTGTGATTTTGTTGGAAGGTTTTGGAATGTATTTTGCTATACTATTTTGCCCACTGCTCCATCAGGACAGGCAGAAATATCAGTTCAGTTCAGGACTTAACTCTGCTTCTCTAGTGTTGATGTGATATTGGTCTCAAGAAGAATGTGTGCAGAATTCAATGTGGAAGGCTTGGCTTCATGAAGCTTACATATACTACAACAAGTTATGCTACCTCTGCATGAACTCTTACTGTCACTCATGGTGCATTCATACCAAAGAAGCAGGACCCCAGATCACCCATTAAACTAACCAAGCACCACATAGACACAGACATGTAAGGTAAATCACAGCACTACTCAGCATGTCCCAATAAAATGTGTCATACAGTCCTTCCTGTGCTGCTCTCTTGTCTTTAGTTTGAGTTACAGTGAAACAAAGCCTGAATTCCTGTCCTCTCAAAAAAAATTGATAGACTAATCCATCATAGTGAAGCTGGGGTAGAGATCTGTTTTCCCAGCAAACACTTGAAGGAAAAAGAAAGGAGAGGGAGATATACTTTTAAGGACTTTGTAAGGTGGTCTTGCTCTCTTCAGTTGCACAAATTCCTGAAATATTTCATAATGGTCCTGAAGTTATAGAGCAAAATGCTGTCAAAACAGTTCAGGTCTAAAATGTGTTCTAAAATGTGTTCAATCTCTCTTCAGAGTGGAAGAGAGGTTTTTCCTTAGGTACCAGTATACTCCTTAGGTTAAAACATAGGTCACGTTTTTAAAACCTGCAATTAGTGCAAAGTACAAAAGTGTTCCAAGGCAGCAAGAAACCTAGTAAATTCCATGCAGGCTTATGAAAAACACCCCATTAGCTCCCCTAATTCATTTCCTGGTCGTTTGATGTTAATCAATTGAGTCAATTAGTTCATGATTTTTCTTTATTAGACACAGCCCATGATTTTGATCATGAAAAATCTTTCCTACATTGCATCACCTGTTGTTCCTATTTTCTAGGTTATATGGAAATAAATTATTGTTTACTGCTTCTCTGCTCCAAGATATGAAATAAAGTGAGTCATGTTTTTTGCTACATTGTTTAAAACATTTTCATATCAGTATAACAGTGCTATAATTCTAGTAGTCAGACATACAGAGTTGTATTTCTAGTGTTTGTTTTGGCTGTTAAGCCCTAATTGGACTGGATTAGTTTTATATTGGGGGTTGGGTTAATGTAATGATTAAAGATGTATGTTTGGGATTTTAGTCCCAAATTTGTCATGTCAGAACTTCATACAGACTATGTGTTTCTGAATCTCGAAAGATTATTCCTACCTTTTAATTTCAATAAAATCATCTGTTGTAATAACCCAGGTAATATATCCCTTGCCAATTGACCTGTTGACCTGTTGGTAGAGATTCCGTAATATCCCATGAACTATTTTTTTTTTTTGCATTAAAGATATGAGGTGTATGTAGTATGCATGGACCTTTTGGTGTGATGACTATTCATACATTGCAACACCCCAGTCACTGCAATTTATATAGAGATCTCTTTAATTTACATAGAGATGACTTATCCCATATGAATTGGTCATAATTACTACAGACTTTCTCCAGCAGCATTACTTTGCAGACGTGTCTGTCCGAAGACTACTTTAGACTGATGGCAAAGCTGATAACAAACAAGGTCACTTTAATCAATTCCTTGTTCTCCTAGTTTCCTTGTTCTTCTAGGAATTCATTCATTTCAGAAAGTTTTGATTAGAGTGTTTAGAGAGGCAGAAATAAAATTGTCTAAAGTTAAAATTTAAATAATAGTGGATGTTTTCGACATCTGGTATACTATTACACACATACATATAACTTATTATTTAACATTTGTTTCATTTTATAGTAGTCTGCATGTGTTAACCATTTTTCAATTGGGTTAGTACAGTAATGATTTTTACACCAGACTTAGTCTGAGAATTTAATCAGTATGCACTTGGAAGCAGTAGCAGGGATTTCTTCTTTATTACAACCCAGGAATTTGGAACTGTATCAAGGACAGGCATTTAACTAGAGCAGGTTGCAGAAAGATGGATGTGGGTAGAACCAATTTAGCTACTAGTGTAGCAGGCCAGCATTATAGTTGAGGTACTGTGACAGGAAAGGTGGTGACATCTGCTGCAAAAAGGCTCAAGATTCACACAAAGTCCAAAAGGTTAGTTAAAAAAACAGCCAGTGAGTCTAAACACTGCTATCAGTATACTCTGGATATCCGCAAGCAGGTTGGTAAAGATTGGAAATTGGAAATGGAGGCAGTATACATTACAATGTATGGCCAAAGTATGTGGGCACCTGACCATCACACCCATATGTGGGCCTTCTCTAAATTGTTGCCACAAATATGGAATCACCCAATTGTCTAGAATGTCTTTGTATTCTGTAGCATTAAGATTTCCCTTCATTGGAACTAATGCCTCTGTGCAGTTTTATGGGCTACATGCAAATAATCTGTGTCAGGAACGCTCTTTGCACATTACTGGTGATCAACATTACTGGTGAGTATGAAGAAAGTCAGCCTTGCTGAAACTTTTGTAAATCCAGATGAAAATTTTAGTTTGGTTTGACTTATGCAATTACACGTACTAAAGATTGATAAATGAGGCCAATTACATGAGAATGAGTTTGCCTCATTAGTTAATTAGTTATTTTTGTAGTGATAATTGATCAAAATTATTAACAAAATAATTAGAATTATTAACAGTGTTATTGCTTTTGCAGGAATCATTACTTTAAGTTAGAGGATTTTTGAAGAACCCACTGCTTTCTAAATCAAGTATGGAACTTAGACAGCAATTAAGTTGAATGCTGTGTTTCTGACAACTTTTTAGTAGTTTCCCTAAAATTTATTATGTATGTTATGATGAAGAGCAAGTCGCCCCTCACTCTATATATTTTACGTCAACAACATAATATCACACTGGGATGCAAAGGAATGAACATGGCCTCTCAGTGACAGTGTAAGGATTATTGCAAGAATGCATAGGTAATCAGGGAATTGTATATTCATGGAGAAGCCACATTACCTGAAGCCTATTATGGGGGACACAATGGTTTCCAAATGGACAGAGCAACATCTTTTAAGTCATCAGAACAGCTGTTGGCTCATGGACCAAAGGCCTTTATTGATTCTGGATTAAAGGGTAGTCAAGTATGGTCTACAATGGAAAGGAAATGCAGAAGAAAAGTATATCCACAGAGTAAAGAAAAATGTGTTTTATATTAGAGAGCAGTCAGAGCACTGTAACTTCACTGACAAAAATATGTGCAGTATGAAACTTTTCTAAAAGATAACAACAGGTGATGGAAAAAGTGACTGCTTTCAAAAGATTGTTCATATGTGGAATGCATAAGCACATATGGTAAAAAATGCAGTATGATTGATGTGCTGTTTGGGGATGTATTTTGCATCCCAATGCAAAATAGGGCTGTACCCTAAATTTATTGGTCAGCAGGTTGCTGCAGGTTTTGAGTTTTTATTTTCTTTCATTATTCAGTAACATAAAAACAGGTGAAAAAATAATAATAAAAAATATATATTTTTTTATTTTTACTGCTGACGCATGAAAAAGAATGTTGGGAGTTAACAACAGGGGTCCTTATTCTGGGCCACTAGGTTGGCTTCCTTCAGAATTAGTGAAGTAGTCCCATGTGCCCCATGATTCTTGCCGAGTACCAATAGCAAAGTCCTCACCTCACAGCCATGACCCCACATGGATAGCCTATAAAAGGTCCCCACTATGTCACACTTGTCCTGCTCCCATTCTTTTCTTGGTTGATGAATTGATGAATTGATGAATTTAAGTTGCTATGTATAGTATTCTAATACTTTGCTTCTTGCTAATTATTCTTAACTCTGAACTGTCAAAGGAGGGTGCGTTGACATACTCCTAGTGTTTGACTTACTACTGTTTGCGAACTTGATTGTGTATTCAGAACAGACATGTGGCCTATTTTTTGTGTCAGTGGGTAGCAGTGTGGTTACTGTGGACACAGAGTAACTAATTTCATAATTTTATAAATTCATAAAATGTTGTGAATTGGACTTTTCCAGCCTCATGTATTTACACTGCAAAAATGACATACAAGCAAGTGACAATATCTTGAATATACCTTCATTTATCCAGTATTTCCTATTATAAGGTTACAATAAAACTAAATATAAATGCTTTTTATACTAATGTCTTTCTTTAAATTTCCTTATTGTATTGGCAGATCATTTTGCTTCTTATTAGAAATTGGTTTTATCATAGACCTTACGATGCAATTTGGACACATCATCAGTGATGTAAACTGGGGTCATCTGGTGTTTTGGGTGTTTCAACATCAGACACCCTCACACAGGCGAACCAGCCAGGGGTGATCAGGGCCTGAGTTGTGTTCACATGAATAAAATTAGCAAAATTATATACCAGTTGATGCTTGGTGCATAATACAGGACTGCAGCTCAGCAGCAGTGTCAAATATGTTACAGATTTATATTATGTTTATATTATTATTTATATAATGCTGCCCCAGTGAAACTCAAGCTGGATCTTCCATTTGAGTGAATGCATAACCCAATTTGTGGTATGCAAGCAAGCGAATGAGGTATTCAAAATGAATCAGTTTAGCAATTTCAAGGACATGCTACTCAAGAAAACAAGTTTGCTCTCTTGGGCTCCCAGCCATAGATAGCTGTGGCATCATCAGGATTTGAACTGGTGATCTCTAGATGATAGGACAAACAAATTTCTGTTGCACCACTCAGGAGCCCATTTTGGTTGCGTGGTTTACCCAAAGGCAGCTCAACACTACTATTGCACTGAAGTGCTGGACATCTCCAGTTCACTAAACTCATTTTTTGGAAAGCCAGCTAGAAGATCTACCCTAAAGATATTCATGGCATATATATTGTCTGTGTACCAGGGATTGGCTGAAAGTTTGCCACTTAAACTAGTCAAAAATTTTCTCAAGGCATGGAACATCTCTGACTTCCACACAAAACAATGGCCTGGCAGTGGGTTCTAGACTTGCTGCTAAGCAATGTGTGCAATTTGTCATTTAAACCAACAGAAGATGCAGATATATAGTGTCTTTCACTTAAGACAGCTTTTTTGCTGGCCTGGGTCATTCAGTTGACAAAGATGGCCAGAGGACGAGCATAACATTGCGTGGGGTCACGATAATAAGGTAATAACTTTGCTGCTAGGTAATAACTTTGGTTCTCAGCAAGGAAACAAGCACGCAGGGACACCCCACTACTTCCCAAGGTAACAGCTCTGGCAATACTCCTTTTAGTTATACAACCAGGGGTACATACGTACATACATACCCTTCTGTTCTACTTCTTTATGTTCCGGGTAGATCCTTCAGAACTGGTGGAGGCCATATATTGAAGTCATCTTCTTTCATTCATCTGTCTCCTGGGGGGAGACCAGAGTACCCAGAGGAAACCCACTCAGACGCAAGGAGAACTTGGACTCTGGAGATGTAACCGACACTACCAGCTGCCCCAACATGCCCAATAATTGAAGATTTAGGTCAAATGATGCTAGTTAGGTTACTAACATTCTAGTGAGAAATCGTGCCAGCCAAGTTGGCAGATGCACATTATGATTAACATTAAACAGAATTACATGTGTCCACAGTTTAGTCTTAAAATTTAATAGAACACTAAATAAAACTACAGATTACCACTTATTTCCCCAAAGACATTTTCAATATCTTTCAATATAGTTAAATTACTCAACAATAACTATAAGTAGATTCATATGAAACAAATGGACACATACTGTTTCAACTATGGAAGGGCCTGAAAGAAAATCTTTTCTGACCCTCACAACTGCAACCCTGGACACTGTTTTGCATCAAAAGTAGGAGAATTGTGTACAGTATATTGCCAGTGCAAGATGTGCATAGTGCCTGACATAATATCCACGTAGAGCCAAGAGTAAGGCAATACACTGGTTGTTCAACAAAGCATATTAAATCATAATTTATTTGTTCAGACTACAAGGCCTCACAGTATGTAATGTGAAACAACTTTTTCTATATGCCATTGTTAGCTGATGGAAAGTCTGTACTGATCTGTAACCGGAATGTCACGTTGCAAGTTATGACTTCCACTGTTTGAGACAAAACTTTCAATTTGACTGGAAAGAATTTTGGCCTGCTAGAGTCCACTGGCACATTTAGGCTTTCCACTGAGTTTTTCAGGAAGGACCGGTTCACTTAAGGCAACCATCTGGCCATATTAGAAAAAAAGCAAATAAAAACTTGCTTCTTGAAGAAGTCCCAGTTCCTAATTAACACTGAATACCCTATCAGTTACAAAAATATGATAATTAAATAGTTAAATCCTCATTGTTGATTGTTTCTTAATATAAAGGTAGACATGTAGGTCAAACACAGCACTAAATATTTTGTTTTGTTTTTTAAATCAGATTTTCTTTCTCAGTACTACTGTATAAATTGATGCAAAAAGTGTAGTGCTCGGTTTGAGATCTTCCAAAAGTTTCAACTGAGGACTAGAGCACAGGTTCCCAACCTTGTACCTGGAGTACCTCCTGTCCTGTACATTTTAGTGTTTTCCCTGGTCCCAACACATCTGTTGTCTGGACCTTGCCATTAACATTAACTACACCATTATAAAACCCTTCTCTGTAGTGTAAAACCTGGTCATTATTTTAGAAGTTTCGACTCCCATGAAAACATGACATTATTTTTTTTAAGTTTCATCAGTTAAAGAAATACTTTTTACTTTAGATTTTTGCCTTCATACTTCCACTTTTAATTGAATAAGACACTTTCACTTAAGTATATTTCTCTGTCCACTATGGTAGGCAGGTCTTTTAGTATTTCATATTTTAAAAATCTAAATTGTGACCTCGCTACTGAAATGTTCTAATGTTACATACAGTATAGTACAGTACAGTTGTAGAGTAACACTAACACTGCTCAGTAAACTGACTGAATTTTTATATGTGTGCAATTCGCCAGTGTTGGTGGGCAGATGCCTCCTCATCAGACTCTGAGTCATTCTGTTCACACAGGGTCATGTTTCCTGAATGTGCATAGTGCCGTGCTAGCATAACATAGGAAGGGTGGCAAGGGAAAAGGATGGGGCTGGGATGGCAGAAGGACATGGGCCCTTTCCTATTTGCATATCATGCATATTCATAGATGAAGGACTAGAACATCTTTTTTGAGGTGTAGAAATGTTTCTTTGTCACTTTAGTAGTTTCTTGGCTTTTTGAAAATCAAACCAAGTTACTGTCCAAAATTTACAGTATAAATTTTAAGTTTTAAAATTACATGTTCAAGAGTAATTTAAGATCTCTATGGACATGGAAAAGCCAGATTGCTAATGGGGTCATTTTAGGAAAAAAAAAAGTCCTACTAATATTCGGGGAGGTAGATCCAGTGCTGCAGAGAAAGGCCTGACTGCAAATCTTTATGGAATCAGGAAAAACACTTTTTAATTAGCAGGATGACGTGTATTAAAATGAACTTCAACACTTGGACTTGAGCTTCCTATGCTGATGATTTTCACAGTTGAAAAATTTCCTTCACAGTTTTAAAATATCCTGATTAAAGACATTCAGCAAGGCAGTGAAAAGCAGTATGCACCAGGTGGTCTTAGTTTATGGCATGTACCAGCTGACCTCACTTAGAGAAAATGTTTAGTGCCTAGAAGAATATTTAGTGGAAGATGACGACATAGGCACTATGTGTTCAGGCTACGTCAATATTCTGATATTGATCGGAATTTGGCAATATTCTAATTAGTATTGAGTAATGTAAACTCCACAATCCAACTGCCCAAGCCAGAATAAGACAATATTCTGATTCCCCAAATTCCAATTCTCACCCTGTTTTAATCGGACATTTGTTGCATGTAAACACCTTACTCAGAAAATCCACTGAAAGGAGATATATGTACATGCTCCGTCTGCAAGGAATTGTGGATGCTAACAGATGCTTAGCTGTAGGCTAGGTATTTAGGAATGGCAACTCAGGCGTACTTACAATATCCATGTATACAGGAATATTCAGATGCCTGTATGCATATAAACATCGTATTTGGAATATGGGTGCAACCTGAATACAGACCTTAAACTGAATTTGATGTGTATGTAAATGTAGCCATTGTCTCACACTGTCACAGCTAAACCAACATACACTCACTGTCCATTTTATTAGGAAAACCTGAACACCTGCACATTAATGCAATTATTCAATCAGCCATTCATGTGGCGGCAGTGCAATGCAGATATCAGTAATTCTGACTGTCGCATGGTTGTTGCTGCCGGACAGGCTGGTTTAACTATTTCAGAGACTGCTGCTCTTCTGTGATATTCAAGCACAACAATTTCTAGACTTTACAGAGAATGGCGCAAAATAAAATTCAGTGAGAGGCAATTCTGTGGGTCGAAATGCCATTTTGATGAGACAGGTCAGAGGAGAATGGCCAGACTGGTTCTAGCTGACAGGAAGGCTAATGATAACTCAAATAACTACTCTTTACAACTGTGGTGAGCAGAAAAACATCACAAAGTGCATAACATGCAGAGCAGAAGACCACATCTGGTTCCACTCCTGTCAGCCAAGAACAGGAATCTGAGGCTACAATGGGCACTGGCTCACTGAAACTGGACAGAACTCGAAAAGAAAATGATCAGAGAATTTTTTTTTTCCAATATTCAACTGTCCATTTTAGGTGAGCCTGTGGCCACTGTAGCCACAGATTCCTGCTCCTCTGCTGTTGTAGCCCATTTCACTCAAATTGAAATGCTCACCCAGACCGTATGTCACCAACAACCATGCCACGGTCACCACGATCACATTTTCCCTACTGTGATGTTTTATGTGAACATAAACCAGAGCTCTTATCCTGTATCTGCATGATTTTATGGAGTGTCCTGCCACCACATGATTGGATTGCATGAATGTGCAGGTGGAATTGCATGAATGTACAGGGGTACAAGTGCTCCTATTAAAGTTTCCAGGGAGTGCATATAGGGATAACATAGATTCCACAGATCTGACAACAGATTATAAAATGAAACTGCTCTTAAAATTGCATTCCCAAAATGCAAGCGTTTTATGAGAGGTTAACAATCTATGCACATATAAGAAGTTTTTCAGAGCATCATACTGAAGAGAACTGTGCAGAAATACCACAGTTATTGTGTTTTTTTTTTTACCAAAACACAAGTTTGATTTTTGACAAACTTTTCTCCAGCTTGCCAGAAGATCGTCTACACTTATTCAACACACTATTATGTCATTAAACAAATGATAGTGGTTATTTGCTGAACACATCCCACAGTGTTTGATGAGTTGGCTTCTAACAGGGGGGGTAATTCATGTCATAAAGGCTTAACAGTTCATCATGTTTTTCCTTTTTTTTTTCTTCAGATTGAATGTCCTCAGTGGAAACCCAAACCAACATTAACACCTATTAGTGGTTTTACCACTGACTGCTGAAAATAAAGCTAATGCCTGTTCAGTTTGTGAATGGAGTGAAACGGACCTTTATTTATAGTGCTTCAGGAGAATTTGTGATTAGTAATAGAACAATCCTTGAATAACCTCTATTAACCTCTCCCTCAACCAGAGTGTTGTCCCCATATGCTTCAAGTCCTCCACCATTATTTCTGTCCCCAAAACCGCTCTAGTTGCTTCCCTGAATGACTACCTTCCTGTAGCACTCACTTCTATAAAGTGCTTTGAAAAGCTGGTTAGAAACTACATCTGCTCCATCCTCCCCAGCCTAGACCCATTACAGTTTGTATACCGGTCCAACAGGTCCACAGATGACGCCATCAACCAAACCTACACACTGCCCTCTCCCACCTGGACCAGAGGAAAGGAAACTATGTGCGAATGCTGTTTGTGGATTACAGGTCCGCCTTTAACACCATCATCCCTTCGCACCTCTGCAAAAAGCTTAAGGATCTGAGACTGAACTCCTCCATCTGCCACTGGATTCTAGACTCCCTGACCGGACGCCCCCAGGTGGTCAGGATGGGAAACTACACCTCCTCCACACTCACACTCAGCATTGGAGCTCCTCAGAGCTACGTCCTCAGCCCCCCTGCTGTACTCCCTCTACACCAGAGACTGCACGGCCACACACAGCTCCAACAAGCTGGTGAAGTTCACCGATGACACAGTGGTGGTAGGCTTCATCACCAACAACGATGAGAAGGCCTACTGATTATTGACTACGGGAAGAGGCAGGTGAGGAACAACAGTCCCCTGTTGATCAATGGGGCCACAGTCAAGAGGGTGAGCAGATTCAAATACCTTGGGGTCCATCTCACAGAAGACCTCTCATGGACTACACACAAACAGCTTGCTGACAAGAGGGCACCAGCGTCTCTACCATCTACAACATCTGGCCAGGTTTAGGGTCTCTCACAGGGTGCTGAAGGCTTTCTACACTGGGGTTGTGGAGAGTCTTCTTACTGGAAACATCGCCACCTGGTTCGGGAAGGACCGGAATGTACTGTCCAGAGTGGTGAGGGCAGCAGAGAAGACCATCAGGACTTCTCTCCCCTGCATCACATATGTCTACAACTAGCGATGCAAGACCAAGGCCAGGAGGATTGTAAAAGACTTTCACCACCCCGGAAACAGTATCTTCTCAGTGCTCCCATCAGGGAAGCACTACCGGATCCTGGGGACCAACACAGAGAGACTCAGAAGGAGGACACTACTGAATGAGGACACTTGAGAAGTCTGCATATTACTCTACCTCACACACAGACACACATACACAAACAGTTGCACTATAGATAAACAAAAACTCTTGCACTCTTGCACTATGAGAGAATTTTTTGCATGCTACATTCCTCTTAAAGCTGCTAAGCATTCCCCCAAAACCTGCTAAACATATTTTTACATATAACGTCTATATGTCTACTAGATACTATTTTATTTTATTGTTCTATTTTATTTCATTATATTCTGTTTTATTATGTATCACTGTTGCACTGTGGCACGAGGCACTAAGGAAAACGTTCCACTACATTAATACATCACATGTATGTAATATGTATGTGACAAATAAAGGACCTTGAACCTTGAATAGCCAGGGGAATGTCCTCTTATAAACCAGCATTTCTAATAATATCTATAATATATTTATAATATCTTTTGATTTGTCTTACCACTTTAAAAACACTTTCGTTATCTGGCTATTTGATCATAGCCAGATGTGAGTTCTATTACCAACCTTATTATATTTTTGATTCATCATTCAACTGTTATAGTAATTACATTTGGTTCTGATCAAGTTTTGCTTCACATATATAGCATTTTTCTCAAGTTAAAAATGATATGAATGTGAAATGTCACATTTTGGCATCTCATGCCTTTCTTTGCTTCGTGAACTCTATTTAACTCTTAAATGAGTGATATAGATGAAAGTAATGGTTGACTTTTTAGAATGCCATTATCATAAAATGATAAAATGATACAAAATGTAGTTAACTACCATCCTTGTTAATGACAACACTAAGAACAGTAAGGGGATTTTACTGATTTACATTTTTTAAAATAATTACTAATTTACTTTAAATCTATAATTTGGGTAACAGGATTATAAAAGTATAACAGGTAACAGGGTTGAGTGAATGTGGTGGGACACTAAAATGTACATTTTTCATAATCAATAATAGATGACTCATGAGAAAGGATGTTTCAAGCATGACATGTTAAATGAATTCACACATCAATGCAAAAAAAAGAGATTCTTTTTAAGTATGTTGAAATAATGGTATGTAAATCAATGTATCTGAAAATTAGTTTTTGTTTCAAATGTACCTACTTGCCATCTCATATATTTATCATATAAGCATCCAGTTGCCAAATAATAATATCAATATTTTTGTGCTTTAACCAGATTATATTTTCACACATGAACGAAAACCTTCAGCTCACCATAAAAATTTTGCTCAAAGTTTTGATGAGTTAAGAAGGAATTTGGTTTTAAACTGATGAGTGGTGTAGGCCAAAGGGAGGAGGAATTTAATTACCTTCACAGAGACTTTATAAAGACACAGTGACCTTCTCTGCTCCATCTATCATTTCCCTGGAAAGAATATTAACATTGAGGAGTTGTGGCTGAGAATTAGACAAAGTATGCATGCAGTATCCCAGCGTAGACTTTGAGACAAGCCATAGATCATCAGGGACATATACAGTTTGCCAGGGGCTACATGTTTAAATGTTGTGAGTAGGGGTGCAATTAGGGATGCCATTAAGCATAGAGGTTCAGTAAATAGACACTAGGATAAGTAGGTATGTGGGGATCACATTCCAAACCATCAGATCAACACCAGATCAACAGATCAACACCAGACCATCAGACCACACAACTGCCATCTCAGTTCTCAGCCATCTGAGTTCAAAGACTACAAGGTAATGGTGTAAACAATTGCCAGTGGGTGAGCAATTATTCTGCAGAAGGAGAGCACTTTCTAGACTGAGAATAGTGTTAATGATAAGGCTGTTAGGTCTCTTCTGTTAAACAGCATGATGCGCACAATGGTATGATCAAGCCAATTCCTTTTGGAAAGAAAGCATTACATATATGAATAGGTATTTTCTGTGTAATATTTTGTATTCTGGATTGGAAATGACAAACATTTCCTGTTTCATCATAGAAAGTTTTATGACTCAATTTTTTTATATCAAAAACTTATCAAAACTTAAGAGAATGTAAAAACCAGAACAGGTAAAAAAAAATCCCTGGAACTCTGGCTTCTCTTTATACTGAAATATAAGAAAAGCCAGTAGTGTCCCATGGTGGCCCCTAACCTGAATTTTGTGGACGTTGTGGAAGGCCAGGGAACTGATTAAGGTTGGCCTGAGTGATAGCATACTTGCTGCATGAGAAAGTAAGGAAAAAACCAGTATGGAGAAGACACTTGTGATGACCAAAGCTCTCCTGAGAAAGGAAAGTGATTAGTTAAGCCTCTCTGTTGATAGTACTGCAAAAAAAAAAACAGTGCGTTTACATCTTAGATTACATTAAAACGACCACATAGAGCATAGAGAAAATGGTCTACTTGATGAAAAAGATGACGTCAATGGATGATACGTTGCCTGTTTGAGCCTTGCTTGAGGGAATCTGTTTCTTTCATTTTGTTTGTACTTAGGGTTCCTTTCCCCACTGTTACTGAAAAACATTAGATCACTGTGTTTTATGTTGAAATATCTTGCATGTTGTTTCAGTTTTTCTGAAGAGTTGGCTAGGGAACATGGAAACATAGAATGTCTGAGAAACTGGGGATTTAAAATGGATTGAATTAAATTCACTGAAGAAAAAAGCACAATACAGGCATTGAAATGATGAGATATTGTGGTTTCATTGTGGTCTCAAGCTTGGCATTTAGCCTGGGCTGAATGAACTGGCATGGTAATGACAATATACGCCCGTCTGAGGAACCTTTAGTGTTCAATGAAAGGATAGTGTTCAATGAAAGGAACTTCCTAAAGGGGCTCTACTTGGAATGTTCTCTGATAGGGAAACCCCTTTCTACAATGAACCTTCAAGGGTATCTACAGCAAAACAAACCAAAGAGGCAAGAGTAATTTTCCACCCCTGGAGGTTTAATTGTCCTAGTCTCGATAATGGCTCTTTTGTTTTGTTACAGAATTACCCAAACAAATCCCAGACCTGTTTGTTGAGTAGAGCTATCATATTGTAGTATACCCAAGAGCTGCCCTGGAGCATTACATTTTCCAATCATGATATTTCTTTTCAAATCCCTCTAAAAAATCAAACTATAGACACACAAGGCTTCAGCAGATCGTCCACTGCCTCTTGGTACAGATCCCTTTACAGAGCCAAGGGTCCTAGCCCAGTCATCAGAGGATCTAACACTGCCATTGGCTCATAGTCTATCCTTTTCCTTTTCTCCATCCCTATCCTCCTCTCTCTATTTCCTTCCACATCTTTGCTCCAGCCTATGTTGCCCCGTCCTTCCATCCTCATCTGCTGCTTTCTAACCTGCCTTTAGCATTTCCACTTCTCATATTCCTCCATCCATAAACCAAAACACATTTATTTGCTTTACACACTGGATTGACAGCCATCTTGTAACAGACATAGTCACTCTTTTTTATTTGTTTAATTGTAACTGAATTCAGGAATAGGTCTGGCTTTACTTTGCTTTCTAACATTTACATGTCACATAACCAGATGCTAGATAGATAGTCTATTAATGAGTGTCATTTATCAATTGATGCAAACCATCTGCTCCTTTTTAGATGTCCATCCATCAATCCATTTTTTGTCCTGCTTATCCTACACAGAGTTAGGGGGAGCCTGAAGCCCATCCCAGGGGACTTGGGGCACAAGGCGGTGTACACCCTGGATGGAGTGCCAACCCATCGCAGGGCGCACACACACACCCACTATGGACTACAACACATGTCTTTGGACTGGACGAAGAAAGCAGAGTACCTGGAGGAAACTCCCAAGGCATGGGGAGAGCATGCATGCTCCGTGCACACAGGGCGGAGGCAGGAATCAAACCCTGGAGGTGGAAGGCAAACGTGCCAAACACTAAGCCACTCTGCCCTCCCTTCTTTCTCCTTTTTATTTATTTATTTATATTTTTTTAAGATGTCATCAATATCATTTCTGGACATCAACCAAAATGTTTGAGGGAAAATTCTTTGAGGTAGCTTTGATGCTCAAGTATACACACTTCACATCCCATTATACTGTAAGCAGAATATGACTACCTAAGATCCTGATTAACCCCAGGCATTTAAAATGAGATGCTCAAAACAAATATGACTGTTCTTGGCCATATAAATGAACTGCAAATAACAGCTAATGAGTCTTGCTGGACCTTGACAATTTTGACAGTGAGAACATTCAGAACACCTTACAATTGGAGTTGGATCTTGCTAGTTAAAAAAAAAAAAGCCCACTAAAAACAGTATACTTTGTTATGATCACTCTTGACCTGAGAAATAAAATGCACTTATAAAATAAATAAAATAATAAACATATTTTATATGAAAATAATAAAAATATTTAATTAAAATAAAATGCTACATTAACACTAAATTTGTAAATATTAATGTGAATTCAGTTGATTCAGCTGAAATATTGGGTGTTGAAATGCATCATCTGTTTGGCCCAAAGCTCTGGCAGAGGAACATCAGTGACACTGTACTGTTTATAGCTGATCTCAAGCTCTTAATGGCTCTCATTGTTTTTCTCCAGACTTTTAAAGACTTCCCATGAGCTTCTGCAATTGTCCATGAATTTTATTCACTTTCCTCACTTTCTGTTTGTGGGTTTAGCTCACAGTCCATGTTTACATTAAGTGCTTGGCTGCTCATGTACTAAATAAGACAATAAACATAGTTTATGGGATGTGAATCGACACTGCAAACTAAGCACTTGTGGTTACAGCCTATTATTTATGAGAACTTAGTTTATGTTCTGTAGTATGCACTTGCTGAAAATGATCATATCAAATGTATGCGTGTATGACAGGCTCAAAATTGGAACAATATCAGCAGCATGCACCATTGGAACGTAAGCTCTATCTTAGCCTAGTCTGAATGTAAATTTGTCACTATGTTTGAGCATACGAAAGTACTAAAAAGAATAATTTTTTAAATGTTATATTTATGTCCTTCCATGTTCAAATGCAGATTATGTTTGCAACATTTGTTGTTGCTATGGTTTATTAAAATCCCCAACAAAGACTAACTGACAGATAGAACTTGCTTAAAAGACATATACTGCCTGCTCGTTCTCTATGACTCCTCCTCTGCCTCACAGTTGACACTTGCCCATGGGCCCGCTGCCACATACGCACTACTTGATCTACGTTAAGTGTCTGTAACATTTTTTGTTTTAATATAACTGCTCTCAACATTTTGTACTGATTTCATACCCTGATTTACGATCAAACTTACGTTCACCCTGTGCAACTGGCTGCAAGTGAAGTAATTCAGATGAAGACAGGCTGATATTTTAGGCCTCAAGGAAAGTTGACATCTATCATTTTACCTTAGGATGGACGCAATGGAGATGTTAGATCATCTTATCCACTTTAAATCCTAGTTTAGTACTTGTGTAAACATATCTAAAAGCAGTGTTTTTTAAATGGGGCTAATTAGGAAAATATAGGTACTACAAAGGGTATTTTGTAGAAAATTGTCCTGTTAGAGAAAATAATACTGATATTTTGAAATAAATATCAATTTAATGTGATTAGAAATATGAATATGATTAAAACAAATTGAATAAGTAACTAAGTAAGACTTATTGAACATCAGAACTGGCTTTATTATTGACCACATTTTGTTGCTATACAGTAATACATAATCACAAATAACGTGCTCCGTAACAGAAATAAAATGGACAAACAGCTTTCTAAAATAAAAGACAGCTAACAGCCTTTTCCAAAAGACAAACAGGATAATTGTGTCGAAATTGGATTTGCTTTATACTAATTATCTCAGTATATATAAATAAATAATCTCTCTTTCAAGCCGATATACAGTATACAATGTATTCTGCAATATATAGGGAATCATAGCATCAAATGCACCTTTTATTGTGTCAAATCATTTGCTGTATGATCTTTCCCAACACAAGGTTCTAAAAAAGGGGGTACTTGGCCTTTACGCCCATTGAAACAGAGTAATGAAGCCAAAAATGTTTCAGTACCACTGTCTTAAAGCATATTGTTTATTAACTATTATTAATTATGCAGTACCTACAGTGAAACTAATAAGAAAGGAATATAACTGCAAGAGTGAGGAATGTCTAGGACCTGTTCCATTATGTTTGGAACTATACCATATTAGCCTGCTTGTGTTATGTCCTGGGTAGGCTTTAAAATCTCTCAATGTCAAATAAAAATCTGGATATTCAACAAGCACATAGCTGGGAGCTATGATGATGTTCAGCAAGTCCATTCAGCATAGCCTTATATTTACCTCTGAGGTCCAACCTCTTTGATTGTGTGCACACTGTTTAGGTCTTGCACTGCAAATTCACTTCATTGCTCTAAATATTGAGCCAAATTGCTGTTCGTTGTTTTATCAGTGCTATTAGTTTAGTCTGCAGGCATGCTGCGGATTACATTGTTTCCCAAGGCTGGACTCATACCCCTTCAGCTTCCACTTCAGGTTGTCAATGCAAATGCCAACACACGCAATGCTACACAGAGCTTCCACCACATGGCTATCCTGACAAATATCAACAATCAATCGAGAACTGCTGAACAACAAGGGCTTTTTATGTTATTGCCAGGTGGAGCAAGTCCAGCTCTTTGGAAACACATTTCTTCCTTTCCATGTTGGCTCTTTAATAGCATTTTTCTTCTCTTGTTATATTTGAAGGCTGTTTTCATAATTTAATTTCAATACATAATTACTTCCTTGGCTTGAATATTAGTAAAGGTCTAAGCTTTGCTGAAAGCCATTGCAATTTGCTCCATCAGCATGCTGTATTTAATTTGTGAAGGAAAATTGCATATGTATGTTTGTCAGTGGTGAATGTACAAATATTTCAGAGGCTCAAAAAATGAGCTTCAGATTAGTTAGATAGTTTGGAGGCCTTAGAAGTTAGGATTTCTAAAGGGGTTTTACCTGAAACCCTTTGTTATGTTTATATTATGTGCACTCAAAATATAGCTTGATTATTTTTAGACAAATGCTGGGTTTAGCTTGTTGAGTCAAGTAGTTAATGGTTAATGTGAACCAAATTTGGTTAATAATGGACAACCCAGCATGGGGATTTGGACCTAAAAGAGAACAGGCATGTTGTGTCAAGATTCATTTTCTGGAATTTTCCACTGCATCTGTTGAGACAGAAGAGCAACCAGAGAAAGCTGTAAAAGAAAACAATTGCAACTGCAAGAAATGTAAGTTTTCTTTTCACATTTTAATTAATTTACTATTTAGTTGAACCTTTCAACTTATACTTTTGTATTAGTATACACATAGTTTGAATTGATAGCCAGTGTTAGCTTGCTGACAAAAAGTAAGCTAGCTAATGTTATTTAAGGGGAAAATATGGATGAAGTTGGCTTCTTGTAATAAATAAGACAAATTAGTATTTGTTGTAAAAAAAAAAAAAATTTAAAGCTTAGATTAAATTCTTACATACAGGTAAGTTAGTTAACCTAATTTAGTTGTTACCTAATTTTGGGCTGCTACATAACTATTAATGCTACTTCTAGCTAGCTAGAAATTACTCCACACTGGAACCAAGTTAATTAATTAAGTGTTTGATATTCCTTGCTCATGATTTCAAAATATATGCATCTCGTATAGACTTTTAGCCAAGTAAGGCTAACACAACGTGGTTTTTGTAGAGAAAAAGAACTGCCTGAATCTTCTTTTGTACAAATATGAAAAAAAAAAAAGAAAAAAAGCTGTTCACGTGACATGCACACTGGGGAGGGTGAAGGCTAACACCTGCTTCCTTCAAGAGACATGAAGCCAGTCAACAGCATCCTTTTAAACTGCTGCTCATGCTGCATCACAGGGTAGCTTAAAACTCTTGGAGGAAAACATAATATACCCGCATACATAAGCTCGAAGATGGCCATGATTGGCTAGTGTCGCTGTGATTGACAGAAGAGAGAGGGTATGCCATTCCTCGCACCCAGAGAAAGTGTGGCTATGGATAGCTGTGGCATTGTTGGGATTCAAACTCACAATCTACACTGACAACGTCATGCAAAGGCACATGCAAAGGCATTTTATTTTTGGCTGAGCTGTAGCGTGAGGACGAGAAAGTGCAATCAAAAATGGGGAGATTACAATTACTTTTTCAAAAGGGCATGATCATTCCAATATAAACATTAACAATGAAACGGCAAATGGACTTTGCATTTGCATTTTGAGATGGCTGTTGGCTGTCACTGTACATTACTGTGCACAAAAATGCAAAAGCAAATACACATTTTTGCAGTAGAATTGAATTACGTGTCAAATTATGCAAACACAAGGAAGATGCAATTGCAGATGTGTTTGAATGAGCATTTTCTAATTAATCTGAATCGAGTTTGGGAAATGCTGCCATAAGCAATGAATCTAGTGCTATTTACAAACACTTGGGATAACAGACTCTTTTGTAAAAATTGTGGCATTTCTCTTATAAACAACAGTGTTAATATTTAAGTGGATCCTGATTGACTTTGATTACATTATAATATGCCAGCATAGTAGTACACCTAATTTGGGTTAATCAAAATTTTCCTCTAATAAGATCCGGCTGAATAGAAAGGAAAGGAAGTAAACAACTTTGCTCAAAGGCACACATACACACATGCAGCAAATTTCCCTCCAAATGGCTGAGCTTTTCTGTTTACTTTAGGGAAAACTTTTAAATTAATGTCCTCATAACTAATGATGGAGAATATCTTCTTACTGTAAATATGAATGAAATACAGACATGCTTTCAGGTATTTTATTTTCTGTTAGGCAAACACTTCAGCAGGTGATATGATTTTGGCAGACACCTGAATAAGAGATGAACACTGTAGTCCCCTGACATTGAAAAAGCTTATATTTAACTGGCCTGGAATGTCTCCTTTATAATATTGCAAATCACTGAGTCTGCCTACAAAAAATCAGCTTTAAATGCTGGTTAATGTTCAGGTAACATGTAAGTTGATGACTAGGAAAGAGTAAAATAGGATGGGGCATGCTGGAAATTAATCAGTGACGGGAAGTGACGTATTCCATTCCTCTATACCACAGCAATTTGCAAATGATCACATTTTTTATCAGGTAAAGAATACATCATACATTTATAGTTGCATTTAGTGTTGTGGATTTAGTGTCTGCATTTAGTGTCTGCGAAGCAGGTTTCTGTTATCATTACATTAAAGTGTAAGTTGTTACTACAGAAATGACAACATATTAGAAACAGCACATTAATAGAAACCTTGCAGCCATAACTATTGTAAGCCTGTGCTGATATAGAAAATTAATTAACAGCCAGTCTGACCAATCACAACCAAGCATTCAGCATATAAAGTAAACTATCTATCTATATTGCTCACAAAGTATGTATAGTAAACTGGGTCACTGAAAGAATATTTAGGATGCTGTGTGTAGGCAGACAAGTAAATGTCTGCTAATAAGCATGCTGTATTATTTATATATATATATATATATATATATATATATATATATATATATATATATATATACACAAAAACACATTTTACATGTCTGCCTTGCATTCTGCTTTTACAGTCCTCCTATGCGGAAGTAATTTTTAAGCAATAATGATATTTTTATATCACTGATATAATGAGATTTTTTACAAGCACTCTCTGCCCTTCATGAGGGAGAGCTTGCTTTCAGACATGCTCCTAAACCTCACGTGCTCAAGACTGCCAAGGCCTATCAAAGCCCTTCACCTCCCAGCCAGTAGTTTGATCTCAGCCTTTCTGGGCTCAGGCATATATTCTGGCTATGCAGTTGTTTTGCAGAGAGCTTTTTTTGTTTTCCTGGCCAGGCCTGTGGAATAAGTAGTCCTGGGGGGTTCCGGGCCTCTGTTTTCTTAAAAACGTGCATAGTTTGATAGGCCCCCACTGTGTTGAGATGAAAAATTCCACAGATCTCCATATAGTCAGTCCTGTGCCAGCAGTTAAACCCTGAGCAAAATGGATGGGATCACTGTTGTCTGTGTTCGTATGATGACAGATTTGTGCGATGGATTATATGGGCTTTACAAGAAGATTTTAACATCAAGCCTTAAGGACTTTCATTCAAAAGCTGTACCTCTCACATTCTGTACAAGGTTTGAGAAATGTCAGAAGAAAAGAAAGAAAAGAAAAAGAAAAACAAACACAGCACTATGTTTAGCTAGATTAACATTCATAAATGCCTCGATATGATTCAGAAGTTCGTCATGTATTATGAATCATAAGCAAGTTATCACGCCCTTAATAGGCCATTAATCTGAAATGATAGATTACTGATAGATTTCCTGTGGCTAGTAAGATAGATGGAGCTATGGGAGAGATGGGTGGAAGGAAAGGGCAGACTGTGTGAAGTATAGCCCTCCTGTGGATTAGATCAGCTGGTGCAGGATACCATTTTTACTGTTGACATTAATAGATATTAACTGTGTGATGGATCTGCTGTGACTACATGTCTACCCAAACTTACTAATCTTTCTTTGCATATCAGAGCCCTGCCAGAGTCCAGCAACATGTCATGCTGTGCTTATTCCTGTGCTGGTTCATTAAGATTCTCTGTCATATATTAACCTGTTTCCATTGCTACATAGATGATCCTTAAACTCTATATTTATGGCGTTCAAATGAACTGATGAAGTAATAAAGACGGGTAATAATCTATACATAGTGCCTCCTAATAATGGTGAACCTATAAAAATGAAAGCAAATCAGAGTACATGGTTATTTCAGAGCTGTATGTTAATTCTGTCTGTAATACAATGCATTCATGCTTTGCCAGTGACACCATTTCCATCTCTCTCTCTCTATCTCTCTCTCTCTCTCTCTTTCTGTCTCTTTGCATGTTCCTCTGTCAAATGCTCCCTCCCTGGAGTTGAAATATTTTGGCAAAATCAATAGACAAGGTAAAGCCAAGGCTCTGATTGGGCCAGACAAAAAACAGCCATGTTTCTTGCACGATAAGACTGTGAGTAAGAGTGAAATCACTTGCTGCAGCCAAATGAGTTACAACAGCAGAGCAAGCTTATCAGCACCTCCACCTTAGCCACGTGGGATGTAACTGCTGCACATTAAATCAGAACCCAGGGGTCAGCAACACCTTCATGTTTCTTTCTGCCTCTGTTATGTCATATAGAGTGCTGGTTGCCAGGTTTCAAGTAAGTTAAGTATTCAAGATTTATAATACTTCACAGATAACCTTGTTTTATAGGGCTGACATAACCATGTCATTTCCATATGTCTTGTCATAATATTTTATAATATTAAACTCTCATGTAACTATCATGATAGCTGTCATTATGTTTAATGCCATGACAGCTTGTATTCATATACATGTATTCTCTATTTTGCATGTTTTTTAACAGATATTATTGCCTGTACTTTTCGAGAATTGTCACTTGACAACCATGTAAGAAATGTCACTTGACCTCTCTTAGAAGAATCTTACTTTCATTCTATCACATTACAAACAAGTGTAAGACAACACCATAAAGGATGTATAACATTTATCACAGCATACAGTATATGCGGACTAGAGCACCATTGTTTATTCATAATAAGGTGTTAGGTCATCTCAAGCTAGGTCATCCCAAGTTATGATATTGTCATTAAGTATGATAGTGATAAGTATGATGAGAAGTATTAAGATTTTGTCATGATTAAGTATGATCATGATAGTGTCATTAAGTCATGCAATCTGTCATAAAATAAATATTAACTAGAGTACATTCATTTTATTCATTCGTCTTCAGGAACTGGTTTATCCTGGTCACCATGGAAGCATTAAATATTATGACAGCTATTGTGACAATGATCAATAACGATAACATGACAGTGTTATATAACTGGATATAAACTGTCATGACTGCCTATGACATCTGTATGTGTTTGTGAAATAAGCTGTCATAGCATTAAATGTTATGACAGCTATTTAATAGATATAAACCAGCATGACCTTCTATGATATCTGCCTGTTTTTATGACATGGCTATGCCAGTCTTATTATACAGGGTTCAAGTAACGTTGGTCAAGTACCATTAAACATTTCAAAATAACCAGGATGACTGAAAAGCATTGACTTTCGTGTATACCAAAGAGGAACAAATGCTACATTGTTCATTTTCAGAGAATGTTTCCTGCAGACAAATACACATGTGCAAGTTCCTCCCAGACACTGATGAGCTAATCCCTTGCATGAGTGATACTGGCCAGCTTTGTCAGAGCTATGAGTCAGTATGGCATGTTGATCTCAGGTTGTGATTAAATGCAATAAATTGGAGGTTTGAAGGAATCTGAATTCATAAGGTTCAATACTGATATACCTGTCAAGCTGTCTTATCAGAGAAAGTTTAATAGTCAAAGGATCTATGAGGCTGGTTAGTGCCTTCCATGTGTTGAGATGTCAGAGTATTACAAGCAAGAAAAGGTGCCAATGGGTGACACAAAATATGTTCAGGCAAGAGATGTTACATGTTACAGTTCAAACATAAAAATACCAAAAATCAGATTCTATTACAGATGTCCATGCATAATAAAATGAAAAATAATAATCTACTGGTGATTCATCTGATTATTGTCGTCCACTTGCTTCCATGTATAAGTATAATTTTATAACTAGACCTTTTCCATCTGTGACTAATTATTGAAAGCTTTCTGCTGCAAAACACAATTTAGCCCTTTCAGTGTGAGTGAATAATACAGACATGAGATATGGGTTATTTGTTCGATACACACCGAGAGCTGACACATACTCTCCATGTTCTAAGATGAAACACAGATCCTGGCTGTGTTTAGGAATTGCCTGTTTTCCGTTCTATTCCAGGTGACGACTTTCTCAGACTCACCGTCCCCTGCCAAGTTAGTCTGCTGCAATCAATTTGTTCTAGGTAATACATTAATTGAATCAAGACGCTGTAAATATTGTTTTGGTTCCTCTGATTTAGGATTGGCTTTTCCTGATTGAGGAATGCAAGCATTTTCCCAGCCTTTACTAAAAAGTACATTTTTTTTAACCCCTATGTGATAAATTAATGAATTAGACTCATGGAACTTCTCCCATATTTCTTTGGTGTCTTGTGTTAAGGAAACATGTAAGTGCTACAATGAGGCTGGCCACAAGGCAGAGTGGGAAGATGAAAGCTCATCAGCAGTGCAGTTTGGGCGTCTCTACATTCGAATGAAACATCAAGCAAGATAACATTGTCAAAGTGGCTAATAAACAATACATTATGTGTTTGACTTGGCCCTGGCAATAACACTGTGTTAACTGTCTAGACTTGTGGCTATGACTTACTGCAATAAGCAATAATCTATCCGCACTATCTGACTGTCTTGAGTCTATCATTATTAGTGGAGTCTCGGGATGCCGTAATATGCAGCTGAATAAAAGGAAAAAACACAGGAGTGTCATAGAAAGTATTTTAATGGTGCAACAGTCTACAAAGGTCACTGAAGAGATGTCAGAAGGCAACAATTCATATTTTATTTGTCATGGGTTGTATCCTGGAAAACTGAATATTTGGACTGTGTTCTACCAGCTGAACTAAGTTTTAGGTTGATAAATGAACACAGGTGGCTTGTGCTCAATATCCAAATTTGGCCTTACAGCAGTACACTGTTCAGTGTTATATCAGTGGATGGAGGGAATTATTCCCCTACAATGCAAAAAAAACAAATAATGCAGGTGTTAATTTGCAAAAGGTTAAGACACTGCTGTACCAACACTTTATAATTTTGTAGGGACACTTTGATGATAATGGAATAAATGTGTAGCACTGAATGTTCACGTGGCTAAATTCTGGCAAACGTGTAAGTTAAAGTTATTTTTGGAAAATTGGACACTATCAAAACGGAAATCAGTGGTGATTTGACCTCACATGATGAATCAACTTCTGTTGCATAGGTGCAAGCTCCCTCCTACTAGTGTCTTATTTGTATTTACCTGGCATATGAATATGAGATGCTCCAATTTGCCATTTTCATGTAACTAAATTCATTTAGGTTGCATGAATAGTTGCTGAAATAGTGGACCAATAAAAGGAAAGCATTGCTAACAAGATTTGAGGAAAGAAAATGTTGTCCAAGATCCAAGGAAAGAAGTACATGGAAAAGGTGCTTTTGTTCAAAGCTCCCACAAATAATAAAATGTGCTCCGGCCATGTTCGGGTAGAAAATGGAACCATTTTCCAACCTCACCAGCGTGTATTTACTATATATGAATTCTGCATTGTTTGTTTCTTTAGTGTATATCTTTTACCTGGAAAGGTGCATGAGGTGTGCCTTAAAAATATTGCTCTAAAAGCTAATTAATTAACACTGACATTAACATGGTCCATAACATAAATCCAAATGATAGAGCTTAAACCATGTTGCAAGTCCAAGGGTTTATCTGTAGACAAATGCACCTCTTATTGAACCAGAAGGACTAATGAAGGACTAAAGTTGACACTATAATGTGAGTGCAATATAATGTATGTCATCACTGATATGCTGAAGTTTTCTTTGGGGAGGAAGGAGATTTTAGAAGGAGTCTCCAGTGTTAGAAACATCATCACACCACCATATTGTTGTTATTTACCTATAACAGCAATTCCCATTATCTTTTATTCCACATGTAATGAATACTGTAAGTGAAACAGAACAATTTGAATCCATACAGATCAGCATGTCTGCTGCATCTGGCAATGCGTACAAACCCTGCTCTGACCAGAGTCAAGCCATGGCTCTCACACATTTACAGATGACTTGTATAGTTTAATCTAATGTAGGTGTTAATATAATCCAAATTACTCTCACATGATTCAAGGTTCTCATGCCTGGAACTAGGACACATGTACTCTTTTATGGGACAGATAAAGGAAGTAGTAGTATTTCATGATCTCATGATGTATCTCATATAAGTGAAGATTCTCAAAAAAAACTCAGATAAAATTTATGAACGAATAACATTTGGCCTGCACTATGAGATGTGAAACAGGCCTGAGCTTGTTTGCAGCTAAAAGCACATGAATTTCGTGATAACATTTTGGGATCTTTGGGATTGCAAAACGTAATCTAACTGAAGAAAATGGCTAACACTTTCTTTAAAGGTTCAATTGAACACATTTGAATAACAGAAACATATCTCGTTTTGAGGTAATTAAAGTGAAAATTAAATTCTAATGGCACTAAAATAATTCTTAGAGATGGCATATGAAGTTTTCATATGTAAGTACTACTTGGGAATTATGCTTTAAACATCAAATTGCTGTATGAAGCATATGGATATACTGCACTGATGACACTTCATGGATACTAAGGCTTCATGAATATGGTATAAATGAGAAAGACACAAATAATAAATAGGACAACAAAGTTATTTTTAGATGTATTACTGAATGGTTATAAGTCTATTATGAAGTACATACATTCTCCTAATGCCAAATAGCAACATAAATGCTCTGTAAATGGTTGTCAGGCTTATGCATGTATATGACGTTCTTATGAAGACATTCTTCAAATTAAGTAATATAAAAATCTATGTTTTTAAATAATTTTTTTTCCTGAGACATTGTTTCCTTCTTGATGCACTGGCCAAACTAATTTCCAGAAGCAGTGAATTTTAAATTGAAATGAAAACATCCCACTAGGCCCACCAATCTGTGTGCTGAGGGTCAGTAAAAATGGAAACAGCATGACTTATTGAAACAGGCTGCACAATACTCCATGGGTCTTTCAAACAGGCTTAAATAAAATTTTAGAATCTAGTGGGTGGATAGAAATATGTTCTAAAATTTCATTTCTTTTTAAACCACCCCCAGGTGAACTAATCCAAGTCTGAATTTTGGCCAGCTGGGAAATGTCAGAGAATGCTTGTATAAAAAAGCTTACATTTATGGGCCATATGTTACATTAAGCTCTCTGCTGAGCATTGTATAACACCAATACAAAGTACAATGTCTTTCACTATAAACTTGTGATGGATAGTGCTACACTATAAATATGCTAGCACACATGCAATATTGTAACTAGCGCATATTTTCAACCATTTTGGACTTTATTACCTGGAGAATCTCATTTGCCCATTTTGGTGATAACAGAAATTGCTCTAGTCATGAAATCATGATGGATTTAACAAGTAGAGATAACAAGTAATAAGAGATCTTATTTTTCTTGTTGGATTTGTGGTTTTGCCAATGTGTGTGTTGGTTGGAGCATCATTTGTGGCTATGACACTCAGCCAATTGTTATGTGCTTATGTATGGTTTTATTTTATGCCTTTCTCACAATATTATGTCTCACACCTGACAGAAACAGTTGTAGTATTACTGAGTGATACAAAAGCTGTAATGTAATGGAGCCCGCTCTGCATTTAAACACACTAGCTGTGTTTCAATTACATGCTGTATTTCCTTAAACAATGGGCTTTCTGAGTGAATTTACAGAAAACAGACATGGTTTGCAAAGGGGATGTACAAGAAAATGGGCCAGCTATGAAGAATATGTTCGAACTATATCCAGCTGGAAAGCTCCAAAGATTTTGCAGTGACGACAAGAATAATCACATTTTCACCAAAAATGGATCCATGTGTAGCCTATCTTCTGGATACGTGTTTAGGAATGACTTCAGATTGCGTGTTGCCACTAAATTTAGGGTGCATCTACCCCATTTTGTCATCTACCACGACTGCAAATGAGCTTGCAGCTTCTATTGTGACCCCACGTATTAGGGGAGCGGCTCATACCAAATCCTCAGTAAGTACAAGATTCCGAACTGTGAAGAGATTTTGAAGGAACGTAGCCAACATTCCTCAAGCTCTTTGTAGTTGGACCAAATGAAATAAAAGTGATTAAATGGGCACATGACTTGGAAATGAATGATGTTCTTAGTGAAACAAAAATGGGACAGGAATATGAACTGACTTCAAACTGGTTAGGACTGTCTAGTTAATTACAGAAGGTAGCATAATTTAAGAATGAAAGAGTTAAGGAATTAAAGCAAGGAACATGAATCCTAATCGTACCTTGAAGATACATCAGTGCATAAGGAAAGCCTTTTTTCTGTGCAGTCTCTCTTTTTGTCTGTTCTTAACCATCTCCCTCTCCCTTTATAAAAAGAATAGTTTTATTGCTATTATGAAGGTGGTTTGGTATAGAGTTGACTAGTGAAAAAAAGACAAACACCACACAGTATGCCTAAGCACACTCCGTTAGTGCCAGCGGCTAAAGCGGAAACTTTTGCAACTGCTCCCTGCTCAGACATTATGCCACTGAGGTGTGTCTCTTTCATACCACAACACTAAGAGCAGAAACAGCTCTGCACAGGAACATGACCTGACACAGTTGTTTCCTATTAACAAGTCACCAAGGCTTTAAGGTTTAAGCATTGGAAACCTAAACCTATTTTAAAGTGGCCTAAAGAGGTCAAGCTTATTTGAGTTGTCATTTATTAAAGGAGAATTAATCATATTTACACCACAGCGCTGTTGAAATCTTGAATATGAATGGTCAGGTGATGTTGATTAATTTTCTATAACACATTAATTTTTCTATGACACTTGATTATTTTCCAATATCAGCACATGCTGAA
The DNA here is from genome assembly GCF_027358585.1 of Pangasianodon hypophthalmus. Lineage (NCBI taxonomy): Eukaryota > Metazoa > Chordata > Actinopteri > Siluriformes > Pangasiidae > Pangasianodon > Pangasianodon hypophthalmus. The sequence continues at coordinate 6,796,089 of NC_069730.1, read as the reverse complement.
TTGTTTTATTCCTCTTATACCACATCAATGTGCCAATGAGTAATTTTTTATTATCTAAAAAACAACATGTCCGATTTTTAAACTGTTTACGTTACATTTAATATTGTGGAACATCCATGAGACGAACTAGGTCCTGTTATCAATATATTATAGCAGAGATAAACAGTCATTCCCTCAACAGCCCCTCTGTTTTTCTCTCTTAAAATAACACACACACACACAAAAAAAAATGCAGCTCATCATATTACTGAGAAAATGCAACACACAAAGTCCTCTGTCCTAAAGACTTTCCTGCACCAGAAAGTTTGTTACAAAGTGCTGAAACTGGTGACTCTCTTGTGACAGAAAGCTTCACCAATGATTAGACATATTTCTTTTTTAAATAAGAAAATGTTTTTAATCCATTTGGTATAGTATTAGTGCATGTGTGGTGTCCACCATACAAGCCTATGAATTAGCTGTTACTATAAAAATTATAACATATTACTAACAATAACATATCAGATGAATGAATGACCATGGTATACTTAATTTTGATTCATTACTATTTAATATTCTATTTTCATACATTTACACTATATGGTCAAAGGTATGTGGACACCTGACCATCACACCCATATGTGGTTCTTTCCCAAACTGTTGCCACAAAGTTGGAATCACCTAATTGTGTAGAATGTCTTTGTATGCTGTAGCATTAGGAATTCCCTTACTGGAACTAAAGGGCCCAAACCTGTTTCATCATGAAAATGCCCCTGTGCACAAAGCCAGGTCCATGGAGACATGGTTTGCCAAAGTTTGATGTACTGTAGAAGAACTCAAGTGGCCTGAGCCCTGACCTCAACCCCACTGAACATCTTAGGGATAAAATGAAATGCTGACTGTGCACCAGGCCCTCTCACTTGACATCAGTGCCTGACCTCACTAATGCTCTTATGGATGAATGAGCACAAATCCACACAGCCACGTTCCAAAATCTAGAGGAAAGCCTTCCCAGAAGAGTGGAAACTGTTATAACAGCAAAGAAGGGGGACCAACTCTGTGTTAATGCCCATGGTTTTGGAATGGGGACATATGGGTGTGACAGGTACAGTATATGGTCCACACACTTTTGGCCATATAGTATACATTTAGAATATTTTGTATATATCAAAATACATTTTGACATTTTATGTGGCTGCAAGTAATCACAAGTATCCTGAATGCTTTGGGATTTTCCTAATTTTACAGCTACCAAGGTGTGAAAGTTTTATCTGAACCATACGATCACTTCCACGCATTGGGATTGTTAATAGTAACAGGATGTTTTCACATAACATACAGATGTATTTAATGACTTAGGTCATTGATATTCTCACCTCAAAAGAACAACAAACAAGCCATTAATCATAATTTTATTTGACAGTTATTAGTGATGGTCTGTTAGCAGCATGACTAGAGTCCTGATTTGGGTCCTTTCCTGATTTGTTCACTTTCTTTACAAATAACTATATATCACCTTTAAATAAAAAACCCCATTAATATCAAGTGCCTGTGTTACTTGATAACTCATAAAACATCCATTCACACTATTTTCTATATCAGTAACTGATCTCGTCACAAAAACAGCGTTGGACAGTATGGAAAGTTTGCTGTGCTGAGACAGTGACGTTATGGAGCACCTGTTGACTTTGTCCCAGCATCCTCTAGCCTAACAAGAGTGATTAGACAGAGCATGGGGTGGGCAAAGCAAAATATTGCAAAAGAAAACTATTATAGCCTGGCAACTCGTGGTTAGTGGAAATAGGTCATACTTTCCTTGTATAAAGCTCGCACTGCTGGCGCCATAGGAGACACTACAAGCAAAATTAGTGAATTTGTGTTTTTCTTCTCATGAGACCTCAGGCTCAAGCTGGAAGCTCTGAGTTTCATTGGCTTTTACACCCACATGATGATGGTATGACTCACATCACAGGTCTGCTGGAGACAGAGCAGACATTATATACAGGATCAGCACGATTAAGCAACTCTTGGCCCACTCTAGGATCCACATTCAGTAATTAAATATCTCCCAGTCTTAAACAAGACTCTGCCAGTATAATGGCAATGCAGTTAAGTCATTCCCTCACTGAAGGATGCTCTGAGGCTATCTCTGGGCAGACAGATTAAATATTTCACCCCACATATGAGGCAGTGTCTGATTCCTCATGTGCAGCACATTTTGAAACCATGCTCTCTGTTTGAAGGCCAAGCTTTGATGAACAGAACTAAAGCTTGGCAGGTAGCAGCCTCTTATGACAGGCGAGCTGAACTAAAGCTGAAAAAGAAAAACTGGAAAGAACACTGAAAAGGACTAATCGGGTCAAGGCGTGAAAAATAACAAACCACACCTTGATTTCCTGATGTATTTTCACCGAGGCTTAAGTTTCATGTGAAAACACATGCAATATACACTACACTGCAAAAGTCTTAGGCACTATATTATTTTTTAGGCAATTTTTGTCTTTGAAGTTTATACCTTCTGTATTATTTGTGCCAGTGGAAAGAACATTCACTTTCCAAAGCTAATTGTTTCTGAGAACTTTTTTTGTAAGCCATTAAAAAGTAACATATTAAGTAATAGAGACATATCAATAACTTTTAATATAAAAACACCATAATAGCTGTCTGGTACTACCTACAGAAACAGAAGTAGGTGTGACTGCCAAACTCTCCAGATGAACTGGAGCAGGTTCTCCAAGCTGTTTGGAAAAACTTACCAGCCAATTTTCTTATAAAACTGCATGACAGTATACCTGAGAGGACTGATGCAGTTTTAATAGTAAAGAGTGTTCACACCAAATGTTGACTTAGTTATTTCATTCATGCTCATTGCAGTACTTTTGAAGGCATCATAGCTGTATAGAATTTCTTTATGTGCCTAAAGGCCAATTCACATTAGATGTGTCACATGTTGAGTTGAGACCTCAGATAATTTAATTTTAAAAGTGCAGGTAATCACAGCCTGCATGTAATCACAACTGTGCTGATATTCACTACAGCAGCAATAATGTGAGTGTAAAATTGCTTTTATAGAACAGTTCTATAAACAAGAAATTAATACGGAGTAATTGACATTTCAATCATAATATGTGAAAAAAAAAAGTTCCCAAAGAAGCCGCAGCTGGATAAAGAGTTGGAAATAATTTATCGGCTTTTTTAACACCTCAAGTGTGTTTTTAATAGTTTACTTTCTGTAAAATCTATTAAATGGCAGTTTCAAGAACTTCTCCTATTCATACTATGGAAGGATGGCATAACAAACAAGCCTTTTACTCAGTGTAAGGCTAGTGTGACCAGATGTTCTATTTTTCCTGGATGTGTCCACTTATCAAGGATTAAAATATCCATCCAAGATTTTAGAAAATTCATAAAATTGCCTGAGATTTACTCATTACTTAGATTTTGGAAACAGAATTTCTGTTTGTTCCATTCATGAACTTGCACATGGTGTAAATTAGTAGTGTGCATATTGCCTAGCAGACATTAGGTAAAACGCTTGCCTGACAGATTGAGAATAGGAAGCCAGAGCAAAGCTGTAATGAACATCAGAGCTGACAGAGAAACACAGCATATCCCCAAGGTGAATGGAATGCGAATGGATCAGAATCCGTCAATGCAATGCACAGTGTCATTCCTTTCTTTCAGTTGCTGATGCCGCAAAATTTATGTCCAAACAAAGCTCTACGTTTCCATACATGTCCATTATTGATTTCATGATTATCAAACACCAGTTTTACGGAGGTTTATATCATATGAATAAACTTCAGGGAATGTTGTATTTCAACTGCATGTATCTTATGAATACTTTCTGTCATGGCCACAATTTGTTCTTTTGGTCATGACTTTTTTTTTTTTTTTTTTTTTTTTTTAATATGTTTTAACGATTTAAAAAAAAAAAAAAAAAAACATGCCAAACTTGAGTCACTGAATGCTTTCGGTATTGACTGATATTCACTCTGCTCTCATTCAGCAGGTCAGTTTTTAAATGAAGTGAACCTTCTATCATTACTGAGATTCACTTCTCTCTCATTCAGTAGATTACTGTTTGAATCAGCTAATCTTCAGTCATGACTGAAATTTGCTCAAATCTCATTCACCATATCAGTTGAGTCAGTGGCTATGTTTACATGCACATCAAATTCCGTTTAAGGCCTATATTCGGATTGCAGCCATATTCCGAATTTTGTCCGAATTACGATGTTTATATGTGTATCTCCTCTCAGTGGATTTTCTGAATAAGGTGTTTTACATGCAACGAATTTCCGATTCAAATTTCCAATTCAGGCATATTCCTGGGTGGGAATCGGAATTTGGGGAATAAGAAAATTGTCTTAATCTGAATCAGGCAATCAGATTGCGGTGTTTATATTATTGATTAATATTGATTAAAATCAGAATACTGATGTGAATGTAAACGTAGCCAGTGAGTTCAGTCAGTGCTGAAATTTCCAGTAGTAGTCTTTGTTGGGTTGGGTGTAAAAAAAAAATTCTTCCAAACATGGACATACAAACTTATAAAATAACACAAAATAGCAAATATTACTTATTTTACACTGCTAATGATCTGCAGGATACACTGCATGATCAGTCAGCTAACTGGAATATTATGTAGCAATTTTAAAATACTATAACCAAGGGTGTTGGGTTGGTTTGGGTTTGTAAGAGGTGGTAACTGAGAAACCTGGCTTTTGTTGATGTATTTTTATTCCTTAGTACACTGAATAGATAAAAGTGTATTTTTGTTATCTTTTAATATATATATATATATATATATATATATATATATATATATATATATATATATATATATATATATATATATATATATATATACACTATATGGCCAAAATTTTGTGGACATCTGGCCATCACACCCATATGTGGGACTTCCTGTCCACATGGAAGTCCATATGGAATTGTATAGGATGTCTCCGTATGCTGTAGCATTACAGTTTCCCTTCACTGGAACTAAGAAGCCCAAACATGTTCCAGCATGTTCCACACAAAGTGTGCTAAAGGTCCATGAAGACCTTGAGGTTTGAAGGTTTACAAAGGTTGGTTTGGAAGCTCTTGAATGTCCTGCTCAGAGCCCTGACCTCAACCCCACTGAAAACCTTTGGGATGAACTGGAACACCAACTGCACCCCACGCCTCCAAAATCTAGTGGAAAACCTTCCCAGAAGAGTTTGTTTCATGGATCATTTCAGCCGGAGATACCTGATACAAACAGTACATCAGAGAATGGATTGGGTGAAGAGACCTGGTCTCTAGTGCAGTTCAGTGATAAAATGGAAGTTCATGAGTTACAATAAATACCATCACTGTAAAAAAAAAAAAAAACGTATACACTGCCATTCAGTACTAGTGGTCTACTGTATATGCTAAAACCAAACCTGTGTCCTTGGCTTCTGTTATGGAAACACTGGTTTTATTGCTTCCCACTAGTTTGAAGAATTTCCCAGTAAACTTGAAAAGTTCCTAAAACCTAAAAACATTTTCCCATAGTCTCCCAGTTTAATTATTGCCAATTCGTACCCACTAGTTATTTCTCCACATTGATTAACAGATACCAAGCAGTGAGAGGGTAAATGCTAGCACATGCTCCCAACAAAATACATGTAGCCAGCCACAACACCCTTTTAAAGAGCCGCTTGTGCAACTTCACAGCAGACACACAGTTGGTGGAGAGAAATAACTGCCCTTTTCTGAGCTAACAGACCTTTTCTGTTCACTGAGCTAACAGATGCCTGCAATTGGCAAGTTTTTTTTTCTTACTGACAGGGGAAGATAACAGGTTAATTTTGTTCCTCTCACTGAGAAAGTAGGACCAGTTATGCTCTCTTGGACGCTTGGCTATAGATGGATATAGCATTGCTGTTATTTGAACTTATGATCGCCCAATGATAGGGTGAATGCTTGATGCAGAGGCTCATTTTTCATTGTTCCTGATACAGATATTTCGTATACATTAGATGATAAATAGCCTCCACAGTTCCTTGTGAATGTGGTGTAAATCACTCTTAATTCCTCTGGGGACAAAGAACTCATGGTTGTCATAATCAGCAATATGATTTGGAATAGAAGCTTTACGTGGTTCGCTATTTTGTGATATTGAATTGGAAAGGCTGACGTGAGATTCTTGGCTCCCTTTGATGCATGACAGTTTTGCTCACCTAAGTAGAAGATTAAATGGACCAGTTTTTCACTTGGAAACATTTGGTGTTCAGCGATATAATGATTTTGAATTGTCTTTAGCATGTCTTTAATCTTTAGTCTCCTTCTGATCCCTTAAATGGTATATCACTTGGAAGCCAAAGAAAGCTTTTTAGTTGACTATTTAGTTGACTAAATGACAAACGTTAGTGACTTTCTTTTTTTTTTTACTCAAGAATCACAGAGTTTTAGCTTTTTAAAAAAAATTATTTTTCAGTAATGTGTCCAGACATTTGGAGAACATTCACCCAACTCCCCCTCTGAGATTTTGGTTATTTTTCATAGTGATCTGAACAAATTCATCAGAGAGCAGAGAACAAAAATGCAGCTTGGCAGTCAGTTCCACCCCAAGGACATTGCACTGGAAGAGAACCACACTTTTTCATAGATGCATTGATTTGCGTAATGCTTCATGGTACTGGTGTCAAGCTATGAGAAATAAAACAAAAAGTCTTGTTTGGACGGTAGAGAAAGGATGTTGTGAGACAAATGCACAACATCTTAGATTTCAGTAAACACATCTGATTTACGACTACTGTCAAGCAAAAAAAAAAAAATCTGGTATATGACATGCTCTGCAGAACATGGCCTTTAGCTTTGGATATAGTTGATTAGCTATTATGAGAAAAAACAAAACATAAAAAAGCTTTTGAAATCGAGGTACATTTCATTCTGAAAGCTACTCTCATCTCTGGCATAATAATTTATTCATTTTTGTTTGGCCAAAAAAAGCTCCTCGTTTCTTTCTTAGTTCTGTTGTTTACTGAGCAGTATAATATCAAGACATGTTCAATTGTACCAAGGACTCGGTAATTTGATGCAGGCGCTCAGTGCTCTACCAAAGTTCCCGTCATTCCCAAGGAATGTTATTTGATTACACTTGGATATGTAAGGCAGCCAGAGTACAGTGCTCCAATTGTGTGAGTAGCTTTCACAGAACAAATAGTTGAAGCTCTGGTGGTTTGGCATTCAGGACCTACAGGCGTCACCAAGTTTCACACATTACCTGATGACCTCCACAGGTTTGTAGATAATTACACTACACACACGTGAAGTGCTTTAGGGAGCTCCCAGGTGTTGGCAAATATTTTAGGCCAGCTCCAGCTTCCATCTGCACCACCACTACGATGTTTTTAACACAGCAATGCAATAGTCCCAGAAGGCAAAGGGAACTGAAATGTGTTCCTGAAACAATTACATCAGAAGACTGTGGATCTGGCAGAGTACCATGAGCTCAAAAAATTTTGTTTGAGTGTGATTTAGATTTCAGCAGCCTAGTTGAACGCTGTTCAAGAGGGGCCACCTGTTGAACGTCTGATTCACCTCAAAGCAATTCAATTATGTCCCAGTAAATATGTGCACTCCCTTCGCAGTACAGCTATACTGAAATGTTGCATTTTAAACAAAGCAGTAAAATGTTATCAAGGTGAAAAAAAACCCAAAACTTTTTTATCACTGTTGTTCAGTGTGTCTCTGGAGAAGTCAGTAATCCAATTCTGAATCACGAGCTGCATCTGTGCTATCCATTAATATCTTAACACCTGCTAAAACACTGCAGGCTCTATTATTATTCCCCAACAAGTGTAATATGAATGGTCCAGAGACCAGCTGCTTTACTCTCTGTGGATTACTTGCATTTAACATTGATTGTGTCTTTTGAGATGTCTTTTGAGATGTTGGCTGAGATGTGGTGGGTTGCTCAGAGAAATGTTACACCAAGAACCTGTGTCTGAAAATGATATCAACGTTCTGGCAGGAAACCAACCGTAGCATTCTAGTATGCAGCCACAATGTTCTCCTAAATTCCAAATTCCCTTTTTTTCTGCTTCAGTGGGGAGAATACCCATCTGAAAAATGAAGACCATGACCCACTGGTGACCACATCATATGTTATGAAGTCATTGGGGAGGGTTGAATAAAGTACACAATAGTCATACCTTTATGAGAAAGTTAAAGTATCCCGTGAGAAATCTACTGAAACATTAGTTTTAAAGTGTTTTATATTGTATGCACTTAGGTATCAAACATAGTGGGAAAGTGGTAGAGTCTTCTCTTATTGTTTTACATGTTACATATGGTCAGAAAGCATTCTCACACACAAAAAAAACCGCAGAAAAAACAACAGAACACAATGAAATTCCTTAAATTCAGTGATTCAGTATATGATGATACCACTGAATCTGCTAGAATTTGATACTATTTAGATTCATAAGGCAACGATTCAATATCTGATGATAGCACTGACTCGGCTATGACATTCGGCTAGCTCGGCTATGACACTTGGCTAGCCTCCAATTGATGTGACCAACTTTGTTCAGAATCTGGGGTAGGCCTACCATTAATTTGCAAATGATCATGTTGCAGAGAAGGTAAATATACAGTATATACTAGACTAAAAGTATTGTGGGCTAGCCTATTTATGCATGAGTTTAAAAATATGGTTTATTTTACACGGTCCATTAATACAGACTAAGGGAATTGAACAAGTCCAGCATTATTCTCCTAAAAAAGTTTCTAATGTAGTTGTGTTTGCACAAAAATTCAGCGAGTCGCTGGCCAAAATTTCAGTTATTAGATGTGGTGTTCTGTCCTTGCATGGCACATAAAAGATATTATTTGATTCTGACTAGCATCTTCATTTTCTGTCGACATGTTTGAAGACACTGGACTTTATTTACGCTTGGTTTCCACATACCCACATGTTTCTGATTCTCAAAAGATCATCTGTCATTCATGCATGAATATTAATATGCATTGCTATTTAATCCACCTAGTAAAAAGTAGCTCATTCTGTAGTACTGATGTGCACTGCACCACTGTGAAGTGCATTGAGTTTATACATATCTTTTGTTTTGTGAAAATTAATAAGGAATAGCATTTGTCTATCTCTTTCTGGTTTTGGAACCTATACTTGTCCACCAAGCAACTACGAATAATTAAAAAAGATCATCTGATCCTCCCAGGCACCCAGACTAGTGAACTGTCCATCCCTAAAAAGCATTAAATGCAATCCATGTAATGCAAGTTGGTTATAATTACGGTCAGTTGAATGCAGAAGGTGCTACTGTGAGTGAAGCAGTGTGTGTGTGAGAGAGTGTATTGATTTCTGCCAACTGTAACACTTTACACTTCATACATTACAAACTGTTATGTAAGGAATAAAACATGACAGGACATGCTGTTATAGGTCATTGATCAATAATGGGTAGGGTGATGCAGCCCAATCACCTACTTCAAGCCAACACTAATGATACCAGTTAGTGGCTTCCAAAATTAGAATTTATTAGCCAACTATGTGGTACAGGCCTATTTGATGAAATGTATCTTAGGAGTTCATCCATGATATACATAAGTAGATACCTAATGAGGTTTTTTTTCACAAAGAGAGAAGTTAGCAGTCTAAGTAGCACCCGTCACCATCAATGCCACCTTTGTCAAACCGTCATCACTATTAAAAAAAAAAAAAAAAAAATATATATATATATATATATATATATATATATATATATATATTTCCAAATAGACATTTGAATTTTGGTAATTAATAATGCCTAAATGTTTTACCTCATTTATGAACTTATTATTATCATTTATGAGTAAAAAAAAAAGTGAAGTTTTCAGAAATACTCTAAAATCTGATTGTGATTGTAATTGTGTGAATAATGGTACAGGGTACAGAGGGTATGAGGAATTATTTTGGGTTCAGTGCTACTCATAGTACAGGAAGGACATAAATGTCATCTGATTTTCTTTATTGCTAGTTTTAATTAGCATATTCACATTTCATGCCCCCTGTTCCTCAGATAGGAACCAATCAATGAGTGAATGAATGAATGAATGAATGAATATGGGCTGACAGCAAAGGGTTCTGGGGAAACAACATGATCTGGGAAATATATGAAACTAAAAGTAGCCATTTGATAATGTAGCGAACTTAGCATTGAAGTTAAATGAAACTTTTAAACTCTACTTAAGTAAAATAGAAGTCTCAAAGGTTTGATATCTCCAACAGTGATACCTGAGAAAGCTGTATCGCTCTGGGAAGCCTTTTATCAGCAGCAACCACTGTTTAAGCAAACATCCGAACTGGCATGTGACTTTTATCAACTGCCAAAGGGTTGGATGCAAAGGATGTGTTGGGAATTTCACACAAACACACACACACACACACACACACACATTTGTTTGCTATCCTTGTGAGGACCTGCCACTGACTTACTGACAATTATTAAATCAGCTAATTAATACTATGCATACACTCAAATCTAACCCCAACTTTAACATCAGTGATCAAAAGGAAATATTTTGGTTGCAGATTTTAGTATATTAAACAAAAAGAAAGAAAAAAAGCAGTTTTCCTTGTAAGGGACCAGTCAGATGTTCAGACAAGGTCAAAAGTCTTAGATATTCCTATCATTGTCATTTGGTCCCCACCAAGATATATAAACATGCCCCGAAAGAACAGAGGGAACAGACAATAGGCGGAAAACCATGCAAGGTAAGTAATGCTTGGCTAGCAAGTGGCTGAGCAGAACTGCCACCAGCATCCCTTTGGGACCTTCTTTCACACTTAACACTAATACATTTCCTCCCATTGCTGTTCATCAGACTTCTCATGTCTTGCTCCAGATCGTTAGGTGATATCTGTTCTATGTTACTCAAAACAAATTCTCTTTTGTGCTTTTTGAAGTCTGAGTATAAACCAATGGGGTGTACAGAGCTTGTCAACTGTTTGTGTTTTTTGCTAATGAGAACCATCAATATTGTAAATGAGAAGCAGTTGTGTGAATTAAAATGATAAAGGGGTTAATCAATCATTTTTTCAGGGCCCTAATATTAACCTTTCACACATGTCTTGTTTTTGATGCGTTGTGCTAATGACTGGGGACAAATTGTGCTGAGAAATTCGAATACAGCTCTCGCACAAAACATCAGCCTCTGTTTGCATGCTAACAGGGTGAAAATGATAAATGTGTCAGTGCACTAGAAATGCACTCCCCTATTAGAGCTGTAGATTCTTATATAAGGCTTTTATCTGCCATTATCTGAGATTTACTCTGTCCAATAAATCAAAAAACTTTGATCAATACATAAAGTCTGATTCCAATTCACAAGTTTAACAATTATGTTCCAGACACATCTCTGCCTTTGTTTAAATATTTTCATTAGTTCATGATGAAGATTTGTAATTGTAACTTAACACATCTAGTCCATTTAAATAAAATATCTAGCGGCTGATGTAAGGGACACATATACAGAGATCATGTTGAATAACATCGTGTGTGTAAAGTGAGAAAAAAAAAAGTGAGCAAAAAAAAAAAACGTGTTACATTTGGAACAATTAGGGTTGCAATCAGGAATTACTGAAATAGCAGCATGGACACCAAAAGTTTTACCTATCTGTATTATCATTATTAGTGTTAAACATATGTGCACAATTAAGGACTAAATATCCATGGTTGCTTGCCATTAATTGCATCTATTAACACAAAAACTGCTCTGTTGAAAATAATTACAGTGCCGTAAATATATGGAATAGTGGAAATGCTCTGGCTTTCTTTTCTATGATAAACATTTCTAAAGAAGATTCAGTAGACTAGATATCATTATTCCTTTTCAACAAGAGAGAAAAAGTAAATGAAGCATCTGTATTGAGTATTAGTGTTACTGTTAGTTGAACAGTTGAAAGATGCCTATTATTTCACCAAATAAGGCCTATGCAGCACTTAGTGTCAGAAATTGAGAGGGATACAAATGGAAAACAGCATTCACTACAAATACAGTATTTGGTAATGCTAAATGACTTGGTAAATGCCCCCTCCATTTGCTAGTCTTTTATCAGTGATCTTCAGGAAGACATGTTGGACAAATTCGTAATCACCTACATGATTATCTTTTACTCATCCATCTCTGAATGCGCCAAATGTGTCAGTGCAGTCCTCAAGAGACTTCTGTAAAAAATCTCTTTGCTGATTTCCACAAACAGTGTATCTCCTTAGGATATTTCACAAGTCATGAGGGGGTCAATACAGATTTCCCACCACTGTAAAGAGTTACAGCATTTTCTGTGTTTTGCTAACTTTTATAGGAGTTTTATCAGGAGGTATAGAAGCATAGCTGCCCCTCTAACCCCTCTACTAAGCGAGGTTCCTGTACCCTCAGATGGAATAAGCAGGCTGAGTTCTCACCACAGCCCCAATCTCAAAACATGTCTTGATCCCACACATCCTGATCCCTCCTTTTATTGCTCATGTCAGTGCATCTGAGGTAGTGGTAGAAGCAGTCCTGTCCCAGAGACAAGGCAATCCTGAGAGCTTATTTCTTCAGGAAGCTGTCCCCTCCTAAATGAAACTATGATATAGTGTCCTGTCTAAAAGTATTGGAGCGGCAAGGCCAAGTCTTTTTTTTTTACTATACACTGAAGACATTTGGGTTTGAGTTCAAAAGACAGAAATGCATGCTCAATTGGGTTAAGGCCTGGTGATTGACTTGGACATTCTAAAACCTTCCACTTTTTTCCCCTGAAATTGTGTTGGCAGTGTGTTTTGGGTCATTGTCTTGCTGCATGATGAAGTTCCTACCAATTAGACCAGATGTATTTCTTTGTAAATTGGCAGACAGAATGTTTCTGTAGACTTCTGAATTCATTCTGGTGCTACCATCATGAGTGGCAGCATCATAAAGATTAGTGAGCCCATTCCGTAAGCAGCCATGCAACCCCAAGCCATGACACTACCTCCACCGTGCTTGACTGATGAGCTTTCTTTCTCCACACTTTGGCCTTTCCATCACTTTGGTACAGGTTTATCTTGGTTCCAGAACTTTTGTGGCTCATCTCTGTATTTCTTTGTGAATTCCAACCTGGCCATCTGATTCTTACTGCTGATGAGTGATTTGCATCTTATGGTATGGCCTCTATATTTCTGCTCTTGAAGTCTTCTTTGAACAGACTTGGAAGCAAGAATACAGATGCTCTTTCTCATTTATATTCCACCCTAAGATTTGAAAACCCTTCCTACTAATGAGCTTTGTCAAGCATCCCAGAGCTGGACCATCTTAGAGAACTGGCTGGCAACACCAATGTACCTCTCAGCTAGGAAACAAACTTACGTATAGCTGTGGACTCTGTCAGTGATTTATACCCTTTTTTACCAACATACTACTATTATTACTGTGGTCAACAGTACATGGTCAGTAGTTGCATAATAATTTGCATGTTTTACTTGTTGCAATCCATATGTATTCATTGTCTCCTAGAACACTCATAAAGCATGCACTTATTTAGCTATCTTGAACCAAATTTTGGGTTAGCCTTATGATCACATAAGTGAAGTCTGTAATATCTAACACAGAACATGTTAGAACATATCTAACACTCAGGACATAGTTTCAAAGGCCTGGTTTCCTTTTATTGTTGCATACTAGATCTCTGAGTAGCCAACCACAGATCTATACTAAGCTCTGTATTAAAGATTAAACTCAGATTATTTTATTACAAAAATTGCTTTCTATTTCTATTTTCTATTTAACTGTTGAACTCTTGAAGCTTTCCCCGTCCCACATTTCCCCAGCTTTCCCCAGCACTCTTAGTTTGACTGATAACCACAACTGAACATATTAAATTTTCACAGTTGGGTTTCTCCTATTATTCAAGAGCATTATATCAGTGTTAACTGTATGCTATTACTCTAAACTGGCATATACGTATAACATGTTTTGACTGATTTTTTTTCTCTATCCTAGCTTGCTGCCTTCTCTGTCAAGCATTACTCATAGAAATGCTAGCAGACACCACAGAACATTACTACTAATGTGACCGAGGCTGGTCACATTACGGCACCGTGTTTTTCTAACCATAAAACGCTTGCTTCTACACCCTGGACACTGTTATTAGAGTAATCGGTTTTACAATGCCACAAAATTGTCCACTTATGTTGGCTTGCGTTTAATGACTGTCTCTAGGGAGATTGCTCTAGCCTGTTTGGGGGATTCTCTTCATTAGTAGTAGTTATTTAGAATACCATATCATTCTATGCCTCATAGTTGGGATTTCAGACTCTGTGTTTCTGTGCACAGGCCAACGGAAACATTGGCTTGATTAGGCCTCCATGTTTTCATACCATTGTAATGCTGGTCTGAAGAGAAAATGTTGGATTTCTAGACAGACATGTAACACAATGCTGGCACCGGATATTATACAGTTGGCCAAGGGCTCTGCAAACTCTTGCCCTTTTCCTTTTTTGTACAGTGGACCAGAACAAAAGTGAATTGGCCATAAAGAAATATGACAATATACATTTAAAATATGGAAAACATGAGCCATTGCAGAGACCTAAGAGAAAGCTTTGGGTTTTTTTATTTTGGCACTATTTTCAAAAACTTTTTAAGCAAACAAATGACATAACAAAAATTATCATTCCCCATAATATTTCATCATGTTACTGTAAGATTTTGCTGTGTCCCAACTACTCAAAACCAAATCTTAAACCAGCATGCCAATATCTTATTACATTTAAGTCAGCCAAACAAGCAACCTCACCCTTTCCTGGGGTAATGATAAGTAAAAATCCTGTTCCCTTCAAAATAAGGCCCCTTGTTCCCATTATCTAAAGACTGAGTGAGCATTGTGCTTCAGGCTTCCTCTACAGTTCCCCCTGCTCAGTACATTATATTGCATTATGTCATCAGAATGGCTCAAGTGAGAGCTGTGCAGGCTTTACATTTGGGAACAACTTGAGGCCAGAAGGTTCATTTTCTTGGTGATTGATTAGGTCTTTAATTGGTTCCTGAGGTGGTTCCTGTGACCCATTCTACCCCAATTGTTCAAGGAGGCAGCTTGTTGGCAAGTATCACCAGTGGAGGGGGACCCACCCTGAGTTGGCGCGGGTAAAGTATGAGATTGAGCCAGCTTATCTGAAGTGGAGGAATTGATCTGTCTTTTTCCTCCCAAATGAGAGGTAACAAAACTCCACTATTCTGAAAGTCACACACGGGCAGCAGACTGTGGGTAAACACACATCATAATAACATTTATGGACATTGGTTGCTTTTGTATGCTACATAAGCTGGACTCACCTAATCTAGAAAGAAGGGTCAATATTAGAACTCAGTGTTTTATGGGCTTAAATAAAGGCAGCTCTGAACACTGTCAGTCATGGGAGTACTGGATATTATGGAATTCTGAGAATCACAATGTGTTCTGTGGCTCATTGCACCTCACATTTTAAAAATATCCAATGCTGAAACACAGTGCAGGTAGCCATATCCCTACTAATATTGTGTTATTTGGTTAAAGGCATTAATTCCTTCTTTGTCACCACCAGTGTGAAGTCTTCTGGTACACATTTTTAAAACACAGCTCCATCTGAAACATGTCTTCTAATCAGCTGCAGACACACACAGATAAGTTAAGCCTCTTTCTTCATGCAAAAAGTTACTCACTCTGAAACCAAATGCCACAAAGACACAGCTGCCAAGAGCCTGTTCTCTCTTTTTAGCAGTCCAACATGCCTGGTATGTTTGAAGAACCCTGAGAAAAGCGACAGATACATCCAAGAGCATTCCTCCAACATTCTAGTATTATTATACTTTTTTATGACACTGATGTCATTTCTTTTGCTTTGCCAAGCATTGTAGCTGTAAACTCAACCTTGCGTATGATGGGAGTTCAGTGAGCACTAGGGTGGGGTGAGCAAGTACAAGTGATAGAGATGGAGAAGAAAGATGGAACATTTGCGTACGAACAGTGTTCAAAGGTTTGTACCATTTGAAAGAATGATAATGTACTTGTTTGTAAAAGAAAGGTAGTGCCTTCTGGATGAACAGCACAATTTGATTATTATAATCAATCTTTAAAGCAGAATGTTATTTAAATTGTACAGGCAACTTTGATCTGTCCTCTCATTGAACAATGAGCATTTGGAACAAAGCGCTTTGAACATTAAAGTGTATTGTAGTTCAAGCCAACATGGTCCTGTATGGTACAGCTGGAAGCTGTAATTGGTTGGGGTAAAATGTGGTTACTATATCATGAAAAATTTGGTAACTGAACTTGCTTTCTTGCTCTTGAGATGAATTTCTTCAACAGATTACAAGCTGGACAAATACATGTAGTATCACAAGATAACAATATGGAACAAAAGAATATGTAACAAGTTTCCTCCCTGTAATTCAATATAATAATTTGCGGTAATGATTAAGATGAAAAAGAATTATTCTGCTTGTGCGGCTAGAGTAAAGTTAAGACCTTAGAAGATAAGTAACTTAACACTGTTGTGGATAATGTCAAGCTGACTTGGTTTCAAAAGTTAGAAATAAGAGAGTTAGAAATAAGAACTTTCAGGAGATATGAAAGTCTGTTATGTTCTTTGTTATTCAACTCTGCATTTTTCCCTGTTGCATTTCAGCAGATGCTGAATTATTCTAAGGAGTAGTTGTTTGTGCATGCTGTCCAGAAGTGTCACCTATCGATTCGCATTGATTCTCACTGTTGATTACATGTGACAAAATCAAAGGTAATTTTTATTTTTTGCAGCATGGCTGTAGGGATGTGCCCATCCAGCCAAAACAGCATTAGTGATATCAGGCACTTATGTTGGGCAAGGAGGCCTGGCGTGCAGACAGCATTCCAGTTCGTCCCAAAGGTGTTCAGTGGAGTTGAGTTCAGGGCTCTGTGCAGGCCCCTCAAGCTCTTCCACACCAACCTTGGCAAACCATGTCTTCACAGACCTCACTTTCTGCACAGGGGCATTGTCATGTTGCAGAAGGTTTTGGTCTTTCAGTTCCAGTGAAGAAAATCATAATGCTACAGCATCGAAAGACATCCTATACAGTTGTTTGCTTCCAGCTTTGTAGCAACAGTTTGGGGAAGGCTCACATATGGGTGGGATGGTGAGGTGTCCACAATAACTTTGGCCATATAGTGTATCTATAGTGTATCCCCAGCTATCCAGGGTAAACAATTATTCACTAGTATGGTGGCCATGTGGTAGAAATGCCATCAGCTATCCATGGCTCTAATATGTATATTTATTGCACAAATGTTCACTTAATTTCTATACAAATTTTAGCAGCTTTACAAATGGATGATATAAATTTGTACTCAAAATTGTATTGCTCATGTGTCACATCCAACAGAAAGGTCATTGTTCACTTTTGGTGCTGTCTGCATGTCCTCATAGCTTGGACATGGTGCTAGCTGTATTCACTCTTGCTCGAGAACTCAAATTGTAGCAGACATGCCACATCTGGTGGCCTGGCCTGCTGTCTCTACCGCATTTTGGAAGCCATCCAGCACATTGGCCCTGTGCTGAAGTGACAGTGGGGCTGTGTTGACATTCCAGCCTTAGGGAGCACCATCTGCACTTTTCCTGGCTACAGAACCTAAGTAAAAAAACATGCTTAACTATAAGGAATGCATGAGCATATCTATCATGTCCAATGTTCAACCATGCTATACAAATCCTTTTTGAGTTTTGTATGAATCGTTAATATCTATCCTTATTTTTAAAAAGCCACATAGTGTTTATTTGTTAAAGGCTGTGATGTAAATTGTTAGAAAAGAGGTCACAAAGGAAGGAACTACTGGTATTTCAGCCCTTGGCTAACCTCATCCTTTCCCATTTCACCTAGCACTCATCCAGCAATCCTCCTTTCTTAGATGGTTCCTGACCTCAAGAGTCTTTTCTGGTGACTAACAGTCTAGCCGTTTTGTAGTACAACCACATAAACTGCTTCTGCTTTTTCGGAGTGTCTTATCAAATACAGATTCTATTTTCAGTTCCTCATGAAAGGAGATTGCAGATGTTTGAGCTACACATACACAAGAAAATCTGACCATATTAGTGCAACACTGTAGGACCAAGTAGACCTAAAACAGGATATTTGTTGAAAAGTATCAGGAGATCCTATCATTAATTCATGACTAAAACAATAAAACAAGATGAAAGACTTAAACCTTTTAATTATTAGTGATCACCTTTTGAGTTTGGAGTGACTTAATATTTATGATTCTATTTGTGTATGAAAGAAGGAGCTTTCAACAGCCCTTTTACATTTTTTCACCATGTTTCAGAAAAGTGTATGATCAAGGCATTTGATTGTGGTGTTGGTGCATGTGAGTGTGGCAGATGAATTATTAGATAGTAGTGGAGCTAAGTATGCTAAATTAAACTGAAGTGTAGTGACAAACAGTGAACATCTGCAAAAACTAAGTTTTGGGGAATGGGATAGAACTTCGTTTGAAATCAGAAAAATGCAGTTTTGCTAAGTGGGGCTCCTGATAGGTATTAAATTTAAGTGCAGTACTGTCCTGTCAGATTTTGAATGTCACACCCCTTTTTGTGTCGCTTAATTCATTTCAGTGCTCAAACATTCAGTTCTAATGGCAGAAATAGTAACTGAGCACAAATGAGAACAAACTCGCTTATACCCAAACAAGTTAGTAACATTCCTGTAGCCTACTATATTCTAAAAAAAAAAAAATAGACCTAATGTTATAAATGACCTGTTAGTCTAAATGAGGTGGGAAATTATGTTTAAAATTGATTTCATTTTTGAACAAAACACTTTTCGAACTGGTGATACGCACTCTAAAATTAGTCTAACCATGCATATTTATGCTATTTTTAGGGTAAGAGCAAAAGTCGCATATATATAAAACATGATTGAGTCTGAAAGAATTACTAATTTAAGTGTTCATTTCTTATCAGAATACTGGTAATTATGAGATAATGGCCGTGAGATTCAACTCTTACTTTTGAAATCAGTTGGGTCAATGGAAGTGCACAGCTTAACCTCTTTCACTCCTTTGTAGTTAGAAAGCAAATCTATACCATGCTATTTTTATGATGCAAGTATTTAAATAATTTATCTTCAGTAACCGCTTTATCCTGGTCAGGGTCATGGTGGATCCAGCACAACAGTGTTACCCCAGAGGGAATGTCAAGCACAGGGCACATCACACACAAATTCACACTTAGGGGTAGTGTAGCATCAATAAGCATGTTTCTGGGAGGTGTGTGGACACAGGAGAACCCAAAGGAAACACAGAAAGAACTTGAGTAACTCCACACAGGTATTGTAGTAACCCAACCACAGGATCATCCCAGGGATCATGGATCTGTGAGGCAGCACTACCCACTGTTCCACCATGCCGCTAATAGCTAGATGGTAATGTTTGACAGACACATATAGTTAAATCCAGACCTTTTAATTTTAATTAGCTTTAAATGTGTAACAGAGACCAAGACCAAGGTTAGACACTATGTTTCCAAAATACAGAATGTGAAGAGTTCTGGTGTGAAACAAGGTTACAAGATAAAGTAGAAGTAAATAAGACATACACACAACATAGGAACTAGTGATAACAAATGACTTAAATGCATTAAATGACCAGGGATATGCACATAGACTGCAGCATATACCTAAACTATGATTTGTATAAATGTCTAGGAATACCAATAGAGAACATAGATATGGAAAAACACATGGCACTATAGAAAGTGGCTGAGCAAGAACACACAATGGGTCCATACCGCATGCCATCTGAATGTGCGTGTCTTATAAAGAATCCTTGATTAGCTGGAGTACAAGCTGCAGGTGTTACTATTCCAGCAAGATAGACTGTGAGGTCTGTGCTGCAGAGGGAGCTTCTACTTACCCATATCATAATTCTTTTTCACCACTGACAGCTTCTTAGAAAAATAAGCATTGGCTAAAGCTTAGTTGGGGCTCTCTGCCACTAAGAAAGCATGGCTCTTACTTTGACTGAGGTGAATGTATCTTTGGCAGCAGGTGACCAGGTATGGGTGGTATGGAACCCTCTTGAGGATAGAGGTGAGGAAGTTCTGGATGAAGCACCAACAGTAATTTGTGAAGCCAAGGAACCTCTGTAGTTCTTGAATGATCTTGGTACATGGCCACTCCAGCACTCCCTGCAGCTTCTGCTCTTCCATGTGTGTGACTTGAGAGGACAACACATAACCTACGAAGAAGAGACAGTTGATAGGTGAAACTGGCATTTCTCAGTCTTGATGTAAAGCCTGTGCATCTTGGGAATACACCAAGATGCCATCAGTGTAAGCACTACATACCTGTGAAGCATTTACCGAGCACCTCACTGACAAACAACTGAAACACAGTGGGGCATTGGCCAGGCCATGCAGCCTCACAAGATCCTTGTAATTTTCCGTGGCTATGGAGACAGCAGTCTTCAACTTGTCTTTCTCCTGGATACACACAAGGTTGCATGCACTCCTCAAGTTGGGTTTGATAAAAACTTGGACTCACGCAACTGTTCCAGTGCAGCTAGCACCAAGTAGAAGAGGTAATGGAATTTCCTGGTTACCTGGTTCGTACGTAACAATGTACAATCTCAGTCCTCCATCTTTTTTCCATGAAGAAGAAAATGAAAGATGCTAGGGGTGAGAAAGGTTCAGTGAAGCCCCTGGCAGCAGGTCATACCAGGTTATCCTGTGATTGTGTCTTTTTAACCATGGCAGACCTAGAACTACGGAATGTGCAGGTGAGTCAGTGACCAACAATAAAAGGGTTTGTAGATTAAGTCATAATAGTATCTTTTAAGGTAGGGTTTGAAACTGGACCCTCCCAGAGCCCAGTGTTCCACTATCCAGGGCCTGAACCCCAAGTGGAGGAGAGCGTGGTTTCTAGCAGCCCTGACTATATGTTTGGAGATATAAAACTGCCTGCAAATTCAATCATGCCTGCAACATGTGTAGTAGTATCATCATAACTCACCAGTATTTTATTGTCAACTGTCTGGGATACTCCTCAGGGGAAAGTAATCTGTCCACCTCCATGACATTTGTGGTTTAGGGAGGTTGACTCTTAATCTCCTTTCTCTGCGAACATGGCTTCTGCTCTTTCAGTACACGGTCCAGTAGTTAGAGCCTACAGTATGTCTAAAAGCATCTATAAATGACTAGGAATAATCAAAAATATGACCATAAACATGAAAATACACTTGGGCCTATGGCAAGGAAATGATGGCATGGGGACACAGGAGAGGTGCAGTGCAGTGCTGACTGACTGACTGAATGAGACCGTTTTATAAAGCGTCCATGATTAGCTGGAGAATGAGTTGCAGGTATTAGTGTTCCAGCAATATGGAGTATCAGGTGTACACTGCTGAGAGTGGGGCTGTTGCCAAGCCATGTTGGGACATGGAGTTTGTTACAAACTATGGAAGCCACAGCGATTTCAGTCATTTTTGTTTATATAATGTGACGTCACATGATGTCAAGTCAGAGCTTTGAGAAAATTCTTTCCAATTGGTAATTACAAATTTAGTCAGGAGCCTCTCATTATTGTAATTCCAGCATGCACTTTAGATTAAAAAAACAAATTTGTTTTATTATGTTTTCATTTAGGAGTCATTAGAATGGTAATTACCATGGTCTTCAGTTATCATAGTAAGCCTCTAATGTTATCAGAATGTATGACAATTTGGATCATCAATCATATGAACCATTTTTTAAATCAAATCTAATTTTAAAGGCAAAGAGCAGAAATCACATGATATGAATTTAAAATTTAGTATCATTGTGGTCTGGTTCTGTGTAAGTTAATGTAAATAAATGACTTGACCATATTATAAGATGAATGTGGGCAAAATGATGCCAAGGAAAACCACTGAAAGACCAAGCAAATTATTTTTCTTTGAACTGGGAAGTAGAACAGCTGTTGTTTCTGGAGTAGCATGTTACAGGAGGCTCTGTCATTCCATGTGTCTTGTTGCTCTGGGCTCCAGTTCTCTCCAGCTTATTAGAGCCTTCAGCATATCAGCCATGTCATGTATCTAATCTATTATGCTTATGAAGTAGTCTTGATTAAAATTGCATTTAATAGCACAATGTCAACCTTTTAAATGCAATGTAAGGGCACTGCCAATGATGTAAGTGCAGATGGTTGAATTTTTAATTATGCAGCAGCATAACTTTGACCTTAAATTTTCTCTGACTGCAAGAAATTGAGCAATGTCTAAAACCACTGTCTGTTCATTAATGCATAAAATAAAACATTAACCAGCCTATTTTGAGACAACTGCATAATTGTAGTCATCTCAATAAACTCAACTGAGGTTATTGTAACATCACTGGAAAGCAAATATAACTGTTCTCAATATTTTTATATACATAATAGAATCCAAAAAAATGTATCCACACTTTTATAACTGAGTGTTGAATGCTTTTACAACACAGCTATTTGACAAATGCAGGCCTGCGTAATGTTCACAGACTCACTGAATACATAAACAGGCCCAGTCTCCTGGCACACAACATGATGCTGAAAGAAAGAACAAGCACCAGACATGAGCTAAAATAGAGAAACCAACAAAAAGAGTAGAGCACTTTCACCTTAAAAAAAAATGCACTCAGTGTCCTAACATTGACTCATTAAGGAAAAGTTGTAAGTCTCAAACTAAACACTGGAATAATCTCATTGGATAGGATGTGGTGTAGTGTCCAAAACGAGTTCATAATGTGCTCTGTGTTAGCTAAGAATTTACTTTAAGCAAAAAGAAAGCACCTCTATTCATGTCCTCTGGGCTTATTTGGTTGTTACCAACATCTTTCGTCTTTCCTTGAGGATTGTTCAGGAAACATCACATACATTAGCCTCTGATGCAAGTCACGCCTACCTAATATAGTAATTCAATTTCAAACACACATATACATATATATAGTGTGTGTGTTTGTGAGTGTATATATATATATATATATATATATATATATATATATATATATTTTTTTTTTTTCCTCCCTGGAGATGCTTTGCCAGGCCTTCACTGCAGCCACCTTCAGTTGATGCTTGTTTGTGGGTCTTTCTGCCTTCAGTCTTGTCTTCAGTAAGTGAAAAGCATGCTCTTTTGGGTTGAGATCAGGTGACTGACTTGGCCATTGAAGAATATTCCATTTCTTTGCCTTCAAAAGGTCTTCTGTTGCTTTCACAGTATGTTTAGGGTCATTAACCACCTGCACTGTGAAGCGGCATCCTATCAGTTTTGTAGCATTTGGCTGAATGTGAGCAGAGAGTATAGCCCTATACACCTCAGAATTCATCTTGCTACTTCTGTCAGCAGTCACATCATCAATAAACACCAGTGAGCCTGTTCCACTGGCAGCCATACATGCCCATGCCACAACACTGCCTCCACCATGTTTGACACATGATGTGGTATACTTTGGAGCTGTTCCTTTCTCTTGCCATACCTTTCTCTTCCCATCATTCTGGTACAAGTTATTATTGTGTTTCATCAGTCCAAAGAATCTTATTCCAGAATATGGGAGGTTTTTTTTAGGTGTTTTCTGGCTAAGTCAAATCTGGCTTTCCTGTTCTTAAATGTTACCAGTGGTTTGCACCATGTTGTAAACCCTCTGTATTTACACTCATGAAGGTGTCTCTTGATTGTAGATTTTGACAATGATACCCTACCTTCTCCAGAGTATTCTTGACTTCTGTTGATGTTGTGAAGGGGTTTTTCTTCACCAAGGAAAGGATTCTGCGATCATCCACTTTAGTTGTCTTCCATGGTCTTCCAGGCCTTTCGATGTTGTTGAGCTCATCAGTGCTTTCTTCTTTTTAAGAATGTACCCAGCTGTTGATTTGGTCGCACCTAAGGTTTTTGCTATCTCTCTTATAGATGTATGTTGTTTTTTCAGCCTAATGATGGCCTCCTTCACTTGCATTGAGATCTCCTTGGACTTCATATTGGTAGCTCCAGTCGGACAGCTGCCAAATGCCAATTCAATACCTGATATCAAGTCCAGACCTTTTATCTGCTTCATTTGTCTTGCAGTAATGAGGGAATGGACTGCATCTGGTCAGTTAACTTCTTGTCAGTCAATTGTCCAAATACCTTTGAGCCCCTGAAAATGGAAGTACTTTGCTTAAAATGGCTGTAATTCTAAATGGTAAATGCCATATTTTTGTGGAACCTCTTAAAATAAAGCTGAAAGTCTACACTTTGATCGCAGCTTGATTATTTTATTTCAAATCCATTGTGGTGGTGTATAAAGGCAAAATCACAAAAACTCCGTCATTGTCCAAATACCTAACTGTGTGTGTATATATATATATATATATATATATATATATATATATATATATATATGTGTGTGTGTGTGTGTGTGCGTGTGTGTATATAATATATATATATATATATATATATATATATATATATATATATGACACACCGATCAGCCATAACATTAAAACCACCTGCCCAATATTGTGTAGGCCTTATGCCACCAAACCAGCTCTGACCCATCGAGGCATGGACTCCACAAGACCTCTGAAGGTGTGCCGTGGTATCTGGCACCAAGACGTTAGCAGCAGATCCTTTAAGTCCTGTAAGTTGTGAGGTGCGGCTTCCATGGATCAGACTTGTTTGTCCAGCACATCCCACAGATGCTCCGTCAGATTGAGATCTGGGGAATTTGGAGGCTAAGTGAGATATGAAGCAAGATGCAATGCACTATATGTTCTGACACATTTCTATCATAGCCAGCATTAGCTTTTCTGTGAGCTTGGACCAGACATGCTAGCCGTCGCTCCCCATGCGCATCAGTGAGCCTTGGGCACCCATGACCCTGTCGCCAGTTGACCGGTTGTCCTTTCTTGGACCACTTTTGGTAGGTACTAACCACTGCATACCGGGAACACCCCACAAAATCTGCCTTTTTGGAGATGCTCTGACCCAGTTGTCTAGCCATCACAATTTGGCCCTTTGTCAAAGTCACTCAGATCCTTACTCTTGCCCATTTTTCCTGCTTCTAACACATCAACTTCAAGAACTGACTGTTAAACTGAATGTTATGGCTGTATATATATATATATATATATATATATATATATATATATATATATATATATATAATTATATATATATATATATTATATATATATACTTTGCAGTGATGATTTAAGAGAATTTAAGGAAATTGGAATTGCCTAATCTATAATGATGATACATTGACCAAAGAGAACATTACACTCAATCAAATGCAATCAATCAAATCATTATGAAAGGCCCTATCACTCATTTCTTGAAGGACTCCTCCATCTGGAAATGATCAGAAGACCAAAAACTCATAATGTCAGCAGCTCAAAGGAAATACGTGCAGGTAAATAATGTTACTCTTTTGATCAGAATTCTGTCTTGGATATATTGCCTATGTGCATGCCACCATGTGTCATGGATTGAAAGAGTAATGATCTAGTTGAATCTCCAACTATAATCTCACCTAATCGACACATGCAAAGACAGAGAAGATGGTGACAAGCATTGCAGCAATAAGGTGTGAGGGGAAGATATAGCGTGCATACCGAGCTATGATTGAACATTGCGAAGGTGTTTGGGCGATTTTATTCAATCCATTTCATTGTTTCCAAAGCATGATGACAGATAAATTGTGATGATAAATGTTGGCTGGATGGCACCATAGAATGGTGGTACCATAGAATGTCTTGGATCTGCTAAGAGGTGAATCATCACAAAAGGCATTTTCATGGTGACCTGCTTCCAGTTTCTAATACGTAATGTGGATTTTTGAGGACATTGCACAGTGTTTCATCTGTCAACTAGACAGTCAGTGTGAGCATCCAAAAGCCAGCATGGTCTCAAGATTAATTTGATTGGGCTTGAACACTGGATTTTTGGACTATGAAAATTATAGATTTTCCCCCATTTTCTCCCCAATTCCCAAGTTAGTCACCTGCCAATTCCCATCCACCAGCCAGCTATATCCTATAATATAACAGCTACCAACTGGGTAGGGTGAAGGCTAACACATGCTTCCTTTGAGAAACAGGAAACCAGCCAGCCAAACATTTTCAACAAATGATAAATTTATTTGCTAGTCCACTGGCCAAGTAAAAGCAACAGTGTGCTTCCCAGTTGCATTTTTCAGTTTCCCAGAGACTGATTATGCTAAAACATGGTACCTAATATAATACAATTCCATACCTATCTAGTTTGCTGGTTAAGTTCATTAGGACAGACAAAGAGGATATGATCATTATCCTTTTCTAACAAAGTTTGATGTTTGGGAAGCGGTAGCTCAGTGGTTAAGACTGCAGCTTTCTGATTGGAAGGTTGGGAGTTCAAATTCTTGCACTACCAAGCTACCACTGTTGGGCCCTTGAGCAAGGCCCTTCACCCTCAACTGTTCAGTTGTATAAATGAGATAATTGTAAGTTTCTCTGGCTAAGGGTATCTGCCAAATGCCATAAATGTTTAATGTAGCACATTGTGTTTGGACTCTCGAAATGTCAGGGAGTTTATTGGCGAACGGTTTGGCTATTAGCTTCAGTGTTTTCTCGTCTCATTGCACGTAAAAAAAGATATTATCTGAGTCTGGCTAGTGAGGTGACCTGTGTGTTGTCTTAGCAGGAGAGATATATGATGTCTTTGCAGTAGATCTTATTTTGCTTGATTTCATCAGTGTTTTGCAAATACCTGCAAGTTCCTGATTCTGAAAAGATCATCTGTCATCTGTGGACACTAAATAATCCACCTACTAAAAATTTTTCTACTGTCAGGCAGATTTTTTCTCAGCCAAAGTGTGTAGTGCAGCAGGCATTGGGATTTGGATTTCGTTACAGCAATGAGGTGTGTCACACCACCATGAATCACATTATGTTTAAACATACATACAACAAATGAAAACTCTTGTTTGGTAAAAGTCAATACGTTCATTTTCTTTTTCTGGTTTTTAAATTTACTTTTCTGCCAAGCAACTATGACTAAAAAACTAATAGCCTGGATACAAATTCTGCTTGTCCTGGATGCCCGAGTTACTTATTTGTCCACCCCCGATAATGTCCCTCAGTGAACACAGTGATTTACCACTTCTGAAAAACAGTACAGCACACAATTGTATAGGATGTCTTTGTATGTTGTAGCATTAAAATTTCCCTTCTTTGGAGCTTTGCCTTGTCCTCAACACCACTGAACACCTTTGGGATGAACTGGAATACTGACTGCACCCCAGGCCTCCTCGGCTGACATCAGTGCCTGACCTCAGTAATGTTCTTGTGGCTGAATGGACAAATCTCCATAGCCACACTCCAAAATCTAGTGGAAAGCCTTCCCAGAAGAGTGGATCAGAGAAGAGACTAAATCTCAAATAGGATGGTCAAAAAGCACATATAGGTATGATTGGTTAGGTGTCCACATATGTTTGGCCATATAGCGTATGTCTTTTGAGCAAGAAAGATGCACTGGTTTCAGTTCAACTCCTTACAACTTAATGTTTGGTTGTAAAGCATTTTGGTTGTAAAGCATTTATAAACAATAATATAAATAAACAAATAAAAAATTAATATATGTATTAAAAATTAAGGTAAATAAAAACAGTTATTATGAAAAAAATGTAAAACGTATCATTGTCAGTTGGTTGTTCTGATGAATATCCCCAAAATATTTCTTTAAATCACCTGAAAAATGACCATGAGGCTACTTAGCATGTTGGAAGGTTTGAACTCATGAAACTGCTCTTTTTGCATATTTTAATAACTCATAGCAGCTTACTCCAATGTTACAATGTGGAGTTCCTATGGAAAATGCGTAAAGGTTGGCAAGTCTGTTTTTACACACACTCTGCAATTGGCCAAAATATCACATGGTTGCTTGTGTCACTGCACAAAGTGGCAGTTCGAGCCTAGGTTTTGTGGTTTGTGTGTTTGCTTGCGGTTGTAGAAGCAGCTGGCAAAATAAACCAAAACGACAGCCAACACAATTCTCTGCCTCATTCCTGCGACTTTCACCACCGCCGCTATTTTCATTGTGTGTTTATTCTGCTTAAAGGATTCAGAACAACCTGGAAAACAAGTCTAGTCCTCTGAATATTTTTGATATATATATATATATATATATATATGTGTGTGTGTGTGTGACTTTGAGAAGGGTGGGTGGTCACTCAAGGCTTCTTTTTATGGGCTTCTTTTTGATGACGCATGACAGTCAGCAGCGAATCATCATGAAACTGCTGCCGATTACGTTTTCTTAAAGTGATCGTGAACATATAGTGGACAAAAATCTGACAAAAATATAAAACAGTATCTTTTCTTCACAATTCTCATTAAATCACATTAATGTAGTGAGACTATAAACTCAAGTGACCAATATTTTACTTATTTTTGTATAATAGAAAGACAGAAAGGGAAAACGCAACTCTCGAATGACGCAACACATAGTTCAGCATGTGCGAGTGGCTAACGATTTACACACAGAACATGACAAAAACCGAATAAAACACATACCTGGGATAAACAGGACCATATGTTGATTAGATTGCAGATCATTGATGATGCATGACAGTCTTAAATGAAATAAACAGAGTTTCAGTGTTTACAAGCAGGCCAATGCACACACTCCTCTTTTTATCGTCACAAATACCACATATTTGATTCTACTAACAGGACTAGGAGCTGACAGACAGAACTAGTAAACTTGTGCGTCATATAAAAGTTCAGCTTTGCCTTTGAAAACAATTCAAACTTAGTTAATAAGACAGAGCGATCATCAATGCAGCTTAACAGCAGCGAGTCATTGTGAAACTGCTGCCGATTACGTAACACTGCCCACTAATATAATGACAACCAATGGCGAGTTTTCCCAATTTATGCATGAATTTAAATAACATTATTTAAACTCCATTACATACAGTATATACAGATATAAAAGGAATACTATACATTTTAACAAGGTGGTATTAAAAATATGCAGTATCCTTAAATAGTACTCCCCATTTTACTGGAGGAAGCAGTTTAGAAGTACCTGGCAATGCTGCTTACATCCCTCTCCAAACCATTCTGCTCCTCCTAGCGGTGCAGAGTCTCTGTGCAAGGTGTTATTATTAGCTGTTAGTTATTTTTTAATAAACCGATGACTGCAAGTTTGCTAGTGGATCCCTTTCCTATCCTTCTTCCAGATTAATTCTTTTGGTCTACAGAAAAGTGTCGACTCTAGAGCAGGAATTAAAACTATTGCCCAGGAAGTAAAATTGGCCCTGTTTCCTCTGAATGAAACACAATTTAAATTCTTCAGTTTCTGAAACAGTTCCTGCAGTGGCTGTACCTGTGGTTTTAGTAATGAAAAGCCTAATGATAGTGTGATGTAAAGGATGTTGGCAGAGAGTCATGATTGGGGTCAACAGTAGCTTTTTCTGATATGTGGTTGGAGATAGTGAGGAATGAGGGATGATGTTTAAACACTCAGGTCTGACTGACACCAGGCACCATCCTCTGCTGTGTTAACAAGTTCTTTGCTGATTTGTCTCGCTGCTCTGCTCTCTATCACTCTTGTTTTCTTGGAAAGCTCTATTTTCAGTCTTTTTTGTACTGAGTTTGTTATGTTATGTGCAAGTTGTTCCATTCATTTATTACATGCTTCAGAATGTCCTGGATATAATTAAGAGAATTTCCTGACTGTTTTCTTTCTCTCTGGGTTGTTGTTTAGTAAAAGAAGCAGCATTTTACTGAAATATAAACTTTCATGGTTAGATAAGAGAGAGAGAGAGAGAGAGAGAGAGAGAGAGTGTGTGTGTGTGTGTCCTTCATTTTTGCACCACAACCTGTGTACAATGTAAACTTATACACAGTTATTGCATTTTATTATACTTCGTTTCTCGCCTAGAAATGATAAGCCGTTTAGAATCCATGCAAATATCTGGCAGACCGCTGAATTCTTTTTTGGATGACAGAGTGGGAAAGAGGGGTCTCTCACTCCATCTCTCTCTCTCTCTCTCTTTCTCTCTCACC
Source organism: Pangasianodon hypophthalmus (assembly GCF_027358585.1). NCBI lineage: Eukaryota > Metazoa > Chordata > Actinopteri > Siluriformes > Pangasiidae > Pangasianodon > Pangasianodon hypophthalmus. Next base: position 6,766,074 of record NC_069730.1, on the reverse strand, counting down.
CTTCCTCCCACCCTCTCTCCTCTTCCCTTCCTCTCCATCTCTCTCTCCCCTTCTCTATCTGGCAGGGCTAGACTTTGTTGGCAGGAGTGACCAGAATAAAAACAGCAACACCAGACACAGGAGAGAGAGAGAAAAAAAGCGCAATGATCCATCGAAACGCAGACTTTGCCCTTTCTTAATTACGTTGCATCCAGTGTCTTTGCATTCTCCCCCCCCACCGCCTCCCTTCCTTTTTTCCCCCCTTTTCCGAGACGTTTGTGAAGTGGTAATTAGCTCTAGGAGAATAAAACCAGCTGATTTGGATCGGGCTGGTGCATTTTGGGGCGAGATGGCTAACAGGATGGTTGCGCTGCTGCTTCTCGGCTCGCTGCTGCTCACCCTGCTGCAGCCTTCCCTACAGGGAGGTAGGTGTGCACTTCATTCTCCCTGAACAGGGGGTTCTCGCTCTTTTGCACCTGGGGACAGGTGCAGCCTTTTTTGCACTGTTTCTTTTCTTTCATTTAAGGAAAAGGAAGGATTTGACATTTGACATGGTCATAACTGTATGCTCTTGAATTTAAGTATAGTGTCATAAACTAAACTTTATGAACTTTTCACACAGGAAACTGCAGCTCATGGATTTAATCCTGTCATTCCTTCCTCATAAGACTCTCATAGTGCAGATATGAACTTGATTTTTTTTAGATATAAATCTGTCAAGTGTGTAAGTTTATATCAGTCGCCTCAATTGGAACATAAAGTTTTTTTTTTACTAAGATTTTGTATTTTGGATTTAAGTTGTCTCCCTTTACTGATTATGAAGTCTTTAACATCTTTACAATTTTTTTTTTTTTTTTAGAGATTCCTATTAACATACTAGTGTATTTCCTATAAAAAGTTTAGTCCACACTATTTATATCATAAGGTTCTTGAAGTATTTTACTTGTATGCAAATACAGATACTAATATAATATACAGCCATACTAATGACAGATCCTTAATAACATAAGTACATATTTTAACATTTTGAAACTTAAAGCTTGTTGGTTGGTATTAACACTTCCACTGTTATAAGTTAGTTTTATAATTTATATTTACTAGCTATGGGCACAACTGTTCAATTTTTATTCAATGTAGGTTATCTGCAGGTCCTTCCTTTTATAAATAATTTTCAAAATAAAACTTTTATAAAACTCCTACAGTATTAATTATTACTGGAAAATGCATGATGTCAGATAAAGCATAAAGAATACAGAACCAATTCCAATTATAAATTGAGCGCATTTGTTTTCTTAGACATCTTGGACTTGGACTAATAGTGTCCCATATGTAATATTTCAGCTGCTATAAGAGGCTGCTGGGTTTGTTAATGTTAAGGACAGTTTTATGTATGCAGAACTTTGAGGCTACAGCTGGACTGCCATTCCTGTCAGTTACATCACATAAAAGTCAGTAATCAAGCCTCCCAGTAGACATCAAGCACGCAAGAGCTGATTTTTTGACAGTTTTATTAGGCTTTTAATGTTGTTTTGAAGTTCTCAGGGTATGCTGTTGCTGAATTAAAACTTTGTACAGAACATGGCAATGCACAACAGAGAGCTCTCGACAGCTTTGCCAAGTTTTCCCCTTTCCCTCTGTTTTTAGTTCAAACTTGTTTTCATTCTTGGAAGTGAATCATCTCTCTGTTACCCTCAATTAGGAAGCATGTGAGCACGGCTAGAGTTCTTCACAAAGATTTATTTGTTTGTTCAAAATTGTTTCTTCTGCACTCATTCACAAAGGTGTAAATGCAGACTTTCGCTCTTATTGTGGTCAACAGACTTATAACAGAATAACAGTTCCTACTGTCCATTTTCCATATAAAGCAATCAGGTCCACATCTTTAATTTCTTTAGTCTGCTACATTCATTATAACAACTAAGTTAGAGGCCATAAAAAACAGAGCTATTTCCTGGGATTCCTCTCTCCCAGCCAACTCTGTCTTGCTTTATACTAAAAGTTGAGCTGAAAATGCAGGGCTGTAGGACACCTGCTAAATTTATGTACCACTACCTAAATTGCCCAGAGCTGGTCCAAAAAACACCAAATTGTATTTTTTTCCGAGACTTTTTGTGTCTCTGGCATAATGCATGCCATTCTTACATAGATTAAAACCACTGACTCTTGGATGACTTATAAGAATCCAGGGAGTAGCTGCAGTGTACTTAAGTAATTATCATAGATGTAGTAAAAGTTAAGGGACGTACACAACATATGTATATGTTGGAAATGTTGGGGAAAAATATTTCAGTAAAGCTCGTCATCTGACTGGGGATATTGACTTAGAGCCTTTATCCCAAAGTTCTAGGAGGACTTTTTAAAAAATAAATAGGGGTTTTATTCATATTATCGATCAAATCATCTCCCTATTAGACTGGTCATTTAGTTTAGACCTTGACAGTCTGTTTGGAGAGCAAGTGCAGGTGGAATGTTTTTCTTGGCTAGTGTAAGTGAGTTACAGCAATAGGGGGAATGTAGCGGGAAAGCCAGATTGGGGAATAAATAGAAGAATGGTCAAATAACCATTCCTTCATAAGATTAGGCCCACCCTACTCGTGTCATTGGTTCCTAGGTTCTCTTTCGTGGAATTGAGCCGTTCTTGATCCACATCCAAAACATCAATCAGACACATAGACTTTGGAGGATGCAATTTAGATAGAAATAAATCTATGAGATGATGACAAGCTCAAAAATGTGTACTCTGAAAAAAAAAAAAAACACTTAAAATACTAAACCCAATCTAGGACATTTGCTGTTTATCTGCAAGAATTTCAAAAGAAAAATTGATTAATGGGATTTAACAAACACTCTTAGGCATAAATTAGTTTCAAGTAAACAGATTTTTCATTCTTTTCTCAGTACAGGGAAACTAAATTCTTGTCTAAGGTCACACATGCGTTACAGATGCTGCAGATTGTTGAAAAACTCTGGAGTATTCCTTTAAACCTAAAGCAACTTTCCTTTTAGTAACTAAACCATGATGTCACAGGGAAGAGGGGAGTTACCTCACTTTGGTTAAACATACACAAACCAGAATTACTGCAAGAGTGTCTAAAGTGTTGAAGGATTGTGTAGACCTAAACAGTCTGACAGCTCTCTGACTGTAAAAGTCTTTTAAGTGAGTTGTAATTTGTCTCACTCTTTCTGTCCTGACTACACCTTCAATTGTTCATCACACAGAAAATTTGTCAGAAATGTAATTATAATCCATCATTTGGTTTTCAGGAGCAGAGAGCTGTATCAAATATAAGTGTCTCTCTGATGCTCGGATACAGTTCCTATGCGGCGTCAGTATATCTTGAAAGTGCGGTAACACTTTACTATAAAGTCCACAAATAAGCAATATATTAATAGTTAAAGGAAAGATTAGTCTTTCTTTTTTTCAAGACAGTAAGATGGATTCAATATTCGAATGATTTTTTTTTCACTCCTTGAGCTCTCTCTCCCATTCCCATCCATATTCCTGAAGCTCTGCCCCCAAGATCTTAGGTGACCAATAGAGTGTCGATAAAATGACTGACAGAAGGCGCATCCAAACACAAACTGACTTCTAGACTTCTGGGTTTTCTCTTTTCTTTTTTAAACTTTTGCTAAGGCTGCGGCTAAATCTATTTTTTTAATTATGTTTTACATAACTTCCAGGTTATTTGTACAAGTAAGGAATAAAAATAGATTATTGTACCTTTAACTAATACTTTCATAATGATGAATTAATACATAACTATTTCTTAACTGTGGTGGAAATAGTACAAGACACATTGAGTTGAGTAAAAGTACTGCTACTGTTGTAACAATTCACTTGGGTAAAAGTAAAAGTAGTGATCAGGAAAATTACTTAAGAAAGAGTAAATAAGACATCCGGTAAAAAAATAATAATAATAATAATTACTTGAGTAACTATTTTACAAATTACTTTTTTTTTTACATGTTTACCATTGATACAACTAATCCAAAAATGGTCTATATCTGAGGAATGCATTTTTCACATAATTGTGTCGTTTAGTTATGTTATCTAAATAACTACCTGAGCTATACTAAAGTGAACAACACCTTGATAAGCAACAGTATATAAAGAAAAGTAACATTACATGGTGTAAGGGGCAATGTGTAGATAGCTAACATTTAGCTAGAGAAATATAGAAAGTAACATGAGAAAGCTAGCTAGATTGCTGACTAAGAATTTGCTCGAAAAGTTTATACATTTGACAGGCATTTCTGATTGGGTCTCGAAATTATTATTTTAATTATTTAAAATTTGCACATACTGTTTTTTAATTGGCTTACAGTGTTCCAGGGTAATAGTTAAGCATTAACATCTTTAACTTATTCTGTTAATATCATGACTTGCTATATTAATAAAGACCATTTTTCATTATGAAAAGTGTATTTGGAAACAATCCAGGTTAACTCAATTTTTGTTTTTTATTTTTAATTTGTTTTTTCTAAGCTAAACTCTAACACAGGAAATATTATAAATAAAAATTAAATATACATATTGTTAAAAATTTCACGTTTTGGTGTAAAACATGCAGTTTATAATACCATCTATACATAACTCTAAATTAGGCCTTAACAACTAATTTCATTAGCTACATTCCTTACTGTGTATTTGAATGGATCACTCTCCAGAGAGATCATCACCATATCCATTTTTATAACATCATGCTGATAAAGTGGATCATGTGATCTTAAAGCAGCTTATTAGTGGCGTTGGCTTTGCATTGCAAATTGTGAATTTTCCCAAGTTATAACCAAAAATTTGGGTTAAATTAGCTTGTGTACAAAAAAAAACAATGCAAATGATCTTTATTAATACTGTATACATCATAATATTAATTAAAAGAACGAGTCAACAAGAAGTTAATACTTAAACAGTACTAATGGCTGTTCATACTGTATATGACTCCATTGGCTGGTATACACTTCATTAGTTCCTGATGTGCTAAGGATTTGTACATGTATTAACTCATCAAAACATTACAAAAGCATTAGTTAAGTATTAATATATTGCTTACTTGTGGACCTTTTAGTAAAGCATTACCTTCAGGATGACACCTGACCAGCCAGGACCAGATAAAAGCAAAGAAATTAACAGTGTCCTAATAATTATGAATTCTTATGAAGTACTTTTGGCTTCAGGCTGCAGACCAGGATTTCAGAGGATCCTAATACATTAATTCTCCTTTTCTTTGACACTAGGCTGGCCATAGTTTAAGCAGGTAAAATCACATCCAGATCAGACGAAGTATCCAGATCTGCTGCCCCACCCCGTAAAATCTTCAATCAGATTATCTACTGTGCTGGAATTGAAAACGTGTGCTGTGAGCACCTCTCACTGGATTTAATCCTTTAGGAAGTGCTGGCTTTCTAGTTCTGGAGGTTTTTGGCTGCCTAAGAGAATTAATGTGACACCTCTTGTGTCTCGTGGTATGTTGGCCAAAGTCAGTGTTAAAGGATTTAAGAGTTCTTGGCTCGATGTCTGTGGTTCCAAGCAGATATTAACTGTGTAGGCTTTATGAATCTAGCTTAGAGAAAGGTTATATGGAGGGGATATGGTTCACTGTGTAGTTACTCCTCATTCCTTGTGCGAGAACAGACATAATCTCAAACATTCCCAATTCTGTCCTTAAGAGAACCCATTCATTCTCTGGAAATCAGTTAGGGATCCTTAAAAACTAGGTCATGTCTGATCATGTCTATTAACATGTGGACAATATGAATTACTCAATGAAAAAGCTTCGAATTTTGCAGTATAACCCAGTTATATGTTTTTCACACTGATCTCATAAAGAATTCACATAAAACTTTATAAGTGAGAGTGATTTTGCCACTAAATCCCACCACTGAAATCCAGCTAAATCCCACTACCACCACTAAACCCCCAAGCAATACTTTTCTGGTTGGTTGTCACATGAATAAGTTATGGTCTAGTCTCAGTTTTTCTTTTGTACCATGTGTGTTTCCTCTTCTCTGGCCTGGGTCATTCTGCAAAAACTAGAGTACTATAAATCGCTATACACTGACCTCAACTCTCAACACCATGCTCTACTAGTCTCCTGGACTGTTGGCTGGAATGCAGAAATGCTACCAGTGATAAGGGGTTTCATTTAGCCACATTACTTTATACCTCTCATTCACAATCAAAGGCTGTTAACAGATTTGACAGTTTATCAGCCATGTCTTTGACGCTGTGCTATAATAAACACTGCTTTCCTGACACACACACAGCACAGAATAGGACACCAGTGCTTGGAAATCAGTTAACTAAACATCCCAGCCGCTCTGTGTAATGTAGAGTGTCTTCCGTTTTAGCACGTTTGAACAATGGGATTCATTTATCAGACTTTTAGTAAAACTGTTCGTAAATGTTTTTATGGGCTAGACTGACTAAAAATTTACAAACGCTTGGGTAAAGCTGACTTTTGTCTTATGCTGGGTAAATTACCAAACTCCTTCATGGCACAGCTGAATTACATTTTGTGACGCCTACAAAGCTCCATAAAAGGCAAAAGCTCAAAGCATGGTGTGTGCTAAAACTTCCAGTAATGCAGCTCAGCCATCGCAGCATGTTGGCCAATATAGACACACACCAACTGTTCCTCCTTTATATGGCATAATTTCTTTTATTCTTCTTAATTGAATGGCTAGCCCTATTTGTCTTAATTTATGGATTTGTTTTAGAATGCTTTCTTTCAAATGACTTTTCATATTAGAATTTGTTTTTACCAACTTTGTGCAATTGAAATAAACTTGACAATGTAATCCATGTATTAATTCGCAGTAACTCACACCGATTATACGAATTTATAGCTTATCAATCGAGATTCACATTACTGAGTCCACTGTACACTGTTTTCTTCAGTGTTTGCTCTGAAAAATCTGGGCTAATTTTGAAAAGTCCCAACATATAAGCTCAGAATTCCCACTCAGAGTTTGTCATGAATGTTTTTTTTTTCCATATTAAAAGGTGGTTATTACAATTACTTCCATGTATTTAATGAACATGGCATTACTGAGACATTGCTGCTGGTCCTGCTAGTTCTGTGGCCTACCTTAATGTACCCACAACAACACGCTACAACTATTTGCACTATGACCGCAAATTCCAAAGTTAATGTCAACGTGAGGATTGCTTAGAAGTTATTTCCATCCATGTGGAGACCGTGCCAAATTCAAGACAAAGAACCACACTTTTATAAAACTATTTGTTCCAGAACAAGTCTGGCTTACTTTCAGGTTGGCCAAGAAGCTTTGTGGGGCCGGTATAATAGATGTTACAAGATCATAGTTTTTGACTGTAACTGCCTGATCATGTGGTTTGATTCTTTCCTTTCCCTTGTTTCCAATGAATCAGAGCACATGGGGCAAGAAACAGTGAATTTACTACCTTCTAAAACAATACATCTGCAAGACATTCTGAGTGGCTTGTCAGTGTTTGCTTTATGATTATCGTAAAACAACCTGCACAACAGTGTTGTGGTTTTTTAAATTTTATTTTTCCCTGTATCGGGTCATTTCAGATGTTATATGGCCAAATGACAACCATTCACATCAAGCTAAGACAGCATGACAAGAATACATGATAAGAAATCTCCTTAATTTATTAATTCCTTTTTAGTTAATTTACTCGTTTATATTAAGCAGCATAGCCCATGATAAATATGAAAGTGCAGAGCTGCAACACAAAACTGCTTGTTTTTTTTTATTCTGTATTATTTTTTTCATCGTACATTCTCTTGGGATTATTTGTTTCCTAACCTAAACTACATGTTGTCTATGATTATCTTGTACTGCAGTTTTGTCACTATTCTATAATAGGCTGCACCAAGGCCTTGGAGAACACTATTTCGTTCACTTGAATATGGCTAGAATGAAAACACTGACACCCCTTTCACACCTATAAGTACACCTTTAATGCACCTTCTTCAACAGGAAAATGTCTAAAATAAAGAAACCCTCCAAGTGCAATGCATGGCAATCTTGTAAATCATGTTTATTGAATGTTTTTTAAACAGAAAATATATGAATATTACAGCACTAGAAACACTTGGAAATGTTATACACTGAAACAAAGACCTTTACTGCACCTTTAATCTTCATGGAAAAGCATGGCAATGGGTGGTACAGTTATCATGTTGTCATTCTTTATCCTGTCCCAACCCTATGCAGGATAACCTAGTGGTTTGGCCCAGCCCAGTAATAGTTGAGGCACTAGGGTGCGATTCTTCTCAAGATCTTTACGCAGACTGTATTTTGCAGTATCTTTTATGATGTTTATGAAACTCAAACCTTGTAATCCTACTGCATCAGAACTTGGCAAAAGAGACTCGGTTTCTCTCAAACAGATCGGTGAGAAGCAAATAGCCGAAAAGTACCCTTCATTGAGTTTTGAAGGCCATCCTTAGTCAAAAGCATAGAAAAGGCTTTGCCAAAGTGAACAGCATCCCCTTTTGCTTTAAAAAAGTGCCGTCCATGTGTCGTCTGCTTATTTGATTTTGCATTCTTCAAAGTAATGCTCTCTCTGTACCACAGATGTGTCCAACACCGCAGCTCAGAGCTGAAGAGACAGGGGGAGGGCTTGTTATCAAGGAAATTTACTCTCATACTTTCGTGTTCATCTTTCAACTCCATCCACCTTTTCTTCATGAGGAAAATCTAATGTCAGAATAGTCAGTCTGTCTATGCCTTTCAGACTAGTTTTTTGAATCGTAATTGGCATGAATTACGAGTAAGATATTAAACATAAAAAACTTAAACTTAGTGTAGTAATTCAATCATAACTGGCACAAGATAATTTAGCATATGTAATGTAATTCAAAATCCAAATGTCAAGCGTCATGAAGCCAGCAAAGGTTTTAAAGTTGGCCATATTGATTTAATAACAGACACAATTAAATGACCCTGTGTGTGTGTGTGTGTGTGTGTGTGTGTGTGTGGAGGCGAGGGTAAGAGAGTATATACGTATGCGTGAGACTATAATGATTTTTGGCACTATTCTAAAACACCATTCATTAGTGTCCATGGAGAAAATATAAAAATAAATCATACCAACTAAAAGGTCACTGTAAAATGACAAAAGGTTCTCATTATCCAACAATGTGTTTTTCAGAACTTCAGTTAATTCAGTCACTGGTAATGAAGCGTGGTATTTATTTAAAAGAAAAAAAAATGCAATCACTGAGGTGTGAATTGGGCGTGCTTTGGATGTGAATGTGGTCTTTTGGCTCACTCATTAAATAGCAACACCAGTTATAAACAAGTCATAAAAAGAGCTCAAAATTATTCCCCGTGCGTCAATCAAATAAAAATTCCACTCTGTGAGATCCAAAATACTTCTTGTATCATGATCATTTTCGATACAGTCATAAGAAATGCATATTGATTTAATTTGAGGTTTATTTGTGTAGTTTTCCATTTAAAAAGCAACTGTTTTAGATCATTATGGTGGCTTTCCCTCCATATCTTTGTATTTCAGTGACATTTTACATATTGCAGAATGTTGTCAGCTCGTACATATTATGTTGCCATTAGGTTGATTTAGATGTAAGCTGTAAGTATTCATAAGTGCTAAAAAAGTTTTTTTCAGAGTTTATCCAAACAGTGAGTGCCTCTTACTAAAAAACATTAATGGATGTGGAGAAAATGGAAACATGAAAATGTCAGATTTATATACTAAAAGATAAAAATTAAATTAGTAAAAAAAAATTAAATAGTGAGTAATAGATGATGCACTTTCATGTGTCTTATTTATTTATTTATTTATTTATTCATTTATTTATAGGATTTATTCTCATTTAACTACACCAGGGGTGACTGTCCAAAAATATACTTACCATTATGTAAAAAATAAAACACGATGGAGCATGCAGTTATAGGAAAATAATCAAAGTAAGGGTGGTGTGGTTACCACCCCGAAGATTATATTCCAATAACAGCACATCAAGAAGTGTTTTATTCCTCTCATAACACAGCAATTTGCCTAAGCTAACAATTTTTTATTTATTGAAGAACGACACATCATACATTTTATACATTTATGGTCATGTTTAATGTTGTGGAACATCCGTGAAATGTTCCTGTTATCACTTACATTATAGCAGTTATAAACAGTTGTTCCTTTTTTTCCCTCCCTTGAGAGAAAAAAACTTTCTGTAAAACCTTCTGTCCTGAAGACTTCGGTGTTGGAAAACTTAAGGTTAGAGCTTTACCTTTGACTGTTGTCAAAACACTGATCCTGGAGACTTCCTCCAAAATTGCTAAATAAACATCTCCTCACAGAAAACTTCTGCTTAAAAGAAAATTTATTCATGTGAAGCGTCCACCATACAAGGAATTTGTTAAAGAAACAATAGCATATTAATATAAACCGTGAACTACTGTCTGAGCCGTACTGTTGTAAGACATTAATCAATTTCCAATCAGAATCGAGCATTCCACAGCACTGTAGTTTTTAAAAAAAAAACAACTTCGTACAGTTTCATAGACTAAATACATGAGCTAATCTTTTTACTGAGTAGTAAAAAGTATGATGTAATAAAATTCGGATTGCATATATGCTTATTTCCAATCGTATTTGTTATTCACTTTATTTTAATGGTTTGGTTATGCAGTGAGCACATTCCAATATGCTGTACTAATGGCATTTGTGATGTTAGTGCTTTGAACGTAGGTATCTCAGCCTATTCCTTGCTCTTCCTACTTGCACAGGAGACAGGAAATCCTACTTTTGATTTTTTACATTGTAGCCATGGCAAACAATCACTTCATCAACTATCATAAAACTTTCACTCAAAAGGGCAGAGCCCCTGAGCCCAATGACCCACCAGCTGAAAGGGGCATTGTATTAAAGGTCTATGTTATGTTAGTCCTATCCAAGATCTGTATCAAACAGCTCTTTCTCTCATTCGTTCCATTATGGAAAAACACTTCCAAATGTCTGGCTGGTTTAAGCTGCTTTTTTTTTGATTAAGATGACCTGCGGTTCTTTCAAGTGAGAGCAAACAGCAGAGAGGAAAAAACAGACAGTTTGTTTTCGCTGGACGAGAACGGCGAGCGTCGTGGTCCCGTTTTACAAAGCAGGCTTGAGGTATCCAAAACCGTGTGATGACCTTGGGAGTTCTAACCACAGAGCTGGTGTGATGAGTCCAAACACCATGAAACCCAATCACTTCCCAGGCATCCGAGGCCTTAGCTGTTTTTTAGAACAACTTTTGAAGAGCATCTTCCCTCTAGCTCTATCAGCGCACGCATGAGCTCATCTGTTTTCCAAAGGGATGTCTGCCATATTCTTTCAAATAAAGGATCTTTTGCAAGACTTCCAATTACCCCAAGAGAGACAGGCTGCTTTGCAAAGAAACATAAGTCATAAAGTCCTTTGAAATTTCCCATGCTGTTGTGAAGATATACAAAATCCCAATTGGCACTGGTTTCTAGGTTGACCATTTTTTTTCCCTCCTGGACAGAAAGGCGGCCAGCCTTAGACTAAACAATATCGGCTGTTCAAGAATCAGCCAATTTGTTTGTGATTGTAGCGTGAGTATCTGTCCTCACGATGCCTTTCCTTATGTAAAGCTGATGCAATTTCTCTTTCTATCAGTGCGTGGTTCAGGAAACATGTTCACAGTTTATGTTCATTTTCCACAAGTAATGAACAAAACCCTAACTTTATTTGAAGCTCTTTTGTTTATTTCATCATCACCTCATTTGTTAGCACTGAATTTAATCGTTAGTGCCAAAATCAATTGAAAATCCCCACAGCTATCTGTAACCTGAACTCCACATTTAATGATTCTTGGAATCAAATTCATTATTCTTCTTTCTCTCTTTTCTCACATGGTTTTAAAAAGAAGATAGAAAGATGATCTTTTAAGTTATTGCTCTGTAATGTCACCTTGTGGAATTTTACACTTCACATTTATAATCATTTAGACAAAATATAGTAAGTTGATTTTCAGGTTTTTTCTTTCTTTTTTTTTTTTTTTAAGACCTGGTCCTTTTTGAGTGACTCTCAAATGTTTAACCAAAAAAGTGCTTGCCGATCATAAATCACCAAAAGTGTGTCACTGAGTAAGAAAAAGGAAGCAATTGACATTCATATATGCACATTTTTACATAATGTTAACTAACATGAGCTAACCTAATTAGCTAGAAATTCTGAGAGGATTTTTTTTTTTTTTTTTGGTCATATTCATAAATGATCACATAGTAGATGCTAGTCAGCTGCTAACTTGACAGCATTGCTGAAAGGTGTTTGAGGTCATTTTCATAAACATTTATAATTTTCACTGCTAATGGCAGATAACTAACAGATAGATAGCTAGCTAACATACACTAGACACAATACCTCATTGTTTGCAATAACAAAACTACTTTTGAGAACTGGATGCCTACTCAGAAATGTTCAAACTCAAAAACACACACACCAGTGTGCAGTCTACACTATATCCTTATACCCTTTACTATAAATGCAAGGCTTTAGTTTAAACGAATCATGTGTACGTACATTGTATTGACACATAAACACTTCAGTATGGCCTAAATCTTTTCAATATAAACTCTACCATGGGTTGGACTTTTACGTTCCATTTTGTTTTAACTGATGCAAACCAGATATACCCTCAGAACTGTGTCTGAGCTTACAGTTGCTGCCAGAAAGTTGCTAGCAGTCTCACAGAAACAGAGGCACTTTTCCTTCCCTGTCTTTGTTTAGCTTTTTAGCACATGTTTGCCATATCGCTCACTGAACATCCTATTAGTGCCTGCACACTTCAGCGCAACTTTGGCCTGACTTCGTGAAGAAGTTATGTACATGGTTGACGCCCTTGTTCTCTGAAAATCCCATCCATCACAGCTCAATATTTGCTTCTTTGGATTAGGTAATTTGTTGAAGTTGTAATTTCTGTATGTAAGTGGAAAAGGAGTCCACCCAACTAGACATAGTTGACTTATGTAATGGATAGTTTCAAAAGTCAAAATGAAGTCCTTCATTAATAACATTAAAAATGTTGTTTTTTTTCTTTCAGGAGTGTATGTGCCTGCTGGTACAGGAGTCGGAATTCCAGGTGGAGGTGTGCCACCAGGTACTGGATTTTTCCCAGGTTTGTCAACGTCGTAAAATCTTATTAAAATGAACAAAGTGTTCTTTGTATGAAATGATACATTCAAATTAATTAATCTGAGCTCACAGGCAGTCAGTGTGTGAAAATTTTACTGGTTTTTCCTCAAGCAGAGCTGAAAATATCATGTTTCAGTATGCAATTTCCAGTGGTTTAGGTAGGTAGGGGTAGGTAGAGTGGATTTGTAGAATCTGGAATTCTTGGGGTTAACATGTAGGTAATTCTGTTTCTTTTTCTCTTCTGATATTCCGGGATTTTTACTTCCACATATTGGAATGTACAAAAATGTGTAATTCACACAATGTTAGTCAGTATTATGTTATCAATATTATAATATGAGTTTGTATGTGTGACTCTCTTAATACTACAGTAATTCAAGATCACCTATATAGTACACCACATCTTAGTCACAAGATACAGAAACAGCACAAACTATGTTTTTCTAATGACTTGGCGATGACTTTTACTTGGGGGAAAACAATTTCAAGGTTCTTGAGATTGTTAAGTGTTCTTACCATTCTTAATTGTAGGATTCTATATATAGATGGGTGACAAAGTAAAAATCAATATAAAAACGAAGGTGTCTTAGTAAGGTATTGGGCCAGCATGAGCCACCAGAACAGCTTCAATGTGCCCTGGCATGGATTCTATAAGTCTCTGGAAAGGTACTGGAGAGATGAACACCATTTTTCCAAAAGATATTCCCTCAGTTAGTATTTTGCTGATGATGGTGCTAACATGCCACTCCAGAACCTCCCAAAGCTGTTCAACTGGGTTGAGATCTGGTGACTATGAAGGGCATAGCATGTGATTTACATTTTCATATCCATTAAACCATTCACTGCAGGGTCATCCTAGAAGAGACCACTCCCATCATAGGATTAAGGATAAAGGATCAGTCAAAAGAACTTTGCATTGATTTGCAGTAACCCGTCCCACTAATGTGTAAAGTGAATCTAAACCAAGCCAGAAAAATGCATTCCACATAATAACAGAGCCACCAGTTTTGCCTTTAATTTGTCATCAGTTTGTAATACCTTTAAGAGTTCCTCCAGAGGATCAACCAAAGAGCTCTAATGGGTTCTAGATTTACAAAGGTTTACACAGGTGGAGAGCATTGTTTAAAATGATACAGTCCATATGGCTAAACCCTCCTATAGTTTTAAGAATATGAAGTCATAAATCTCTGTAAAAAAAAAAAAAAAAAAAAAAGCATTACCATGGTTGCATTCCCAAGATTTAAATCTCCCTGTTGAAGTGTGGACTCAGTGGAGTCATCATTTAAGGATAGCCACTGTTCGCTGTGGCACAAATGGATGATCTAATCTATGCTTTCAGAGAGGAGCACTGGGGAGAGCTAAAACAAACATATTAAGTGTTACCCTGCATGAGAGAAAACCCATTTCCTTGCCCTGTATTTTATAGGAGCTGCTGGGGTCCCATTCAAACCGGCCAAAACTGGAGGTAGGTTCTTTTTGATTTTGTCTCTCAAAAGACTCTCAAAAGCCCAGTTATAATTCTGCCATCTATTTTTTAATCCATCATCAAGAAGATCATAGACCATATATTACATAAATACTTAGTTCTAATAATGAATGAAAGCTACTTGTCATACTAAAGTGCAAACTGCTGATATTTATTCATTTATTAAATCATTTTAACTAGTTCTGTGATGTATCACAGTAACAGCATTTAGCCTGTAAAATTTAGCATTATTAATAGCATCATTGATGGTAATGACAGTGCCTAGGCAGCGATTGCTACTACTTCTAAAAGGACTGAAATTAAGTACCATGAGAAGTAATAGACAAATCCCAAGCCTTTGCCAGAACTTGGTAAGACAAGCTTCAGACAAATGGGACCAGAGTTGTTGAGTTAACATGGCTAATACAAAACATAATAGATCAATTTTGGGGATCAGGCAGAAGAAGACAGCAAGGATTTCAGTACATTACATTTTCCACAAACAATTAAAGAAAAAGACCAGATCTCAAATGGACTACATAACTTACTTTGTCTACTTGTTAAAGTTACTGGAATGGCTAACATAATAACAAGGAAAAGCAGTATTAAACACTAGTCCTTGTAGAACAATTAGCATAACAACATCCATCCCTGTTTCACATGAACAAATATTTGCATGGTTCATTAAAGAGAGGCTAGCCAGCTAACCTTAGCTACATTTGGTTTGTTAGGACTACACAGTGTGTTTTGTATTGTTTTGGCTTATTATCTAGTCAGACTTGCTCATATTACAGAGTAAACAGCAGATGAAATAAGATGATTTGGAGCTGACAGACAGGTCTAAGGTTATTGTGGCTATGTCCAGCTGAGGTTGAGCTTGACTACACACACCAATCCAAAGCTAACATTTTCTTATTTATTTTTGGCTTTGGAAATGGGTAGAATGCAACACCCGGGTATCAGGTGTCACTTCCCCAGGCGTGTCTTTTGGCCAGCTTCAAATTCAATATATGTCCAGTGGAAATGCTGGAACGCCTGCTAATGTCCTGAAAGATTGATTGAGGCTCCAGCTGAAAAACAGTTATTGAACAGCCAAGAAAAAACAGAGGCTTGGAATTGATCAGTTACAAGGCGTTGATGTTGACTCACAGTTACTCTTGTGAAATACAGTATAACTGGGCAGTGCTTTCAGTGCTTTACATGACTTTATGTAAAGTGTAATCAGGTAAACAAATCATGGGTGCAGGCCTGGATAGTTATGGACAACACAGATAATGAAGGCAATTAAAAAAAATTAACTGGCTTTGTTCCACAGCAGGTGGAATCGGGGCTGGCCTTGGCGCTGGTGGACTTGGTGCTGGATTAGGGGCAGGAGGTCTTGGTGCAGGTAAGAGTTCATCTCAAGACACACTTGCAAAAAGCGTTTGTTTTGGTAAAAGCATTTGCAGTGATGGCATATTAATGGAATGCTTCTTACTAAACACCTATTAGCAATCACATATAATGTATAATATCTTTTCAATCTTTACAATAGGAGCTGCAGGAAAGGCGCCTAAACCAGGTGAGCAAACTACAAAACAAATGTTTGTACTTGTCATTGCCTTATACTGTATTGAACTGTATTTAACGTAAGCTTGCACACATTTAAATTCCACACCAAATTAAGGTTACAATAATGAAGGGGTTGTAAAAACATGTGGTTACTGCAAATTATAACAGTGTGAATTTTTATTTTCCAATATTTCACTTTATTTCCCTTGTTTAGACCTTTTTTCCACTCTCTTACTATTTGGCAAGAAATGAAAAATTTGATTTGGGTGTGTTAAATAATTGAGAAAAGCTACCTGAACACTTTCAGACCAGCAACTTCATTGCAAGTTTACATTTACATCATCACAATTTAAACAATTGTGCACCCAAGCTGATGGTGTTCTTAGATTAAAACGGTACAATAAGTGGAAATTTCACTTACTGTGACCAGACCCTGCTCTGATACTGCAGTGTAAATATTTTTGCTCCCTCAGTCAATTCATACCATGTTAGCGCATTAGATGTATTTGGCCATTACTGAATTTCCTAAAACACTGTTGATTAAATCTATGGCCCAGAGAACTGTTTGGAGAGATAAGGAATTAGGCCAGTGCAACCAAGGTCGATAAGATTTGGACCAGTATGTTGGCTGCTCTGAGAAGGACCTTTCATTCTTTCAAAGAGGCATTTTAACACCTCCCCAGTATCAGATTTTCACTGGAAGTTGTCTTTGGCTAAAACAATAAGAGCTAGAGTTTGAGACATTTGCAAATATCAAACTTTTATGTCATTGCACTAAAAATTCATTAATCACTCTAAGCCAGAAGGATATACAGTTTAGACCTAAGATATTTCACTTAGCTGTTACTGAGTGTCTAAAATAGCACTAACTATGGGACATATCATTCAGGTACTTCACGTGTATGCACAATCAAAAATATTGCTGTATTTTAATGTATTAAGTAATTATTTCCACTTAATATGTTGGACTTTCAACTTTGTATCTTATTAGCATCTCATTATTTTGACTTGAGACTTGAAACATGACACTTGTTTCTTAAATATTATAAATCTACCAACTGCTAACAATATAAATGGTATGGATATTAAATAATAAGGCTTGATATTGATGGTGCATGGTGAGATTTGATTCAAGTATAAACACATGTAAGAAAAAAAACTACGAGAAGGATGTGCAACAGACTTGTGTTTGGTGGGGTGAAGCGTATTCAAGCTTTACCCAAGATTCCCTCCGGAAGAAGGAAGAAATTATGGTGAAATTTATGTAGACACTGGAAAGTCTCCCAAACTGAAGACTTTGTACTGCATACTGTAGACCCAACTTTAACCACATTAGAAAGTGATCACAGATTTAAATTTAATGTGCTTACAGACAATATGTCCCAGGGTAACTATTTTATCCCAGGAAAAATATTGACACAATAATTCCACAGGTTAGTGGTTGGTAGGTAGAAACGTTCTGAATCCGAGAAAATTATCTACTATATTACATAGTCAGGAATCACAAATTTGCACTACAGCTATACTGTGCATACAGATTGAAGGAAAAGTCATTGATTCAGCGCAATTTAAGCCATGGTTTCTTGATTTGGAATTGTAATCTCTTTCAGGCAGTACTGCATTTTCATATTTCCTATCAATCTTTGATGTATAGCACAGTCCAAAATTTTAATTGTTCTAGCTCCAAACTGGCTTCATAAACTCCGTCTCAAAAAAATCCTTCCTTACACCAATGTTGCCTTCTTCAAAGTCAGGATTTATAGCATTTAAATCTTCTTACTTGTTGTTCTCCCAAGGATATGAACTTTATTTGGATTGCCAATATAGGATTTTTTTTAACCACTGCAGCATTCCATCCACTCTCTTGGCAGCCTGCTTTTCAGACATAGCAGCTAAACTGAATATCTGACATATAACTGAACTAGGACAGAGTTTGCAGCTTGATAATGAATATATCCAGTCAAACCTCAGTCAAGACCTCTATACGAGAAGTCATAACTTGGCTACATACTTATACGTAGTGCAGATCTGTAAGTAGAATAAAAGTCCATGGTTTATTCAGGCCTTATCATTGACTGCACATACCTGGCTTTGGACAGATATGAAATAAATTTTATTTGACTTATGAGGCTCTATTCAGTTAATGCCAGTTGCTATTTTGTACTTTTCGAGTTTGCATTCTGTGGCTGTTTTTATAGTCATAAATTAATGCCTTGCATCTTGACATAGATGTAATAATACAGAAAGGGGTGTGACATTCGAAATCTATCATTGTAGCATGATTTTCAAATCCATTTTGGTTCAGAATTATGTACAAGTTACCACTTCCCAAGACTCGCTCTTAGCATAGACACAGGGATAAGTTGGTATTTTCCTGACCTCAAGCACAGCCCTATAAGTCCTGCCCCATTTCTTACAGCTTGATTTGCTGTATTCTAACTGTTAATGTCCTCAACAAAACACAACCTAAACACAGCAGACATAATTCGTTTTTTTTAGTGTAACAATTATGAACAAATGACTTGGCTGTGGCTATTTTAACCAGCTGTCAGACATGCCAT
This sequence comes from Pangasianodon hypophthalmus, assembly GCF_027358585.1. Taxonomy (NCBI): domain Eukaryota; kingdom Metazoa; phylum Chordata; class Actinopteri; order Siluriformes; family Pangasiidae; genus Pangasianodon; species Pangasianodon hypophthalmus. The sequence goes on along the minus strand of NC_069730.1, from coordinate 6,747,365 downwards.
AAAAACATAAAAATCATGAAAATAAAGCCCATGATATCATGACATGGTTTGTTCCTGGCCTTATAAAAACCTGTCTAGATACCAGTGAACCCTGCTCCATTAACTGAACAGAGTTCTTTAAACAAAATAAAATAATACTCTGGAGTTTTTAAGTGCCAACAATACCCAACTCCAAAACTGGACAAGAATTCTTCATTTGCACATGCTGTATGACCTTAATTTAACCTGTTGTTAAAGTTAGCCAGGACACTACACAGAAAAACATTAAACACAGCTCTATGGGTAATTTGTATTTGTGAAAGAGAATTAACATAAATACAATTTGATCATTTGTAGTGAGAATGGATCCAAAATGAATTTGCAGGAATAACTGCTCATTAACAATAACAGGACTAGAATGTTGGATGTTGTATCCAACCTCTGGAGAGGTGAGACAAAAAAAAAAAAAAACACAGCTGCTCTTTGTCTTTTCACACAGTCAGAAAAGGAAACTCAAGCTCTCTGACTTTTTTAATCCTTAAAAACTTTGTTGTTCTTATCTGTTTGTAAAAAAAGTAAATCCAGCAGGGTCCAAAAGGCCCTTATGTTTCTACCTGGGGAGATAGAGATAGAGAGAGAGAGCAAGCAATAGAGAGCTAAAGAAAGAGAGGGAAGGAAAGCATGAGGGAGTAGGCCAGGCTGATGAGTCGGGAGGAACGCCAGTGTCTCGTGGAGCACATGTGCTTCTCATTAGCTGGCTCAGACCTGTCCCCGAGTCACTCACTGCTGGCCTCTGATAGTGAATAATGATTCCTCTCGAGCCCGAGTCCTCAGTGACAAGGCAAACCTCCTACTCATTCCCTGGCACGATCCGCAGACATTTTGGGGCAAACAGTGTCCTTGGGAGTGTAACTCAAAACTGCGAGGGAAAATTCCCATCTCCTATCAATATACACGGAGGTGCAAGCCACTCATTTTGTTTGTTTACGCCTCCCAGTTTCAACACTGCACATTAAGTCATTGCCAAGTGTAACGTTTCAGTTCTTACCAACCATGTTGGAAAAAATCATGCTCTTCTTATCCATTTTGGACTAAGTGGAAAATGTAGACTCACTAGAGAGGTATAGACTCACTTTTCATTTGGAAACCTTTCTCCCAATATATTTCAGCAGTTTCTGTTCCTTGCCATTTGCTACAATATGGTCATCATCAAAATGTGGTTCTACTTTTGGTGTATGATTCATTACACAGTTTTTTTTTTCAATAGCTTAGTTAAATGAAAGCCACCAAAACTTTTTTTTGACAGTTATGTAAAAACTAATCTTGCCTAAAATACTTGACAGGTCTGTGCTAGCTCTCAGATGTGTTATATTTAGGTCATAAAAAACATTAGACTTTCTGTGGAAATGTCTGAATAACAGAGAAACAGAAACAAAGCAATTGATCAAATTTATTACTTAATCCAGTTTTTAGATACACTGCCTATGCTGTCATTTTGGAATAGTATCAGGAATGTAACACAAAGATTACTTATATTCCCTATCACATTCCACAGCAGTTTTTAAAATGGTGCATTTTTCTAGATGGATGACTTTCACTCTAGCCCTTACATATCTTTGTGAAATCCTGGTTATCATCATATCACCATTGCCCCCCCAACAAAACACGTAATATTCCTGTAAATCCTGTTTGGAACAATGGGAAAGCAATAAGTAACTATGCAGGTTGGAGAGGAGACAGAGGAACGATCTTGTGAGCCCAGTTTATTGGCCATATCATTCCTCAAGCCTGACTTGTCAGAACTGAATTCATGTGTGGACCATCTGGATATGTTTTACAACTGAACATGCCATTGCTGCTGGCAAGTTTATTGACATTTTTCTGATGCATGATTTGCACCACAGCTTTTCACTGAAAATCAGGTGTTTCACTTGATGTTATAAACATCTATAAACATGTCATAACTTTGTTATAACAAATTGACTGACTTTTTAGATTATTTGATAATTGTTTTTTTTTTTTTATTTCAAATGGAATAGTATTATTAAAGCTATCTCCAAGAAAATCCAATTGAACCATCATCGATGATTGGTTACTTACCAAATTATACCAAATTATACATTTACAAACAATAGCATACACAATATATTTATCTATACAATATGCTTAATATATTATAATGATTGGCATAAGCCTGCATAAATCTTCATAATGGTACTAGTTACATGCATTACACTTTAGAAAGCTTAAAGCATAATGTCAGTTTATATAATGCATTATAATCTGTACATAAGAACATTGTACTCAGTAATAATGTTGTATATGGTTGAGTACTGAGCACCTGATTGTTTGACCTTTGTTGTCTGCAGTGCAGTTATTTTCAAGAGAAGGAATTATAATTAATATTAATTTGCATATAGGGGGCACGGTGGCTTAGTGGTTAGGACGTTTGCCTTGCATCTCCGGGGTTGGGAGTTTGAATCCCACCACTGCCCTGCGTGCATGGAGTTTGCATGTTCTCCCCTTGCTTTGGGGGTTTCCTCTGGGTACTCTGGTTTCCTCCCCCAGTTCAAAAACATGCGTTGTAGACTGATTGGCATTTCCAAATTGTCCACAGTGTGTGAAAAGTGCCACAGTGTAGTGAACAGTTTGTGATTGTCCCCATGATGGGTTGGCACCGTGTCCAAGGGGTCTCCCCCACCTCGTTCCCTGGGATAGACTCCAGGCTCTCTGCAACCTTGTGTAGGATAAGCAGTATGGGAAATGAATGGAGATGGATAGATGGATTAATTTACATATAAATAAAAGACCCTGGTTGCAGTCTGTCAGTATACATGACCTGCAGCAACAAACATACTTTTTGGGCTCCAGTTAGCAATATGGAGATGGTGAATTTATTGAGTTTAAAATCATTTGGGCCAACTCAAGTGTATCCATGTTGTCACATTGTATTTATAGTATTACACTTCATCATGCAGCTGAGAAGCAGGCTATATTTCCTAAAAGCCAATTCACACTGGACGCCTTTCTGAAACTGTGTTTGTTTTGCGCATGTTGTACTTTTTTCAGATAATGAAATAACAAAATCACTATTTCTACATGCTGTGAACTTTATTTATAAGTGCAACGCACAAAGATTTCATGATTATGCAAACTGTTCTTGCAGAGCAAAGTGTTTGCACAGTAATGAAACTCATGGATAACTGGGAAAAAAGACACATATACTGTTTGTTCACTGCCCCACTGTTTCATGCCACGGTTTTATTGAGCTGTATTGTAGCAAACTTTGGCTGTCCCTATCCTCCATGTCTCACTGAGACGTTTGTACATTTGGGCATTAGTGTTGAATGAAGCATGCTGTCCTGTGACAGATGATTGTGATAATAGATGGGAGAGCTAAAATCTAATGTCAATCATTAGCTTGTCAATGAAATTAGTAGGCTTGAGCAATGCATTACATAATTTGTCCCATTCTGCATATTTTTTACATCCATTGGTGGTGCTGTTGTGCTTAGTTCCACAGAAATCTGAAATTATCCACTTTAAGACTTTTATGCACTGCAGACAATCCAATGTAGATGCTAAAGGACAGGGGACTTAGCCCTGCTAGCCAACCACACCACAGCAATATCGTGGAACCCACGTGGTGTGAAATAAAAACATGTAACAATCAGCATTTATTTAGCCTTCTACCAACCATTATAAAATATCATGTATAAAAAGGATTATGTATAAATGGATTTGTTATAATTGTTATAGGAAGTGCCTATACCAGTCCATATTTAGTACATGTCAGTTATATAATACAGAGAAATAAATGAATCAGCATTACACTCAGTGTCTGGTGAATGAATGCAAACAACTGGAAATGAGGCTTAAAATTGTGGAAAACTCAGTGTGAGGGAAAGTGTGGTGTCTGACTTGAGGTGAAGTCACAAAGCAGTGCAGCCTGGTACCATTGTTGTAATTGTTGTAAGTGTGATGACTTGTTTTACAGATGCTTGTAAATAGGAACCATTCTCACAAAAAAGCCTGTCACATTGCCAGACTTTGTGAATAGAATTAGTATCACAGAGAACATTCATAGAACCAAGCAGATTAACAGAACAAACTTTCAGCATGAAAGTTTCACTGTACCTTGAAGAAGAACCTAATCCTTCATGATGACAGTGGAAGAGCAGGAGCTAGGTGAGCCAAACAGCTGCTCCTATTTATCTCAGCTCTGATCCGAGTTTGGTCTAAACTAAAGGGCCTGGCAACAGACCGGCAGAAACATCATGGGAAAGCAAAAAAAGAGAGAACACTTATTTGTGAGTTATAGGGAATATAGCTGAGAAACAGAATTTTTTTGGCAGGTGTTCACCTTCAGACCGCAAGATTTGGGACGGCAGAAACAATGACTTATAAGGGGAAAAATGAGAAAAGCACATTGGGGCCTTGAAGTGCAAGAGAGTTGTCACCATTCAGGAGTTGAGGCGGATAATTACAGCAGAGTGCTGTTCTTAGAGCAGCTCTTGTAAATGTGCCATGACTGATAGAAGTGACTAAGGCTTTGATTGGTTAACAGGAGACAAAGTGTCAGATCACTGCAGTCAGAAAACAATCCAAAATGTCACTGAAGTATGAAGAGCAAATCACTGTGCAAGAATACAATGGATTTAACCCCATCATACAGCCATTCCCATTATTTTTTAGAGCATCAGTGTTACCCAATTCTTTTAGTAAGAGAGTCACAGTGTGTTTCGTCCATGGGGTCAAATTGCATTTGTCATCAAGCAATCAGATACGTTAGTAGGAAAGAAATGGTTAATCTGTTCTTCTTGATGCATTCCTCACTCTATCATTTTGTATATGAATCAATTTTCAGTAGAGAATAAATTATAAATTTATTAGCCAGCCAATCAGGCAAGTAAAAGCCTCAATGTGCTCCACAGTCAACTGACTAGGCTAAAAAGTGGCCCTGAACTTAGTGTAATCACATACTGTGAGTTAGCTAGTTAAGTGCATTAACACAGACTGGTTTATAAGTATTATCCTCTTCTAAAAAAGTTTCTTATGTAGCATGTATCATGTTTGTGCCCTCAACAAAAAGTCAGCATGTCACTGGCCAATGTTCCGGCTATAAGCTGTGGCTTTCTGTCTCGCATCGTACATAAAACATATTATTAAAATTCTGCCTAGTGTCTTTATTTTCTCTTGACATGTTCAAGCCCGAGGTGACTGTTACTTATAGCAAGAGAGTTATTTGACAGCTTTGCACTGGTCTGCTCAGTTTGTTTCAGTCAGTCTGCATCATTGTTTCCACATACCTATGTGTTTCCGATTGTGAAAAGATCATTTGTCATCTATGCACGCGAATTAAGCCGCCTAGCAAAAACTGTTCTACCATCAACCAGTTTGTGTCTTGGTGGATGTGTGCGATAAAGCAGATGGTGGAATAATCAGGCAGAACATCCATGGAAAAAATATGAGGATAATGAATGAAAACAACATTTCTGTCTTTACAAATGAACTCAAGTAAGAGTATTGTCAATTATACTAAATGATGTGCTCACAGCAGCCAATTTAGTGCCACTGAGACCAAAAACAGCTGTTGACAAAGTTCTGGTAGTGTCCGAAATTTTTGATTCATATGTCAGATCATGACCGCTGCTAAGATACTTGTCTAAAAGCCACCAACATGACATAGGATGACACGAAACTCATGTGACAGCTACAAATACAGTAGTGGCAAAGGTGAAATGCAAACAAAACACACTAATGGACAAAAAAATGATATTGTTCAGCTTGAAGAATATTTTCTTTAATCACAGGTCTATTGTTATAAGATATTCATTGTATTATCTAACATTATCTAACATTTGGCCAAGGCTTTATTGGGATCTCAAAATCTTAATAGATTGCTGAAATCACACAATGTAAAACCAGCTTAACACAACAACTTACACACAATTGTCAAGGCCTTAATGTGTGGCTCATAGGGTTACCCTGTTATTCAGGAAAACCTAAGAAATGCCTGCATAGTCTCACATTTGCAAATTCAATATTCAACCAATGAATTGAATGATACAGACGATATGAGGGTTAATATTAGGGTCGTACATATTAGTAGGCATTAGCGTTTGTATTTAGCATTCAAATTACTTGCTTTAAATGATTTTTATATGAAAATCCTTCCACCCTGAATTTGAAAAAACGTCCCATGCCATGTGCTAACCATCCTCATTTGTAATACTTCAAACAAATTGGCTTGTGTAAATTGTTGCAAATTTCCAATTTTAAGACAATATTAATGGAACTTATAATTTCTCTATGGCAGAGCCTAAACAAGTTTGAGTCTCAGTAGCTCATTATACATTCTCCCATCTATGTTTCAGACCAGAACACTACTTCACTGAAAGCCTTTCATAAGACGGCTGCTAAATAGTGCTCCTTAAGTGCCCTGATTTTGGAATAAATAAATAAATGCAGCAACATCCTGTACTGTTTTAGCAATTGAGGAAAAATACCTTGGGGGTACCTTGTTCTGCTCTCAGATCATCCGTGCCAAGTACTGTGCCACTTCTCTCCGATGGCTGCGACTGATTTTGCTGAACTGAATGCTGGCTTTTTAGATTGGCCTTTTGGGCTTGTAGTGGAAAAAGCCAGCTAACAGTGGATAGCGTAATTTTTGGACTATTTAGTAGCATGAATCTCTGATTATTTTGCTAAAAGGAAAGGGGTGTGTGTGTTCCTATTGGCATTTTCTTTTTCTTTTTTTAATTTGGCATGTCAGTGTTGCGGGGTAATGAAATTGATTGCGATCTGCAGGAGAGCACTGCCATTGGACTCCAGGAGCCTGTAGACTTTTTGCTGTGGCTGTCGTCAGTTCCATGGACCAGAGCCATGGAATTCTCTGCTCTCTTAAATTAAATCCTTTAGCATCCGCATCTGGTGAAGGGGGAGAGAGAGAGAGAGAGAGAGAGAGAGAGAGAGAACAAAGTTACAGATAATACCACTATAGTTCTTCAGCTTGGCTCCTTCTACCTGCATTGTTTAGCGCTCCAGATGTCATGTCTGAGACATGGTATCTGAGGAAAAACAGGCAAAAAAATGGTTAGATGAATGTTCTCATATCCTATTCCCCTCAGTATGGAGTTTGTTTGCATTGAGGATTAACTTACCCAAACTTCTCTTGTCTGAGAGCTGGAGAGACTCTTGGCCTGAATATTGACTTTGGCTAAGCTGACGCTGGATGGCCGTAGTCTTTGAGCTCTCCTGCTAACTTCTGGCTGCCTATTTTGTACGCTACATAACATGCATCAACAGTTCTGCTGTACTACACCAGGATCTTCATTGTAACTAGAATATTTTTGTTAAGTCATATAGTGCCTTGCATAAGTATTCACCCCCTTTGAACTTTTCCACATTTTGTAGTGTAACATCCTGGAATAGAAATGGATGTAATTGGGATAATATGTCAGGTTGTGATTGCATAAGTATTCACCCTCATTGCTGTGAAACCTCTAAATTAGTTCTGGTGCAAAAGTCACATAATCTAGTTGAATGGAGTCACCCTGTGCTCAAGCAAAGTGTCACTTTATGGTCTCAATATAAATATACCTGTTCCTGGAAGGCATAAATGTTTTATAGAACATTACTAAACAACAGCATCATGAAGGAGTTATTAAAATAAAGTTCTGAAAAGTATCAGTCAGGGTTTGGTTATACTGAACATCTTTGAACTTTGAAAATCCATTATTTTGAAATGGAAAGAATATGGCACAACCACAACTAGGTCTATAGAGGGCTGACCACCTAAAGTTCATGCCATAAAATCCCAATTAAATCCATTTCAGTTCCAGCTTGTAACACTACAAAATGTGGAAGAGTTTCGATTTATTTTTTCATCCTTGCTGATGATTTTTGCTGGATTAATGCATCCATCCAAACAAATGCCTCAACAATATGGTTAGTAATTGGGGTAAATTCTTTTCACCAAAATCTATCCCATATTCAGAGTTGGGTTCAGTGTTTAGTCCATATGGATTCTTGGTACAATTAATATCTTATTCCCTTACAGTTGTTGTTTTATATTAGTATAATGGTAATGTTGGTCTATATAGAGAAAGACAAAGTTGATTTGATCAACACTATAGCCAGAATAAATCTGTGAGTTGTCTGTAGTCTTCTGGGTAATCAGTGGGCCTTGGGAGTGGTGCATGTGAATAATGATTACAATCAACAGCAAGCAATCAGGTCTGAAAAGAATCAGATCTTAATTTTACATGACCTAAGGCCTCTCTTGATAATACCACTAATGAGCTGTGGTGTATTTCATATAAGACCTAATTTGACCCGTTCCATTAAAATACATAGCTATGGTTTGTCCAAAATGGAGGACTGCAAATTCATAAGAATTCTCCCAGGCCAAGTCATGCTCGTGCATAAATGCTTATATGGATCTGGACATGGATCTCTGCCTTACACTCTCCTATCCTCTCCTTTTGAATTAGTGCAGATAACCCTGTTGCACCCAGGGCTTTTTAATGAGACAATGCAAAGAGCCAGTAATACAATTTAATCACACATGGCTTGGCTTCAATTCCATCAGGGAAAGTTGGACTAATCGGACAATACGTGAGGTGCTTGAGGGAGGCTTGCTGTCTGACATAGGGAAATCAGGGGAGTGCTTCATAGTGCATCATTAACTAATGGCAGACACCCCTGTCTCAGCGCCTGCTCCACGTATCTGAAGATTCCTTTTTCTGATGGATCACAGGACATCAGCTGGCGTATATTATGCTGGTGATGGATTTTCAGAATTTGAGAAAGTTTAGGAATGGGCTCATATTAGTTGACACGTGTCCCTGAGACAGCATTTATCTAAAAGTAGTCCTCCTTTTTCTAATCCCTTAATACTATCATTTGGTAGGAATAATGTCTCCATGACTTGTGTCTCAATGCCAGAAAATTCTATGAGAGCTTAATAACTCAGAAAAAGACTAAAAATGGTTGAATGGTGGAACAGATTAGCAGTTTGACAACCTTGAAAATGCCTATGACTGTAAAAAATTATGCACCAGTGACATGTCATAGTTGCCCAAATGGTTGCAGTCCTCCTGTCTAGGTCTTAAAATGTGGCAAGCAAATCTTCTGTAAAATAAATGTTCCATAACAAATCTTTGCTTCACAAGGTTGGAATGCATCAACCTTACTATATAGAATTTCTGTGTTCCCATCATGTACAATTCAGAGTTTCATAATTCATAATTTGTACGCTCTTGGCTGTGAATGCTGTAAAAATTAATGTACTGCAGGAGGAAAGACATGCCTCATCGTAATTAGCAGAGACGTGAGATAGCAAATGTGCTTGGCCTTGGCCTTCTCCATTTGTCACACTGTTGTTGTTTTTTTTTTTTCTTACCATAAATAGTAGCTTTATTTTCAGATTTATAGTGGCAGAAGCACGACTGACAGACCAAGCATTCCTCTGCTCATCTTGCTCCAATCTCTCTTCCGCTCACTCTGTGTCATAAAGTAAGAATGCAGTCTGGTGAATGACTCCATTTGTGCAGCACTTCCATGTGGGAAGAGAACACGATCTCCATGTGGGACGAGAACACGGTCTTGACATAAATATTCAATGAGTTCAAACTCCTTTCTCTCAAAGCCAAAAAAGATTGTTCAAAGCATCCAAAAGCCTTGTACCTCTCTCTCCCTCAGCCTCTCTCTCACGTTACTAAACTGACCCATCTGTTATTTATGGTCTGAGAAGAGTGCTTGTCTGGCCTGCCAAATAAAATTCTTACCTCAGGTTTGAATGTGGTAGGTGCTGAACAAGGGAAATAAATGACTAATATACCCAGCACTACATTCTGCTCTTAAATATTCATTTTCCTTTCTTTTCTTTTTCCTTTCCAAGGTTATGGAAGCTTAGGAGCAGGTGGCCTGGGCACTGGAGGATTCAGACCTGGAGGTATAGTATTGTTACTCTGTATCTACTCTGGGGAATAGCACTATATGTATGCCATGTTACACTCAAAGCTCAAGAAAGGCTGCTGTCTATGTTTGGAAATCCCAGCCAAGTACCCAAATTCTACCCAAATACCCAAGTACCCAGTCTACTCAAATAAAAAATAAAATATAATAAAAGTTAAGATCTTCACTCAAGTTAAATTTATTTAATGTAAGTAAAAATATTATTTATGAATTACGCAAAATACTGTACATATATTTAACATAAATTAAATTGTCATTTTTTAAAAACTCAGTAGCAAGTCTGCTTTATTTAAGCATTATATTAAGAATTCAAAAAGGTTTTCCATGCTTAGTGGTTGACTAAGCATAGTGGTTTAATAAGCATTGCCACTCTAGTAATGTTTTGCACCCTGTTTGCTCTGATAAAAAAAAAAAAGTTGCTACTGATAGGATAGCTTAGCTTCCAGCTGTTTCAGTTTCTCTGCCCCTTCATACTCTGAATATTTTTTGTATTGCTCATGATTTGTTTCAAAATGTCTCATGACATTAAATTCCTTAATTACTGCAGCAGTTTGTTGACATATGAGGCACACGCATTTGCTATGGCTCTTGATGAAAAAGTATTCTTGTTTCCAGCTCTTTTGAAATCACTCCTTCTGACTGTTAACTTTGCACTTTTTGCCTTGACTAAATATCAAGGCCCTTGCATTTTAGCTAACAGTGTTAACACAGTTTGCTGCCCCAGTCAGGTGAAAGTTAAAATTGCAACATGCATGACAGGCCACCTATCCTGCATTCTAAGAGAGAAGCCACGGACCAATAAACATCTGTCCGTGGGCTGCATTTGGCTGGGGCCAGACTTTGGACACCCCTGACTTAATGCATGAAAGTAAAAGTACAAGAAAAACTCACAAAAGAAATAGACTTACACTGATTTTGGTTACTGATAGTAAATTAGTGTCTGTTTCACCAATGACCCAAAAAAATAGTTAGCTAAGGCTATCTAACATCTGCTTTATTCCTAATCTCTCAAATATAAACAATTTGTCAGAACATCACACCCTGAGGTAATTTTTGTATTTCTTTGCTTAGCTGGTTATGGTGGATATGGAGTTATTCCTGGAGCAGGAGTTGGAGGACTGAAGCCTGCAAAAGGTTAATTGTGGCATGTTAAGTTAATAACTGGTGTTTGATTTTTATACATAAATCACGTTTGACATCTTTCTTCCATTTGAATCAGCCAGGTATTGTTACTGGTGTGTATCATCCTTTGATTTAAACATTGCTCGATATAAATGTTGTCCACTGAGATGTAAACTTTAAACTTCTTTCAGGTGCCGTAGGCCTCAAGCCTGGGAAAGGAGGTACAAAATTACTTTTGTCTTGACTTTGTTATCTGTGTAATTCCATTTCTCCTTGGCACAGCAGTGAAGTTAGTCGATCAAAAAAAAAAAACTAAATAGTTAGGGAAGTGGTGACCTGACCTAATTATTAAATGACTCCTTCATGAAAAATGACTCATTTTTACGAGCTAATCATGTTAATCATGACTATTGAGCACACTAAAGTTTCAGTAAGGACATCATTCCAGTGAGGCTGGCAGTACTGGAGGTCTATAAAAACAGAATGAGGCAGTGTGTCGGCAGCGTTCCTCCAATAACGGTCGCCTTTTCATGGTATTCCAGTTGGCCTGAGTTTCGATTAACAAACATCAGATCTTAAGCCAAATCAACCAGTGTATCTTCTGTGGGGAATTATGCTGGTGGTTTCTGCCTAAACCTGGTGCTTTACTTCATATTGTAAGAGCAGCGTGACATGTCTGTTCTTCAGCATCAGATAGGAGAAGGTTAGGCAAACAGATGAAAACTTTGAAACATCTAGTGCCAGGTCCTCAAACCAGAACTGCCAGCTCATTTCCTTATATTGGAACAGAGTGGAAAGGTGAAGCAAGACACTCGCAAAAAAAAAAAAAACAGAACTTAATATCGTAATTCTTGACATGCATCCTAATAAACATAGCTCATTGTGTGTGTTTTGCTCTAGGGCCAGGTACTGGAGGGACGGTATTAGGTCCTGGCACTGGTGGCACCGTACCTGGCAGTGGGCCTGCACTCCCTGCTGGAGGTAAGACATACAACCTCACAGACTGCAAACTAAAAGGACATTACCCTGTCCTAAATTCAGTCTCATTCAATCCCCCAAATTTTTGTGGATTTCAATATGGGTACATTAATTGTAAATTTACAAGACAAGCTACAATTGCTAAACCTGTCCTAACCTTTACAGTTTATAAGTTATTGTACAAACTGACTTTGTTGATGAACTCAAGTCAGTCTGCACCAAGAGTTATATTTGGTCGAGTCTGAAATCTATCTTTAGACCCAGGTGAAAGGAAATAAGGAATTAATCTGGTCCACCTAGAACTCAGATGGTGACCTGGGATCCCAGCTTCAAAATGAGTAGTTGAGTTTTTGCAGACCACACACATTGTGTGCATTTAATTTTGTATATAGAGTACCCATTTTACTCAACTTGCTATATTGGCTAAAAGGCCATGTATCCAGGATTTAAAGATGTGTTTACACAGGGGTCCACAGCAAGAGTTTGTGGTCTCACCTGGGTGTCTTCATGTAAAAATACTGTTGATGTCATTATCTTTCTGTTAGCTCCAGTCATTCCTCAGACTGGTCTCCCAGGTGTGGGTCCTGGTGGGAAAGCTGCAAAACCAGGAAAGGCACCAGTGCCAGGTGAGTATTTGCATGTGTCCATTGTAATATTGCAGTCTAATGACAGGTCACATTTTATTTTAAGCATTTCAATTTATGTCTTACTTGTTTTGCAGGAGTAGGAGTGCCTGGAGCCTTTCAAGGTGGAATTCTGCCTGGACAAGGTGTGTGTCCAAAACTATTTTTGTGACAAGTGTCACTTTCAGGGCAAAACATTCTCCAATGCTCTGAAAAAGTCAGACTTTACTGTTTGCATCAACAGGGTTTACTGGCCTAGGTGTGCTTCCAGGTGTAGCAACAGGAACTGGGCTTAAACCAAAGCCAGGTAAGATCTTTATTATTGTCATCTCCTTGACTATGTATGCAGGTTGCCCCTCCTTCAAGAGGTTTGACTGTGGGGTTCCCTCTGCCATGGGGCCAGGGATCATGGGCTTAAGTCTGGATACATGGAATGAGAGTGCATGACAGCTGTGATGTGGTAGTTCAAGCTTATACGTGACATGGTTGATGCATTGGAGAATGTTGAAAGGGTTGATGAACCTGTAGGACAATATCTTACAGTCTTGTCTTATTCTGAGATCTCTCATTGTATGCCACACCATGTCCTCTGGTACATATCTTGCTGTTACTCTGTGGAGACAGTCTGCAAAGTCCTTGTTTTGTTGTGGTAATTGTTCTAGATGACGGTGTGTGTTCACTCCCAGACGTGTTCACTTCATCAGAACTGCTCATTGCAGGAGAGGCTGAAATCCTAGTACACACTGGAATGGGGTAGGCTGAGTGGTTGTGAACTCTATGCTGTCCCACAGCCAAATATGCATGAGCCCAGGAAATTAATTTCTCTCGTAGACCGGTGGGACATACCACTTTTCTTGGGGACACTGTGGCAGCACAGGTTGATGTTCATTTGCTCTGTTTATCTATTGATCTATGTACCAGGAAGTGGCACAGATGAAGCATCATTCTTGGGGATGAGTTCTGTACCCTCCTCTTTTGGGACTGAGGGGTACATTGTGGAAAGAAAGGCTGCTTTAGTATTTTTTTGAGCCAGGATGAGCCAGGATGAGCCAGGATTCTAAAATCTTAGGTTAAAGTTAGGAACTAAAATCTTGAAGTATAAAGCCCATCAGGCTTTTTTTGGGTTCAGTCTTCTTGCTGTTTTGAAATACTCAAGGTTCTTGTGGTCTGTGTAGATAGCAAAGGGTTGTGCCGCTCTCTCCAACAAGTGATGGCACTCCTCTAGCAACAGTTTCACCACTAAGAGGTCTCTGTTGTTGAAGTCAGTCTCTGATAGCTGACTTCCACAATGAATATTTGAGAAGGATTGGGGTGTTTTAAAATAGGGGCCTTTGAGAATGACTCCTTCAGATGAGAAAAAGCTTGGTTAGTGTAATCATTCTATGCAAGCATTCACAAACCCTTCTTGACTAGTGAAGTAAGCAGAGCAGCTATGGAGCTGAAGCCCCAAATGAACCTTCTATAAATGTTTGTAAATACTAGAAATCTCTGGAATTCTTTGATTGTACTGGGGACTGCACTGACCTTAGTTTGATCCATTATTACTCACTCCTTGCTGATTATACATCCTAGGAGTGAGATCTGAGGCACATGAATTTCACATTTTTCTCCTTTCACATAGAGTTGATACTCCAGAAGTTTGGCCAGCACCTGCTTGACATGGTTCACATGGCTTCCCAGGGAAGGAGAGTAGATGAGCAAACCTTCCCAGTATGTAGCACAATTAATGCCTGAATGACAGAGAGGACATTAGAGAGCCCATAAAGCATTACAGAATAAGCAAAGTAAGCAAACCAAAAGTAGTGCTAAACATTTTCTACTCATCATCCTTAAGAATGCGGATCAGTTGCTTCTGATATCAGGTTTGCAGGCTTCCATCAGTTGTTCGAGAGCTTCTGGGATAAGAGAGAAAAGACATGTTGATATTTTACAGTTTTACTTGGTTTAATCCATGATAATCAATGTAGGGTCAAAGTCCACCTGCTTTCTTTTGAACAAAAAAGAATACTGCTGAAGCAGGTGATGTGGAAGGATGGATATGTCCTAGTCTGAGTACCTCAGTACTCCTCCATTGCCTTGTGTTCAGCTGTTGAGAGGTGATAAACACAATGCATAGTGGAGTGGAACCAAAAAGAAGGATGAATATACAATTATAGGGTTGATGAGGGGCTAAATCACTGATCTTGGTTTTGCTGAACACTTCAACCAAATGGAAGAAGTCTCCACTTTAAAGTCTTGCTCTGGGCTTTCAATGATTATGGCTACCACAGTGAGACTGGGTTGTTGGAGACATGATTCATGACAGAAGGGTGACCATTGTCCATAATATATGAGTGTTGTGTCACTGTAGCCATGTGAGGCCTAAGATGATGGGAAATCTGGCAGGGAACATGACCAGAAAATTATATTTTCTCTGAATGTAAGATGCTGACTTTCGACATGATCTCTGAGATGTGATATGTTATGGTACCTCCACAAAATGGTCCTCAATTCAGTGCCTGCACATGTAGTTGCTTTGTAAGTGGTTGGACCTTCACTAGGAGCTTGTAGTTGATGTTCCCCATGGTTTGCATTGAGCTGCCACAATAGAAGTGCTTTACATGTTCCTTCATGTTGAGTCAACCTTGGCCAATTTGCATAGGTTCTTAATCACTGTTGACTTGGGTTGTGACTTTTTCTGCCAATCCTCCTCTCTGGGTCTGGAGCAGATTATTCAGGCAAATAGAGAGGTCAGTGAGGGAGTCCAAGGATATCTGGTTATCCTAGCATGTTAGCTGGGTGATTACATTCTGTCTTAACCCATCAAGAAAAGCAGCCTTAAGTGCAGGTTTGTTCCATCTGCTGCCAGCATCTAGCATTCTGAACTCAAGAGCATATTCAGCTGCATCTCCCCTGAAAGACAGTAAGAAGTTCCTGTTGTTCCCAGACCAGACAGCCTTGAGCTGCTATTGCCTGTTGCAGCTCAGGCAGACCTGCTGCATCCATGATCAGCAAAGTCTTCTGTCAGGCAGATGGCAGATTGGATGCAACTGCAGGTTTTCTTAATTAAAGAACCAGGCAAACAATCCAAAACACAAATCCAGAAACAAGATCGAAAAATGGGAACAGGTGATCAGTGAACAGGCATAATGAGAGTAAAGAGCAAAGTAACAACAGAACACAGGCAATAGCAGAATAACAGCACAGAATCAAATGGCTTGGAATCGTCACTAGTGAAATGCTGAATGAGTGAATGAACGTCTGGGTTATTTATAGGGTGAATTGTGAACAGGTGTTTATAATTAGAAGTTTGGTGAACATGAGCATGTGATTGAATCATGTAACCTGGTTTGTATTCTGTGGTGTGAGTGGGAGTTCACTGGCTGTATCATGACAATTATCAGTGCCTAATATCTGCCTTTTAAATACACAAAAACGCAGTTCCTCTCTTTTGAGTTTTGTATTATTCATATTTTATTTGGTTTTTTTTTTTGACAACACAAACTAAAAGTACAATGTAGTTGTGCTCTCACAGAATTTCTAACAGTGTGCGCTCTGCTCTACAGGTGTTGGTGGTGGGCCAGGCCTGATGCAACCAGGGGTCTTTCATGGATACCCTCTCAAATCTCCAAAAACCCCAGGTATAATGTTTACTCTGACTTAACTGCCATCACTATATACTGTCATAGCATACAGTAATCAATTTCAGGCACAGAAAAGAGACACATGGCCATACAGATAGAAGATAGAAGAATAGTTAGCAAGTTAATATTTTTCTTTATTCAGCACAGATGCCAGTAAACATGTTGAATGGTGTTAACCATACATTTCATGTGACATCAAGGTGTTCCCTCTCTATTCTAGTATATTTTTCTTCAGTGCTCACAAATTTTCAGCCTCATTATGGACACAACTACATGCGCTTCTATGGGTACCATCCAATGATTATGTATGGTGCGTTGATCTGTAGCACTTGTGACTATAAGGTTCTCTTTTTGGGGCCAGCAGCATGCCCAGAGATGGAGAAACAATCTACTATATTGATGCTGTAATGTAGATAATGTACTGTATGTATTTGGACTGTCCATGATTCAGGCCTCAAAATCAGAAGTATATCTAGATAATCAGCAAGAAAATAACTTTATTGTGTTTGCGATTCATTAAAAATTGATTTTTGCATCTCCAGCATCCTTTTTGGGATCATTTTTTAAAAATGTACATACCCAGACCATTGGGAGTCAGTTAATCAATGTTATTAGGTGTGTTGATTATCCTGTGAACAGACTCTTTTTATTCCAAACCAAAACCATAATTTTGGGAAGATCAAAAGAGAATATAATATAAGATGAAAAGATAATGTTTGGAGATGGAAATGTCCAATTTTTTAGAGTAACACCAGCTTGAAATATTTAATGTTTCCCAGGTTTTGGGAAGGTTAGATCATGCTTTAATTGGAGTCAGCTGCATATGCTGTACTCATCCAATTTTACACACTTCCAAGGTTTCCTTGGAGATTTTAGACCTAAAGTATGACCTTTAGGCCTAAAGTACGATCTTAAACCAAACCTGTAGTAGATGTAGAAAAATTAGTATATACTTTATCAGTACTAACCTCATCACAGATGTGAATTGAGTATTGTTTATAGAAAAATGTCTGATTATCAAAATCTATAGTACATACTTCAACATTGTATTCTACACACGTATTACTATTCCACATCCATAATAGTTTTGACCATCACTAATCTTTGGGAAAGTCTTAAATTCTCTTACATTATCTGTTGTCACAATAGGTGGATCCCCTTATGCTGGAGGCAAAGTTCCATATGGTATAGTGGCACTCCTTCGAGCAAATGCATGCAAAAACTCATTTATTTATTATGTGTTGGCATGTTGCCTAACTCTCACATGCTATGCTTCAGGTTATGGTGGCTTTGGTACTGGTGCAGGATTACCTGGTGGCAAAGGAGGAGCTGGCGCTAAGCCAGGCTACCCCACTGGCACTGGTGTGTAATAAGGTTAAAGATGCATGGTTATGCAGCGGTTGTGATGAGAACACTGCCACATTTAGCACTGGCTGCAGATTCCTTTTCAACACACATTCAAGCAATACATGAAGCTAAGAGTGCATGGTTACTGGCTGATTTACCCTCTGTGTATCTAGGTATGGGGAGCTTAGGTGTCTCAGCTGCACAGGCCAAAGCTGCTAAGTACGGTAACGTCTCACTTTCATTTTAAAGGTTGATAGCACTGCATTGTCACATTTCCACATTAGCAAAGAGCAAATCAGATGGTGGAAGCAAATCACTGAAGCAAATTTAATGCTTGAGCTGTTCATACTTGGTAGTAATGCTTTCTCTGTCTGAACAGTGTGGTCTCACTGTAATGTGTTCTTGCTGTAACTCACTGGTTATATTGCAGTGTGTTCAGGTTAAGTGTCACACTTTCTTCTAGGCCCTGGAGCTGGCACAGTTGGGGTGGGAGGTGTACCCGGAGCTGGCTTAGGTGGGGTTGGAGGTGTACCAGGAGCTGGTGGACTTTACCCAGGTGTTGGAGGTGAAAAAGACTCTTAAAAGACTTGGGGAGAACCTTACACTGAATGGCTCTGAAATAGTTACATTGGGGGCAGTGTTGGTTCAGTGGTTAAATGCGCTGGGTTACTGAACAGAAAGCTAAGGGGTTCAAACCCCAACACTGCCAAGCTGCCATTGTTAAGCCCTTGAGCAAGGCACATAACCGTACCTGATCCAGGGGCATCGTATCATGACCCTGTGCTCTGATCATAACTTCCTAAGAACCTAGGATATGCATAGAAATAATTTCACTGTACTGTAATGTATATGTGAAAAATAAAGGCTTCTTCTTCTATTTGATCAGGTGTAGGTGGTCTTTCACTAGCTCAAGCCAAGGCTGCTAAATATGGTAATTACTTATAAAGTAAATAATGTTAATGTATGGCACAGAATATTGGAGTTACTAATGCTCATCTTATGGGTTTATCAGGTACTGGTGCTGGATTAGGTGGCGCTGGAACTGGTGCTGGTTTAGGTGGTCTTGGTGGTGTAGGACCTGGAGGAGTTTACCCTGGAACAGGAGGTGAGAAGTGAAATCTTCTAATTCTGCTCTTGAGTACCAGTATCTTACTTTTTTTTTTTCAAGCTCTAACACACTCATTAAATCTTGAGGTTATGAGGTGTTGCAAATTGTAATGCTACAATTTGCAATACTCCATGACCATGACAGCTTTATCATATCATATTGTAAGAAATATAGTTGAGCCTAACCAACTATTATGTGTTTGATATGTCATTCAGTAGGTGCAGGAGGACTCACCCCTGCTCAGGCTAAAGCTGCTAAATATGGTAATCATTACTTGTGCTTTCATGTTACATCTTTGGAACTTCCTCCTCTCTAGTAGAAAAATGCTATTCCAAGATACTTGTGGAAGAATATTTAGTAACATGGGTTGTGCTGCACTGTTCCCCACTGTATGGATAAATTCTATCTTTCAGATAGAATTCAAAACTGTGTCCCCCTAAGTACCACATCTAAATAGCGATGATATCAGTGGTGTAGTGACATACTACTGTATTTAGCCTATAACCTATAGAAATGGCACATGCAGAATGAACTAACCACCTAAAATTAGCTAGCTAACTAAAATACATATAAGCTTGGTTGAAGGGAAAAGGGCAGCTCTGCTGTAGGGGCTTTTCCTGAGGTTCTCTGGAGCTAATGGATGGAGCTGGCCCACTAACTACATGTAGAGAGCAAAACTATAATGCCTTTTTTTTTTCACAATGTTTTGCTACCCAATCTCTTTACTCCATGTATTTTGTTCTTTGTAAAATGGCATTAACTGAAACATTTTAGCACGCTAGCTAATGACCACACCAGCGGTTAAAAAGACACATATCAGGCGAGCAGAGGGCTTGATGCACTCACTCTTGCCTACATATGAAATCTCACCAACATCTCTCCTGACTGGCCGCCAGCTCCTGGCAGACATGGTGTAGCTGGATTTCTTTGAAGTCGGGGCATGATCACGATTAATGTATGAGAGCTATGCATACAAATTTCTGAAAAATTCAGAGGCAACATCCCTGACACACACACTGATTGTGAATTAATATTGCAAGATTGTCAGTTGTGACCCACAGCAGTTCAGGAACCTCATATTGTAGAGTATTTTTTATCCTTAGGCAGTAATCATGTTTATTCATATTTAACCAAAATCCTACATATTCTAACTTTAAACAACCATAAAATGATAATATTACAAATTAATTACACCTGTTACTGCTGCTAGCTGTTACTAGGCCTGATCTATTCTTGTTGCACTTTCCACTAGGTGCTGGAGCTGGTTTATTCTTGGGAGGTGTAGGTGGAGTACCAGGAGTTTACCCTGGTGTAGGAGGTAAGCCAAAACATTGTTCTTCCAATAATGTAATATGTAATATTATCTCAGTTGCCAATTATATATATATACACTAATTACTTTTCTATTCCCCATATACAGGTACAGGCTTTGTACCAGGAACTGGAGTTTTTCCTGGAGCAGGTGAGAGAGAGAGAGAGAGAGTCAGACAGACACAGTCTCACACACTGGGTTGAGATGAGTTGGATCATGTTATGACCTCTGGGTAGTACAGGTGGCTCCATGGGGCACTGCTGATATAAGGCTGGGGAGTTTGTTGTAGTGGACACTGCATGCCCTCTAGTGGCCACACAAGAGGCAGAGTTGATGTCACATTGTTTACCAAACTTGGACCTTCACTTTCTAAGATTTCCTCAATCTTTAGCTTATTAACAATCCATTGAATGAAGTATAAAGTGTGTTATAGCAGGGGGAAAAAATAACGTGTGCAGTGGTTGGGAAATAAAAGACCACTGTTGTGAAGACCTGGTGTATCTCTTTTGATTTCATGTAGCCAATACCCAGTAACTACACTTATATTGATGTCTCTATACCACTGAAGACATTACAGTGTATTAATGTTCCAATTAATGTTCTAATGTTTTTCCAATTGCAGGAGGTCTTACACCTGCCCAGGCCAAAGCAGCTAAATATGGTAATCCATTTTCCTTTGAGCAACAAAAAAAAAACTGATAGAAGTTACATGAATCAGAAAAAATACTTGATACTGTAGAGCAGAGGTCTTCAATCTTATTCCCAAAGCCTGGTGTGGCTGCAGGCTTTCATTCCAATCAGGCAGGAGCCAACTGATATCACTTGTTTAATCAGTTCACCTTAGTCTTCAATCAGCTATCAAATCAAATGTGCCTCCAATTTGGCTGTAATGAAAGCCCACACCAGCCCTTTGCAGATAAGATTAAAGACCCTTGCTGTAGAGGATTCACAGGAATGTAGTTCACCAAAAAATAATAAGTAAAACAGATGTTTATAGTATAATGTGAGTAAAATAAGCATACTATACATATGTACTTTCATATTGCACAGAATAAGTATTGAATCCAGTACTGGAAATTTATTAGATTTAATTTCAGTTTTTATTAGATTTTATTAAATATATTTCTTCATGAATTCTTTTATGGATTATTGCTGGATTAGGTGGACTTGGAGCTGGCTTGGGTGGTGGTGCTGTACCAGGTGCTGGAGGAGTTTTACCTGGAGCAGGTGAGAGAGAGCAAAACAGACAGACAGAGGGTTGGAGAAAGACAGAGACAGTTACAAATGTAGTGGTAGAGTACAGTTGTAGAGAGCTGGAGGTAAACATTTTATTTTTTAAAAAAAGGAGAAAAAAAGACAAAAAATACATCGGGAACAACAAAACAAGCAGTTCATAGTTCAAAAGGCATACAAAGCATGTCACAAACAACAATTTCTGATGCCTACTGTATATCATATTGGTTACCAGACTTGTTTCTTTACTCCCTGACTCCACAAGAGTATCTTTTCCCCTCCTTCCATCACCTGACTCAAATACACTGATTGTAGCCAGGCAGTGTATAACATTTTGTACTTGTACATAATATAAATACCCATTGAATAGAACTGGTCAAGGATAACAATGCATTGATGCTCTCCTTCTATTCAGTTGCACTAGGTCGTACACTTACTCAGGCCAAAGCTGCTAAATATGGTAATATATCTTCCTTTAAGACTGTGTATGAGCAAACAGTAGACAAATAGACAAAATTGAGCAGACTCAGCAGCTAAGCAGGAGACTGAGGATCTGAAAGAAATGCGAAGGAAGGCTATAAAAAAGATATCAAAGCTCTTCCAGCTCACAATTTCCACTATCCAAATGTCATTAATGTCATCAAAGTCAAGGCAAGATCTGAAAGACCAAGAAAACTGCCTGTATGTTGGCCAGAAAGGCAAAGCAAAATCCCTGTACGACACTAAGAACCTGCAGGAAAGTTTAGCTAATACAGGAGTTATGGTGCACTGTTCTACTGCAGACTATTAAGCATGGGGGTGATCTATTATCTTTTGGGGTTGTGTGGCAGCCAGTGGCACAGGACACATTGCACAGCTGGATGGAAGAATGGATTCCAGTAAATGTGTGGCTATGTAGAACCCAACCCAACCCAACAAAGGAGGTTGGAGGTTCTGTTGTTTTTTTTTTAATCCGATTTTCTGATTAATGATAAAATATTTTCATTTAAGACCAGCGAAACGCTTGCACAATTGCACAGTTTAAAAAGTGATTCCATGTGTTGCAGCCGTGTCACACCCTCTATCATGTACAAACAGCAGAGAAAACCACATTCAGTTGGATCGTAAATGAACCTGTCAACTCACTTGATTGCTTTTTAACCATATGTCACATTGTAAACATGTTGACCTAGACTTAGATAAATATTATATGGCCAAAGGTTTGTGGGCACCTGACCATCACACTCATATGTGTTTTTTGAACATCTCATTCCAGATTTAGTCCCCTTTGCTGTTGTAATGACCTAGTTTGCTGCAGAGGTTGTCTTTAATTTTTTCCACTTTCAAAAATCAACAAAATATGTTTTTCATACAACTGTAGTTTCTGTTAATCACATACATTATAGCAGCTATAAACAGTTGCTCCCTCACTAGCCTCTCAGAATTGAGCAATTAAAAGTGCTATGGTATAAATCTTTTTAAAAGAATTCTGTAAGTGCTTCTTGATAAATTTCGTTTAAGGAGTTGGTGGTGGTGTATCAGGAACTGGAGGAGTTTTAAAAAATCTCATAAAGCATAATCAAACTATGTTTTATGCTCCTGCATGCAATTGTCCCATTAACTGTTTCCATAGTCTCATTTATATTTTTGAGCCATTCGCTGTGTCAGAGAAAATGTACTCTCTCATTCTCCAGGTCTCTCACCTGCTCAAGCAAAAGCAGCAGCTAAATATGGTAATGACATCAGCACGCAAATATCATTTTTCCTTGAAATGCTTTGAACTTTTTTTATTGAACTTTTTTTTTATACTAATTAGTCAATTCAGAAGTGTGGCTTTGGTCTCAGGTGCTGGAGCTGGTACTAGAGTGGGTGGTCTTGGTGGAGTAGCAGGATTAGGAGGCCAAGGTAGTGAGAGCAGAGTCGTAATATGTATTATATAATAAGAGAAAGAACTATGACTCTTCAATGATCTGATATGTGACCACCTAAGTTAAAGATTATTATTCTCTCTTTTTCATTAGCAGGATACGCTGCTGCAAAAGCTGCAAAATATGGTAATTACCATGGATTTACCACATAACATTATTATAATTAGACAAATATCCAACTATTGGCAAAATTGATTTTGCAGGTGTATAGAACCAAACCAAAATACATTGTGCTAATTACAGGCTGGACAGTATATATAGTAGGGGTGTAAGACAGTAACACTATTTGTATCTGTTTAGTGCTCCAAATATCTGTATTGGTGTCTGTATTTGGATTTAAACCTGATGTGGGCATGGTCTAAACAGGAAGCGGTTTATTAGTTTGCCTCCTATTCCTATCTGTTTAGGACTCACTATTCATTCATTTGGAATACTGTATTTGTGTTTGGTTACATCTCTAATGTATGCTATACATATGCCCTGATGTTCTAAACCAAACTCACCAAACCAAAATTTAAATGTTAGTGTTGTTACGCTCTTGTGTCAAAGCTTACTGAGTCATAAGTTAAAGCACTATTTTCATTGACCTGTGTACCAGGAGCTGTGCCAGGTGCTGTACCAGGAGCTGTGTCAGGTGCTGTACCAGGAGTTGTGCCAGGTGCTGTACCAGGAGTTGTACCAGGTGCTGTGCCAGGAGTTGTGCCAGGAGTTGTGCCAGGTGCTGTGCCAGGAGCTGTGCCAGGTGGTGTGCCAGACGGTGTATTCTATTTTATAGTTTGTTCAAAATAAGTAAAGAAATAAAAATAAAGAAAATACAGTTATACATTAATAAAAGGAGGCCATCTCATAATAAGTGTAGTAAACCCACAGTAGTAAAACAAAGGCTTTGTTTCACTTTGTTTAGGATATCTTGCTGGTGCTAAAGCATTGAAATATGGTATGTACATTTGGTTACATCTATAATATATACTATACAGTACCTATGCCCTGATGTTCTAAACCAAACTCATCCAACCAAACCAAACTTTAAATTTCAAGGTGTTTTACATGTTTATGTTAAAGCTTATTGGGTTATATATATATATATATATATATATATATATATATATATATATATATATATATATATATATATATATAATTTTTTTTTTCTTCATTTACAGGTGTGCCAGGAGCTGTGTCAGGTGCTGTACCAGGAGTTGTTCCAGGTGCTGTACCAGGAGTTGTGCCAGGTGCTGTGCCAGGAGCTATACCAGGAGCTGTGCCAGGTGGTGTGCCAGGCGGTGTATTCTATTTTATTTTATAGTTTGTTCAAAATAACTAAAGAAATAAAAATAAATAAAACACAGTTATACATTAATAAAAGGAGGCCATCTCACAATAAGTGTAGTAAACCCACAGTAGTAAAACAAAGGCTTTGTTTCACTTTGTTTAGGATATCTTGCTGGTGCTAAAGCACTGAAATATGGTATGTACATTTGGTTACATCTATAATATATACTATACAGTACCTATGCCCTGATGTTCTAAACCAAACTCATCCAACCAAACCAAACTTTAAATTTCAAGGTGTTTTACATGTTTATGTTAAAGCTTATTGGGTCATTTTTTTTCCATTTACAGGTGTGCCAGGAGGTTTGCCAGGAGTTGTGCCAGGTGCTGTACCAGGAGTTGTGCCAGGTGCTGTACCAGGAGTTGTGCCAGGGGCTGTACCAGGAGTTGTGCCAGGGGCTGTACCAGGAGCTGTGCCAGGTGCTGTACCAGGAGCTGTGCCAGGCGGTGTATTTTATTTTATAGTTTGTAAAATAAATAAATAAATAAAAATACAGTTATATATTAATCAAAGGCTTTGTTTTACTTTGTGTTGTTTAGGATATCCTGCTGGTGCTAAGGCACTGAAGTATGGTATGTACATTCACCCAGAAGTTACAAAGCTTCAAATCATGTCAGTTTTGTTATTTACACTGTCTGAATGGTGATTCACCTCCAAACATGATCTTGAAGTTAGGGTTAGGCTTAATCTCTCTGAAAATTAAACAAAAGGGATGACGCCTTGATGGACTTCTATTGCTCAGGTCCTGGTGCTGCTGGTTATGGAGTTCTTGGTGGATTGCTACCTGGAGGTAAACACGATGATCTTTCATGCACACATGTTCAGTATGTTTATAACAATATGAAAATAAATTATTAGAGTCCAAGTATACACTCTTAGAAAAGTTAGGTTAAATATGGCACTCTAAACATGTCCTTCGGTTTTTCCTTCTGGTGGAACTCATAAATGTTCTACGCAGAACCCAACCCAACAAATGATACAATATTTTCATATTTAAGACCAGTAAAAAGTTTTAAGACCAGTTTAAAAAGGTGTTGCAGCCATGTCACACCCCCTGTCATGTACAAACAGGAGAGAAAACCACATTCAATTAGATCATACATGAACCTGTCAACTCATTTGATTGCTTTTTACCATATGTCACACTGTAGACATGTTAACCTAGACTTAGATAAATACACTATATGGCCAAAAGTTGTGGACACCTGACCATCACATTCTATGTGCTTTTTGAACATCCCAATCCAGATTTATTCCCCCCTTTGCTGTTATAATAGCCTCCACTCTTCTCGGAAGACTTTCCACTAGATTTTGGAGTGTGGCTCCAAATTTGAATCTACATTTGAATCTGTCGATCTCATTCTGGTTTCTTGGTGTTCAAACAGAAAACATAGAACCAAAAAATGTTTTGTAATAACTGAGAACACATAGAGAAAAGTCATCTAATTATCACCTCTCTGTGACACATGGTATCTATCTGCTACTAAAACTGAAATTTATTTTGAGGAGATCTTGTGTTTATATATCTAACACTTTCCATTTATATGATCCAGTGATTATTAGAAATGTTGCTAGGTTAAATAATGCATGCATTCTTTACATTGGTGAATTGAATTAATTCAATATGTTAAGCATTTACCCACTTCTGTGCTCTCCCTGTGTTATATACCTGAAACAGTGAATGTAATGTACCCTTAAACTAAAGTTTGGCCATTAAATACCTATATTTAATCCCCTAAAGCTCTCAAGTCTGAAAAGTAATGTATAGAATATAAGAATATAAGAATATAATTACAGAGCATAACCTTAAATGCTGCTTATTTTTGGGGCTCTATGGTTGTGTCAGGAGGGGCTGGTACCGTGCAAGGAGTTGTTGGAGGAACAGGTGGAATCCCAGGAACGGCCACAGGAGTTGGAAGTAATTAATCTGAATATACATTCAAAGTGACATTTTTCTTTTAAGAATTTTTTTAAAACTATCCATTACTTCTCATATATCATTGCAGAAATGTTTAAGGTTCATTTTAACAGTATAAAACATACCACTACTCTGAAACTGATGATGTTTCTTCTTGTTGAAATGTCCAGAAGATAGCACAAGCCCAGTGGCTATAATTTATTTCTGCTTAGGCAATCACAGATAAAACAAACTAAATGAAATGATCATGACATCCAATTTACCACAGGAAAATAGATACATGATATTATATGAACAAAAGTTAAGAGGAGATTTTTTTTTAAAAATGGCCTTATTTCTTTACAGCATATCCTGGTGGAGTTAAGCCTCCTAAATATGGTAAGATTTACTATCATTATGTTATGTATATTTTATTATATAAATTTGTAAATATATATATATATATATATATATATATATATATATATATATATATATATATACATATATATATATATATATATATATATATATATATAGATAGATATATATATATAGATAGATAGATAGATAGATAGATTATAATTTTACAATCCATAATAAGTGACAAAACGTAAAGAATGAGACCTAAAAGTAAAGAATTTTTCCTATTGGAATTCTAAAATTAGTAATCACGGCTTATCAAAGCTAAAACCTACAAACCTCTCTAGGAGTTGTAGGAGGACCAGGGGGAGTACCAATACCTGGAACAGTGACTGGAATTGGAACTGGAGGTAAATGATGATTCTGACCCTTAAGAAATGTAACATGTTTACTTGAACCATAAGATAAAGATGCCATTAAAAAATATCATATTCTGTGTGGCCATGACTGTTTACATACAATTATCATTAAATGTTAATTGTTACAGCTACCATAATGTTTGATGTTATGCTAATTTGTACTTGGCATTGGTTAAATCTTCTCAAGATATCATAAGCCCAGTTGCTTTCATTTATTTCTACTAGGCATTTCAATCACTCGGACTAAAAATCTTCAGAGATGCTAAATGAATTGTTCATGGCATCAAATTAACTAGGAAAATGTCACATTATAGGAATAAAACAGTCAATTTGGTTGATTAATGCACTAATATTGCCTTATTGTCTTTACAGTATATCCTAGTGGAGTTAAGCCTCCTAAATATGGTAAAATTTACTATATTTTTTTTACATATCCCAAAGTAGGGAGTAAGCCAAATTAGACAAAATTAGTGATCATACTTTACTAACTAAAGTCTAAAAACAATGCTCTCTTGAAGGTACAGGGACTGTACTAGGAACAGGAGTAGCACCGTTGCCTGGAACTGGGACTGGAGGAGTACCATTGCCTGAAACTGGAGGTAAATGAGCATTCAAACAAAGGTGATTTTGTCATTGCTAATTCCTACCCACTAGCTAGTTCTAATTCTTCATCCAAGACACATGAATCCAGCCACTATCTTTAAGAGCCATGGCTCATGTTATGTCACAGAGCAGCTGAACACACTCGGAGCAAAGCGTTAACTGCACTGTTCTGTATAAACTTAAATGTTACAAAGCACTTTACACTGGAGACTCCTTCCAAAAATTCAAAAAAAATAAATAAATAAACAAATAAATATCACAGAACAGTTCGCCATATCAACAATTACATTTTTTTATTTTTTAAGTAACAATACCTTTTATTAATCCACGTATTGTTATTTTTGGAATACGTAGAATCCCTGTAAATTACCTGTTTCTATAGAAATAATAAAATATTATAATAAGTGCATTAATATGAACCTGAGAGCTGCCCTGCAGCCAGCACTTCAGTCAGAGCCATGCTGTTATAGGAAATTATTCAATACCTCCTGACCAATCAGATTCAAGAATTCTACGGTGCTGTGGTATAATTGACATTTTTATGTCAGAGGTCAGAGCATAAACATAATAAATTGTCATAAAATACATTTCATTAAACGTAATAAATCATATGCTTGCTAGATAGCAAAAATGAACCTACCTAAAGAGCAATGAATGAACAATCACAAACACAGGAGTGCTTTATACGAATTTATACGTACATCCAATATATGTTATGTCCACAGTTTACCAATTCAAAGTTTATTTTATTATTAATAAAATCAATACACTGATTTGATGATGTGAGTGAATGAAATGCATTTTACTATTTGCAGGATATCCTGGTGGAGTCAAACCTCCTAAACCTGGTACAACAACGCATGCACCCTGAGACCTTGCCCAGCTTGTGGACTAACACTGTAGCTTATAAGCTTCACCATGTCATAGCCATTGTTATGCAACAAAATTGTGTTTGTGAAAGCCATATGTTTAAAGTTTAGTACTCTCTCATAGGTGTACCAAGCACTGGCATTACTGGAACAGGTATTTCGGTACCCGCAGCCACACCTGGTGTGGGTGTTTTGCCAGATGGAACTGGACTCATTGTTCCAAGTGGCACGCGTTTGCCTGAGAAACCAGGTACCTATAATACATTTGCCTCAACTAAGTGAACATTCACCATCCAGCACTGTTGTTCTGTCATTGACCATATCCGTTTTTTGTGTAAAGCAAAGGTCCCAACTCTGCCCCCTGGTGGAACTATTGGTCCTGGTAAGGTCCTTAACATTTTGGAACAGTCGACCGTTGTTTTTTCCCTCTATAATCTGACAGAATGATGTCTGAATATCTGAAATTTCTGAATTCTTACCTATGATAGTATCTTTGATAATGTTATATAGGAGATTTAAAATGACTGTTTACTGTATGTATGTATATGTGATCTTACTATTATAAGGTTCTATATGGATGAAGAGCTGTTTGAAATATGGGACATCAAATAATGACAGCTAGCAAAACCCTAAAGTTCTGCAATCTGCATTTACAGCTGACCAAGAGCTATAAGCTTACTTCAAATTTGCATGATCAAAATTCTCAGACAATTATAGCATAAGTTTTTGAAAACTGGTCAAACACAGATATAACTTTATTATTCCGTATCATTAAATAGTGTTTAGTTTTAAAAGATTCTATCTGGCCATTCCTTACTAAGCAGTCTTTTAATCTTATTAAATAACTAATAAATGATAATGAAGCAAAAATATATTTTGAGCCTATTAAGACCACATTATGATCATATATGATTTTCAATAAGTTTTATTTTTTTGAATATATTCTCTAAGATCTAATATCCAAGATATATCACTTTTTAAAAACTGAAGCTGTTCCTAAACAAGATATTTCATTGTAAAATATTTAACAATAATAAAATGCATTAGAACATACAATACCCATTTAAACACATCTTACAAGCCTGCTAGCTGCATGTAGCTAGCTAATGTCAGTAATATTTAATGCTAAAGTTATCTGATTTTAGCTACAACATTTGCTTTCTAATGCACTGCGGACTTTCTAAAGTGCCAAAATGTTTATACATTGTAAAACCAGTTAGAACAGTAGCCGTGTTTTGTACGCTACTCCCATGGTGAATATGTAGAACAGCTACAGCTAATACTGAGTTCATCCTGGATGGTGAATGGCTGGCAGATAAATCTTTTTTTTTAATTACATCAAAAACTTATTATTATTATTATCACAGAAAGAATAAAGTATCCCCTAGAGATGATGTTTATCTATGTGGTTAACTCATTTTGAACAAAATAACAGAGGACACCTTAAATAGTACACATAGACTGTTCTTCTGAATAATAAGTATGAACTGAATAAGATTGTGAATTTGTATTTGATAACAAATAATGAGTTCTTGTTAGTGGAGTCAGACCCTAAAACAGATTCCTTTGGTCCAATGTTGCACCTGAAATTTCATAGAATATGTTCACTTTCCCAGGTGAAAGATACATAAGGTACAAAAGACTTACCCTTGAAGATACGGTCCCAGTTATATGCATTGTACCCTGAATGATGCTGTTTAGTACCTTTCGTTCCGAGAGTGTTTAGCCAGGAAATGTTCAGCTAGGTATTCTCTTGAGATCAAGTCAAGAGTCGTTTATTTGTCATTTGCACAGTTACACTGGGTACACTGGGCACTGAAATGCTGACGAGGCTCAGATTGACAGTATAAACACATACTAGATATGAACGAACATATAGAAGCTATTGAGACTTGGAGAGTCCATAGACATCTGCATCAGCATTGCAAGCATTGCTACCCGCAGTAGAAAATTATTGTGTTCCTCCACTGACCTCTTATCAGAGGTCTTTAAATGCTAGCTTGCTAAACCTTTGCTATTTTGCTATTTCTGCCCAGCCAAATTAAGGCTAATCTGACCCTTTGTAGCTGATTCACCCCAACACACTACTATTTCATGGCAGTGCCAGTGGCTGCTGCCAATGCTGATTTTGTCAACAGCTATGAAGCCGGTCACCTCTCTGCTGCATTTCTTTAAACTGCAAAGGTTGAAGTTGGAACCTGTTGTTTCTTGGCAGGACCGACGGCTAGTGTTGAAACTGGCAAGGCCATTAAGCCCAGTAAGATCGCCTAAGTGGCATGAAACTTTGTGATAAATGTTCTGTTTTTCTCTAGAAAAATAACCCTTCCATCCACACATCTCTGTTTCTGTCTTCCATTTTCCACTAACCATGAAGACCATGCAGCTAACTCTGCTTGACGTGGACATGGCATGCTTTTAATTTATACTTTGGCAAACCTTAAGAGGTTGTGTGGGTGACAGGACTTTTTGGGGGAGTACTCGGTTTGTGAGTCTTACATAGTAAGTGTCAGATTTACCAAAAAGAAATGTCTTATGTTTTATAGAGAACAGCAAAAGGAGGGAAATAATGCACAATACTGTCAGTTCGTTTACATTCTTGTAGCTTCTGAAATATGTTCATATGATAGAAGATAGATAGGAAAAAACATATGATGGAAGACACAGAATCATGTTTTCGTTCAAGTAGAGCATCAACTATTTCCCCCCTAAAAGTTCTCTTGCTTTGTCTATGTCTATATGTCTATGTGCCTTTTAATTACTTATTTTATGCTTTTTCTATGCAGGCACAGGTGAAATACCTCAAGGTATTAGTTTCATTCTGAGTTCTTGTATTAAGGTTTACATGTAAAAACCTTTCCACGGTTGTTTTAAAACGTGGTTAGCCTGCTTACTCAGTGTTGTTATACAGAAGATAGAAAGTTTGCTAGAAAGGTCCACATTGCATCTGGTTGAGGACTTGAATAAAGTTATCTGAAAACAAATGCCAGTATGAATCATTTGAGCACTCAGCAAACACAGACACAGACTGTGCCGTTGCGTTTTACCCACAATCTGTATGTATTTATAGATTCAAATACACACTTCATTTGGGCTTGTATGGTTGCTATGTATGCTCGTATATAATGTGTATTTTTAAAATTGTGTGTACTTAATTTATGTAGACTATTGGGTCTCAGGACAATAAAGAACCTAAACTAACCTAACAGAAATGGAATAAAAAAGCTGAACATAAACATTTTATCCTATATATACACAGATTTACATGAACTACTATATTTCTCATTGTCCTTAGCTTAAAAAGATGTACCCTTTTTGTGTGTGTGTATATGTGTGTGTGTGTGTGTGTGTGGATGTGTGTGTGTATATATATAAGTAAGTGGTTACCTCTGTATATTGGCAATTGACTATTTTATATTTTTCTTTTATATTTATTTTACTTTTATTTATATATATATATATATATATATATATATATATATATATATATATATATATATTTTTTTTTTTTTTTTCTTTATTGCAAATTAATGTTTGTTTGTTTGTTTTCTCAACAGCTGGTGTTCAGCCTGGTAAGTGCATGAACAGGATCAATATGCATGTCTCTGTCCACTAGAGGTCACTATATTTTGTTTTATTTTATTTTTAAAATATTGTTAAAAAAAAACATATTTTTAAAATGCCCCATTACTCTGAAATGTCTTTAAATATCTTGAAATTTATTCGTTTCATTTTTTCTCGTAAAATAAAATCTTTCTTCAGGTACTCTTGTTAAACCTCCAAAGACTGGCGCAGCAGGCAAGTGTTTTCCTTTTCATAACAAATTTTCCAGTTTTCAACCCATACATTCATGACATTGTTCATTTCCACAGGTCCAATCCCATATGGTGGCTATGGTGAGTGTTCATTTTTCACTATATTTCATGGTACACCAAAATCATATGCCTGAATGAATTCAGTGAATTTTCCCATTTACCCAGGCCATCTCTGTTAATTTTGTAGAAGCGTGGTCATAAAGTGTATTTAAAAAAATACATATTATGCTCTGCTTAAGTATCAGCAATGTAGATTTTGTTTAAGGAGGCAGAGTGCAAATAAAGGAAGGAGGACATGTAAATTCACCTTTTTGTTTACAAAAGCCAGTATTTCACTTTGTAAGGTCAAAAATGGCCTGCAAATGTAAATGATGAAAAATTTCCAAACATTGTTTTATTTTGTACACGGGTCATTTTGACCCAAACAGCACAAAATTGTTAAATGGAGTTTCTTCTCGCTCAGGTCCTTATGGCGTCGCTCCATTAGGAACTGGAGTTCTCCCAGGAGCCAAACCAATTACAGCACCAGGTATAATAAGCAACATGCTCTTGCCTTTAAAATGTATAAAGGCTGAAAGAGAATGATCAATAACATCAGCTGTGTCCTGAACTGCATGTGTAAATTCAGGGTTTATCTTATAGCACTTTTCCACTGAGGTGCTAGTACATAATTAGGAAACATTATGCTGTTTTATATCAGTATACAATATATACGTAGGAAGCAGGTCTCTGTTACTGAAGTATCTATCTGTGTGTAATTTTTTATCGATTTAATCTGTTGGTCTGGCCTTCCTTTTTTTCCTCATAAGTCAAAGCATCAAAAGATTTCTGCTAAATTAACAGAATTGGTGTCTGTCAGCTAAGCTGCTAACTAGCTGGCTCAATTTCACTGAAGAAGTGGTGAGAGCTAGATATCTAAACCTATAAATAAATAAGATGGTGTTATCTTTGTGATTGCAAAGTTTATACATTGTTCTAAACCTAAAATGAGGAAAAATGTCTTTGTACAAAATGATAATAATAGAATCAATCTATTAGGTTTGAAAAAAAAGCCCCCATGATAGGAATTTGTCCCTTATAACTGCTTAGATGTCTGTGTAACATCAAGAACTCTTCCTAGGAGATTGTGTTCAACAACACAAACAGACATGACAATTATCCAGGAAATGCCATCCGTGCTAGTTTTCTCTAAAAGAACAGATTTTCGTTCTTGCCCAACTCACTAACCTAAACCTTGGTAATTGCTTTGTGTATTTATGTTGTAAGATCATATTCAGACACTACCTAATTTTTCTACAATTAGTCAGAATCATAGCAGATAGCCCTTACCAAATGAACCAGACACTTGCTTAAAGTTCCTAATACTGTAAGGATATGTCTAATTTTTTTTTTTAAGAAATTGAGTCATCATTTTATGGTTCTATTTCAGGTGTGAGATATCCTACTGGTGTTGGCCTTGGACCAGGTGGAGCTGGTGTTAAACCAGCCAAACCAGGTAAATCATCTGCTCATTGAGTTTAGTTGACTATATTCAGTCATAATTAAATTCAGGAATCAAATATCAAGACATAATGTGCCACTGGAATTATGATATTACATGCAGACCCTACAAAACATTTTGGCAATGATGGTAACATCAGTATGGTAATTCTGCACTAGATCTAGTTAGAACTGTTTGTAGACTGTAAGCCAGAAGTTAAAACGAGAAGGAGGAAAAATCTCATAATAACTCCCCATGGAAGGCCTTCACTGTTTGAAGCTTAGTTCCTAACGGTCTTTGCTAAATTAAGCAGCAGTTTATGTACAGTCAGATCCTCTGTGGTGATAAAAGATCTCTAGTGAGGAAATGAATACTTTAAGTGTGGAACCCTTCCCAAAACACTTTCTTCACTCTTTTTGAATCTGGTCCAGTGCCCTAACAGTCTTCTCTATAATCTCTTCAGGCTATGGCTCATTGGGCACTGGATATCAGCAAGACGAATATATATATATATATATATATATATATATATATATATATACATAATATATATATATATTATGTATATATATATATATATATATATCACATAGGGCCGGATACGAAGCTGAAGTTCAATACACTAAATAAATATGTGCGGAAAGGTACTCAGACTGTTGCTAAGTTAACTTGATTCCGTCCATTCTGGTTATTGAAATTGCCTGCATGCAGTTCATGCCTCCAAGGTTATCCATTTCTTCTTGTTTAAATTTGTCATCTAGGCCACCCCTTTCAAAACAAACACTTTCCTTTCATCCCAAAGGAATGAAAAACCTGATAAAGCTGATGTTATTTCAAGAGTGAAGAACAGTATGTTGTCGATTGCAGTATGATATAGCAAAGCTTCAACTAAAATTAAAGTAAAGCTTAACAAAAATTTTGTTAACTAATAAGTCACTAAATGAAGTCTCCAGGTATAAATGTTGGACAGTTGTTTTTCTGTAAGGAGACAGCCATTTAACATTTAAGGAAGGAGACTCCAGTGTCAGTGCTTTGTATCAGTAAGTTTTCCCCCATGACAGAGTCTTCATGATACTTTCTGAATTCAAGCTAACATGGCAAGCTGTGTTTTTTTGTGTAAGTGATACCAGGAACTAACTTGTTTCACAGATGTTCCACAACATTGAATTTAACTATAAATGGATAAATGACCCATTTTCCTTTTTTCATAATGAGCATATTTAGCACTCACACTACAATAATCCCATTCCTAGATTCCTTTCTCTCCATATAAACGTTATACAGTATATTGTAATATACTGAAAGTATGTTATGTAGATTTGAAATATACTCCATTTCATATCCTGATATTTCATATCTTTGGCATAACCCTCTAGAGTATGCAGATGCAGTGCTGCAGTATTTTGCTATATAAATCTTTCCTATTAACAGGTGCCGTCGCTCCAGGAACTTATGGAGGCTATCCACAGGCTTATCCAGGTGAGAAAATCAGCAGTATTTTGTTTGTACTTTACAGATGTGATTCTGAAGATTTTACATTATACAGTAATTCACAATACAGTGAGAGATTATTATTATAAATTATATCACAGTGCTTTTGAATTCTTGAATCTGATTGGTCAGAAGGACTGGATTTATTTTCTATAACAACAGCTCTGGCAATAGTTCTGGCTGCAAGGCAAATCACAGGTTCATAGTTATGTACTCAATCTAATATGTTATTATTTATATAGTAAGGACTGATTGGCAGGGTCTTGAATGGCAGGTGTGCCACATAATCTAAGTCTAATGATGAATGGAGTAAAAAATTTAGAACTGTTGATATGGTTGATATGGAAGCTTTCTGTAAGGAGATGTTTATTTAAGGTTTATGGAACTATTATTTAACAATTATGGAGTCAGCACTTTGTAACAGTCAGAAAGTTTTCTGGCACTGGAAAGTCTACAAGTCTCGATAAAATGACAAGCTGCGTATTTTTTTGTCTTATTATCTTCAAGAGACAGGGAAAACGAGAGGCTGGTGTGGGTACGACTGTTTATATCTTTTATAACATAAGTGAGAACAAGAGATAACTAATGTTCCACAACATTAAATTAAAACTATAGAAATGGTTGATGTGTCATTTATTAATAAATTTAAAAAACAGTAATCGTTACCACATTTCTGTGGTATAGGTGGAATAAAACGCTTCAGGATGTGCTGTTATAGGAAAATAATCAACTTTTGGGTAGAATCCTCTAACCACACAATTTTATATTTTATTCCTTACATATCATATGTAGAACTGATCTGGTAACTGATTGGGTTTGTTATTTATTGTTCACTGACCTTTAGAATAAAATTTTCTGGGAAGAGATGGGACCATATGCCATAGATCAATGACAAGACAGTGCGCTTAAAGGAGAACAGCCTCATTTATCAACAAATTAAAGCAAGACTCTATAGCCTGGCTCATGGCAGGGTGACTTCATTTAGATGAGTATTTGACCATGCAGGTCATAGTATAGAGAAAAATCTAAAATACGATGAATATTAAGTTCAAACGAACAGTATCAGAGGTTATAATATATTGAGCTTGTTCCTGAAGGCAAAACTTTTCATAGAGTTTCTGAAAAGAGGGATCAATTGTTCAGCTTTGCACTAAAGTGTTCTCTACACAGTGACACAAAAGTGAGAACTTACAGAATCTTTTTCAAAGACACACAATACAGCAGAAGTTGGAATGTGATATTTTAAGCTTTTAGTATGTTATAAAGGGAACCTTGTGGTTATGGAGATAACGCAGTGTACACACCACATACAGTAACTGAATACTTTATTCAGAATAAAGAGATAAAGTGTTCTAAACAGATACAAATTCAGATACAAATAGGAGGTGCAATATCCATTTTTTTTTGTGTGTGTGTGTGTATTGTCAGTGGTTTGCCTGACCTAAACACCAACAGTATTTAGCTCCAAAACACAACCATATTTCTACACAGACTGTCCCGAAATTCACAAAAGAAATATGCTTTTATTTATAGAGCTTCCACTCCATATAAGCCAAGCAGATTACACAATGTGCACAGAGCAGAGCAGAATATCTCTGCTAGGGTCTCCAAAAAATAATGAGTCTATTACCTCATTGTGCATGGGACAACTCATTGCTCTTAAACGAACATGCTTCATCATTATTGAAAGAAAACCTTATCGGCAAAACATCCAGGCATTGTAACAAAATACTGCTTAAAATATTCAACCCTAATTACCTTCATTATGTAACAGGATTTTATGTCATGGTGTCACTCTGACATACCAGGAGCACCCTGAGCTACAACACAACACACATCACTTGACTCAGGTGTTGAAAGAAGTAATTTTTTTACAGATGAAGCCTATTGGAAAAAGCTTTTACAAATGTTTACATCAGGGCTTACATAGGTCTGATGTAGCCCAATGAAGACAGCAGATGCTACATAGTATGCACATCCAAGTAATTTTGCATGACAGTTCAAAACATTTTCCAATAGTACAATGAATTATAATAATGTATGTAACCTCACAAGTTTGAAGAACAAGTAGAACAAAATCCTGGCTCATTTTATGTTATTATCTTATTATCCTCAATAAGAGGCTGTAGTTTATATGCTGTCATCTATATTCATCACATAATGTGGTAGGCAGATATTCTTAGATATTCATCCAAGTTACATGTGACAGTTCTCTCTTTCACCTCTTTGGTTTACATTTGAAACTGAGTGCATTTACCCTTGTTCTGGAGTAGGACTGGGACTATGGCAGTATTGCAAGATGACAGGTAATGACAGAAAGCCTGACATTGGCTCAGTTTTGCAGCACACAGAAAGAGAAAGAAACAGAGTGCAAGCTGTGCCCTGGTATCATCCATAGGTGGTTTAAACCAGCTAAAAAGTGTGCAGTGCAATATTTTAATATATGAGCCTCCTTCCACAGCAAGTATATCTATTCATGCTACTGGAGAACTATTCTCATGCAGAATTTAGTTGCTATAATAACCTATTTAGTGCTTAACAATATAATTCAATAAATAAAATAAATGTTTCATATGATTTTGGCGTGTGTCCATGGAAATTGTTTTGTAGGTAGTCGTAAGCAATGTTAGCCTTGTAGCACTAGTACAAAACTAAATAAGGCATAAAACTTATCTCTGCTGATTGCCTACATTTGGATAAAACTGTATAGATTTTATCTTTTTGATGGGCCATTTTTTTAGTCATTTTGATCTGAACAGATGTTTAGATAGATTTTTTAATTCAGCTGAACTCTGCTGCAGAGGATTGTGTGTAAGTGCTGGAGGAGAGATACTTGATTTACATACTTGTGGAATAGAGATAGCCTCTCAGCTTCTTTCTCTTTCTGTTTGCAATGTTGGGGTTTCATTTTTTTAGAAACACTAACGTGCCAAACAATATAGCAATGATAAAATAAAAACAAAATATTGTGCTCAAACAAGTTTCTTTGTTCCAGTATAAAAAGCAAAAATAAGTCCCATAAACAGAATTCCTGATCTTATCCTTTTCCACATGTGGTTATATAGTAGATATATATGCTGGGACACTTTTTTGTTTTTTATTCACATATGCTTTACATTTTTTTATTACTTATCCTGAACTTCACTGAAGCACTTACCTGCATGAAGACGCTGATGGTAGAAACATGTGCCTCACCCTATTAATAGCTGAATTGTGTGGGAGTTTGATAGACGTTTGCTATTTGCTATGTAAAATCATACCAGGCCCTGGTGCAAATATCATGCAAAATGTATTTGCACCATGACAGTCATCACTGCAGACACACTGGTCTGATATTATACCAGCAATTGTCTATTGTTATCACGTGCTTTCTGACTCAGCAATAAGCTTTTTGTTTCTTTAAATATATTCTTGCTCATTTCCATAAACAGAAACTGATTGTCCTCTACTTCCTAACTCTCTGCAGCGTTGATGTTGAAGTGTAGCGTAATACACTGCTTAGCACTAAGAACCTTAACAAGAGATTAAAAAACACTTCTCTGTCAACTTATTTATATGAATAGTTCCTTACTTTTCCAGTAGCTTCTGTGGTAAATAGTATCAACTGCAAAAGAAAAAAAACAATGATGGTTGTTCCAGTTAAAAGATTTCTGAATGTCCTTTGCTGTCAAAGTATTCTGATGGGTTTGGTGTGGGTGGGACTTTACTGAATGTATATGCTATCAGATAAGTAATGCACAACCTGGAATTAGCTCTCCCCTCATGTTAGCTCTCCCCTAAACACAAAACTGAAACGGAAGTGACTTTTTTCCTGCTCACTCGGCTTCTTTGTGTTGTGATAGTTGGCAGTTAAATATGATGGCAGTAAAGCTTTAGGCTGTAACTGTGCATCTTCTACATGGTTGTGGCACCACTTGCACAGCAATGCTATGCTAACCAGTGTAGCTTTTTAAACTAGCTGGACATGGGAGGTAGTAATCAAGCATACAGAAATCACAATCTTACATGATGCCAGCCACCGCAACTTTTCAAACTGCTGCTCATTCTGCATCACAGAGCAACATAACACAGTTGGAGGAAAGCACTATTTGCCATCTTCCACATACATGAGCTCACAGATGTTCATGATTGGCTAGTGTCTACTGTGATTGACAGGGTTGAGAATGTATGCCAAATCTTTCCCACCCAGAGAGCATGGCCAACTCTTTGACTATGCTGGTCATTTGAAAACTCAGTCAGTTG
The DNA here is from genome assembly GCF_027358585.1 of Pangasianodon hypophthalmus. Taxonomy (NCBI): domain Eukaryota; kingdom Metazoa; phylum Chordata; class Actinopteri; order Siluriformes; family Pangasiidae; genus Pangasianodon; species Pangasianodon hypophthalmus. The sequence goes on along the minus strand of NC_069730.1, from coordinate 6,707,643 downwards.
GTTTGATAAGTAGCCTGTCAAAATGAAGATGCAGTTTGCAGGTTTGTGTTAAAAAATACGTAGGTTCAGTACTACTGATCTTAGCACTGTCGTATATTCAGTATTGCTAATGTAATGTTTTATTCTCTACCAGTAATATATTAAATATGGTACTGTTTCTTTGTGTTTTAGGAGGATATGTGCCCGGCCTGACACCTCAACAAGGTAAGTCACCTCTTACTTTGTTACTAATGTGTTGTGTGTGTAGCTTTACAGCAAGTGAGAAGCATCTTAAGATGTAATCAAATTTGCAAACTCCAAATATAGCTATACAACAGATGTATTACTTGGATAAGCTGGTTGAATTCAATATGTACTGTAAAACTGAATTTGTGGCCATCATTGAAATAAATAACGTGTTAAAAAAAATTTTTTTTAGCTAAAGCTGCCAAATATGGAACACTTCAGGGATTCCTGGGTGGAGGCTACAGAGGTACATTGCTCATGTTATTATTCCTATTAATGATTGAACATATGGCATGTTCAAATGAAACTAATTGAAAGGTCTTCACATTGAAAGGTGAAAACAAAATTTCTTTCACCCTTCCTACCCATGTAGATGGATAGTACAGTAGCTAGTGAGAATCACCTGGATACTGCCTTGTGCCACGTGCTGACAGGCCTGAACTCACTGATACGATGCAGCACAAGCAGGTTGGGTGTGGCCATATTCCTGCCATTGATGCCTGTGTCATGTCACTTGTAGTCTCAATGGACGAAACACTATGCCAGATCTGTGGTGCCCATATGCTGAAAGCAGACATGACCTAGTAATACATTAGAAATTTAACTGATCCCTTGAAGTAATACCTCTAATTTAGAGAAGCTGACCCCCCCCCCTAAGATGTTGTGCTGATTGACACCATGCTTCTAATTTGATCGACTTCCTGCTCCTAGTCCCACTCCTAGTCCCACTCCTAGGTGGAACATCTAGCCCAGGGTATGGGCGACACTTCACTAAACTGGATTATACCCACTGTCAAGTTCTGCCATATGTATGAACTCTGCCTTGCATGCTGGTGTTGTGCTTTGGGCCTGCCACCAAGCCACCAGCAAGGCCAAATGGACTGTTCCCATAGCACCTTAAGATGCGCACAAACCAGTTCTGTGTTTCAACACCAAGGGTCACGTCTGGTTTGCACAAACTGTAGGCAGGGAGTTATGCCCTCAGACCCCTGGCAGACATCTGAGTGCAACATCCACCACATGAGGTGGGCCCTTACCTACTCCCCACACCACTAAAGAGTCTCTTAGAGCACACCCTTAAAGGGCAGGGGCAGGCAGTGGGATACTTTACATCCAAAACCACCTCTCATTAGACAGAGACTGCATCGGATCAGTGGGTCTTGATGACAATGTTGCAGGAAAACCACAGACGATCAGATGTCACATGTAGCCTTCTCTAAGTTCAGAACACTTCAAACAGCTGAAACTGAGGGCAATTAAGCCATTAAGTTCTTCTTACTGGTTCAGAGATGTCGTCATGTGTTGGTTCACTTAGACAGTGTTGTGAGTTATATCAACCATCAGGGCAGTATAAAATGGAGTGGCTCCTCTGCACATTGCAAGGAATCTCCTCAGCTGGGCCCCATCCACTGCTTGCCTCACTAAGATCCACTCACAGTGTCCAGGGGAGGATGTACAGCGCATCCAGCGGTTTCCGGAAATGGTATCCCAGATCTGGGAAAGATTTGACAAAGTGCACATTGCTGATTATGGTTCTCCCTGTCAGAGCTGGCCATCCAGCTGGAACAGGATGTGCTGGACAATGACTGGCCGCAAGATTTATGACACATTTTTTCTTCTCCCACTAATTCTTCTCACATTGCATACTGTTCAGCAACTTGGCTACAGAGTACTGCTCCTGGCTTTGATAACTGGCAAGACCTTGGCTTCCACTACTGCTTTCGCTACTGGTTGAAACACCATGGCAGATTACTTCCCTCTAGTGAGTCTAGACCTTAGGACTGAATCATCAACTGAGGAATGAAATCTAGCAGTCCAGGAAACACTCTTCAACATAAGAGCCTTGAGCACATTATATAGAGTCTGCTGTATCCCATGCACTGCCTGATACTGTCTTTTTGCTAGTGATCACTTCAGCACAAACAGTTAGGAAACTGCATGCTCTGGTGATAATCTTGCCCTACCATGCCTACCATGGTGGTAGCCAGATGACTCTGGAGTGATATTGTGTTTGAGTCCAGGTTCCTGCCTTATTTCATTTCACGAAAAATTTTTGATTGACCTTGCAGCTTTCAGTGAATGTAATCCTGCAGAGCATTCCTTGCTGTGCCCAGTACATGCCCCACAGACAAGACGGTGATAATCTATTCCTCAGACCAACTGCCCATCTGCCACTAAGGAAAGACATGGGTTACCTTGTCTAATCACAGCCTGGCCCACTGAGTGTGACATGTCACTCTACAAGGAGTATCTCTTCTTCATTGGCGTTATTATTAAAGCTTTGCCAATCCAGGAAGTCTGATAACTGAGTACCATCATGCACTTCTTCCAGGTTCTACAAGGAGAAAAGTGTGAAATGAAGGATGAAATAGGACTTGAGTCCAGGTTTCGTTTCATTCAGAACTGGTGCTGAAGGATCAGTCCAGAGAAGAATAGATATATGTTTTAGGACAGTGGAATTTTTTGCAAATACTGCATCATATGTCACTACCAGAGTATATTGAAAGGTTCTGGATTGAGGTTTCCAGGTGATTCTCACCTCCATTGTTGGTTATCATGGATTCATACAGCCACAGTTACATGAGTAACTGGTGATAAGATTACAAAAATTACCCTGCAAAAATGAAATCTTATCAAGTGAAAATACCTTGAATACAGTCAAATCTATCTAGTATTTCCTATTATAAGATTACAGTAAACCAAATATAAGATTATTAAACCTATTTCAATCCATTTGTACTCATTTCAAGTTTGAAATAGTCTTGTTCAATTGGCAGATAATTTTACTCATTTTAAGCATTTATTTCTAAAAAGAAGCAAAATTATCTGCCAATAGAATAAGAAAACTACAAGCTTGAAATGAGTAATAATGTCCAGAAATATGTTTAATTATCTTATATTTGGTTTACTGTAAACTTATAATAAGAAATACTAGATAAATTTGACTATATTCAAGATATTTTCACTTGCTAAGATGACATTTTTTTTTGCCGTGTAGGAAATAGGGAACCTAAGCTAGCTAATAGCTGAGGCTAAAGATTTAGCTAGCTAATACTTACTAAAAGTGTTTCGAGAGGATCCTGACTCATGTACAAAATAGCTGAGCTAAGAAAGAGAACTTCATTTTGTCTTTGAGCATGCCCCTGACATTGTGGTGCAGTTTTCTCATTGTGGTGTTTTTTCCAGGTGGCGCAGCTTGCCAAGGCAAATACTGTGGCAGGAGGAGAAAGTAAACACTCTCTTGGGATGTGAAATGACCTCAAGAAACAATGGTGCTACTGCATGATCTAGAATGTACATTTGATATGCAAAAACAATCCTATCATGTACAAAAATATGTTTTATACCTACATTAAATGTTTTTTTTTTTTTACAAACCCAAAGAGAAGCTGAGGAAACAGGATGAACATTACAGCTGTTCATGTGAAATTCCAACATGTTGCTGATGTCTCTTTTTGTAGATAGGGACACCAAATCAAGAAACTAATAACCAGGTTCACTATTTGTCATTGTAGACCTTGAGGCACTAATTTCTCTTTTTTCTCAAGATTTTGAAAGACAAAAGCCATGATATTTCCCTTCTGATGGTGGTGGCAATGGTTGATAGACCTTGTGTAACAGAATTGGTTTATAATTTTGCATTATCTAATGCTCTTTATTCTTGTTTGTTCATATTTATAGGTGATGGACTTTTGTGCCTAAATAAAAAAAACGGTTTATCAAGTACCTCTGTGGAGACTCCTGTGCTCCAAACAAGTCAAAAACATTCAAACAAAGCATCAGCGGTGATATTTTTTGTAAATAGGCCTTTCCAAACTTTTTAAAACTTATATTGGATATTGGTCTCTATTGGCATTAGGGTTGTGAAGCTATTTCAGTCATAATTCCATCCAGTGGTCATGAAGAATCCTACAGAATGTGACTCTGGGGACATGTATCCTCGTATTTCATCCATATCGTTTACAGTAAATCAGAGTCCTGATCTAAAAGCAGGTCAAAATCTCAATGATTTCTGGGTACAAAAACATCAGCAGTTGTCAACAATGTTGAATATGATTGAGGCTGTATCGTGCATACTTTAGCTCAGCTATGAAACAGTTCTGCAAAAGACCTAATGGCATGTGAAAAGTGTTGAAAAGTGTTTCGAGGCATCTGATAAGATCCACTGTATCGTCTCGTCCATTTTTGCAAATTACATTATATATGAAGAGCTGACTTGCTAAGATAATGTTGCTACGATGCAAAAGTGAAAGACATATGCATTTTTATCAATTAACAAAAAATTCAATTTACTGAAAAAGAAATAATAGTGCTGATTTTACAATAGACTAGTTTTGAACCTGAAACAAATGACACTTCTAACATTCCTTAAACATGTGGAATTGGTGCTTCCATCATTTGATCTACAGATGTTTAACCCCTTTATATTCAAAGAATTAGCTATTATATATCGTATGCATACAATATGATGGCTCATGTAACTGCAGGTTAATTTGCTTTGTTGCTGTTTTTGTTTGCACCATGTGAACTTGACCTTGACATTATTACCAAGTTTGTACACATGATAACAAAATATTGTTTTCTGTTTTGTTTTGCTTTCAGTAGCTTATGCATTTTAGTCACTGTGGAAATCTGTAATACTGTAGAAGATTTTTTTAAGATGTGAGCTGTGTGTCTGAGAGCTAAAGTGTGTGTGTGTTTGTGTGTGTATGTGTGTTTGTATGTGTGTCTGTGATAATCCCTGGTGTGTGTTGTTATGTCTATATTTTGTCTAATTGACTAAGCTTCTCTTAATAAGCGTCACTAGCCAGTGTATTACCCATCTAATATTAAATGAGTTCTTCTTAATGATTAATATTTCATGTCATTGGTAACATGTACTGTTTCGAATTGATCTGAAATGTGTTTTTCCTACCTGGTGCTGTATTTGACCTGTCTGTGGTCATATAAGTCTAATGTGCCGTGGCATTTCCATCTAATTTAACTAAAGGGGTAGGGCTATTGCACTTTTTCCCACGGTGCACATTTGACTTGTTCCAGGAAATCTGGGCCTTTTTACTGCTTTAGTGAAAACGAAATAAACCGTTCTGAAATGAAAAAGAAAAGTGGTCGTGCATTATTTCACTGTAATGTATTTTATATTCATAATAAATGTAGTGCACAACAAAGAAGCAAGCTAATTATATCAGGTTGGCTACACCAAGACATGGGCTGCATTAAGAAATGCATAATATACATGCTAAATAGTATGTCGAAACTGTACACTAGTACTTTAGCATATTATATATCAGAATCAGAATCAGAAAGAATTTATTGCCAGGAACAGTAAAGGACACTACAGTACTAGGAATTTGTCTTGATGTCAGGTGCAAACACAAAGATATAAGGTCAAGGGGGATACAGAAATGAAGAATACAAAAATGCAACACAATAACAAGGGTAAAACAATACTGAAGTGCAAGAGACCATGGTGCAAGATGTACATGCTATATATAAATATGTAAACAGCAGACAAGATAGAATATATTAAGTTAAAAATATAAACAGTTATGCACAGAAAAAGTGAGTGTACATGGGAGATAGAAAAAATATTGCAGCTTCAGAGGGGAGAGCGACTGTCAGTAGGTTGGGGGGGGGTCACCTGGGGGGAATTGGGGCACTGTTCAGCAGGCTGACTGCAGCGGGGAAGAAGCTGTACTTGTGGCGTGAGGTCCTGGTCCTGATGGACCGGACCATCTTGCCAGAGGGGAGGGGCTGGAAGAGTACATGTCCGGGGTGAGAGGGGTCGGCTGCAATCCTGGCTGCATGTCTCCGTACAAGTCCTGGAGTGATGGGAGGCTGCAGCCGATCACCTTCTCAGCGGCGTGGATGACACGCTGCAGCTTGGCCTTGTCCCTGGAAACCAGCAAACCAGACTGTGATGGGAGAAGTGAGAATCGATTCGATGATGGCAGTGTAGAAGCTGACCATCATCTTCACAGGGAGGTGGAACTTCTTCAGCTGCCGCAAGAAGTACAGCCTCTGCTTAGCCTTCTTGGTAAGGGAGCTGATGTTCTGCTCCCACTTGAGCTCCTGGGTGATGGTGGTTCACAGAGGATGACGGGTGAGAGGGGGGCTGGGTCCTTCCTGAAATTCATGATCATCTCCGCTGTCTTAAAAGCGTTGAGCTCCAGGTTGTTCATGCTGCACCATGACATCAGACGGTCCATCTCACTTCTGTAGGCTGACTCGTCTCCATCAGAGATGAGGCCGATGAGGGTGGTGTCGTCTGCGAACTTCAGGAGTTTGACAGACTGGTGTCCAGATGTGCAGCTGTTGCATTTTGGTAAACAAAAGACTTTAAAAAACTGGCTTGTAAATCAATGTACACAGAATCTCCTTTTCTCTCTGGTAGTTTAATTTTAGAAATCAAAAATTATAGTATTGTATCAGTTCGTTGAATTGATTTTTTCAAATCTGAACTCTAGGAATTGGAGTCGACACTTAAACCGAACAGCACTAACTGTTTAAATTACTGCGCACAAATGACTCCATCCTCCCTTCACAGCAGTAATGTAGTACACTACATCTAAAAGAGATTTCTTTCAAAATAATTCACAAATATTACCCTGCAAACCAGTATATGAAAAAGTTTAAATATGGAATATGCTCCAGTTGCTCTTTTCGCGGTGACTCTGTTGAAACTGTTATTTTGTTCATTTACAAAAAAGCTTTGGCAAGATATTTCAGGATTTATCCATCCATCTATTGTCTGTACCACTTATCCTACACAGGGTTGCGGGGAGCCTGGATCCTATCCCAGGCGACTCAGGGCACAAGGTAAAGGACACCCTGGGCACAGTCCATCACAGGGCACAATCGCACACATACAGACAATTTTGGGATGCCGATCAGCTTAAAGTGCATGTCTTTGGACTGCGGGAGGAAACCGGCGTACCCTGAGGAAACCCCCGAAGTACAGGGAGAACACGCAAACACCACACGCACACGGGGCGGAGGTCGAACCCCCAACCCCTGCGAGGCAAACGTGCTAACCACTAACCCACTGTGCCCTGTTAGTTCAGGATAGCAGGATTTTTTTAGGAGTGAAATTTATAATGAGTGTGCATTGTCTGGGAAGGATGTGGTGCTGGGATTTGTTGACTCTGATCAATCTAAAAAAGGACAATTTTATATTAATAAATCTGATTCTGTTGCTTGCCAAGTTCCACATTCACAGATTCAAACTCTAGACCTCTTTTTTGTTTTTATAAAAGAATTTCATCAATATTGCTTAAACTGTCTAAGAACAAAAAGACTTTTAAAAACATTTGTTTGTAATTCTTTTCCAGTTTTTAGTGACTTCTCCAAACTTCAAACGTCAATATTTCCAATTCTGTATTTAATTCCCCCCAGCTTTTTTTTTTTCCTCTCTGTTTTGTTTTGTTTTGTTTCTCATTGTTGTTATTGTCTTTATATTGTTTTGAGCATTAATAACAATAAATATTATACTCCATCTCCAATCACCCTCAGGAGATTTTACTAGCTTACACCCCGCTTCCGGTCAGTTTTCCAGGGAATTGGGTTCGGTTGGCCTATTCGAAGCGTGTGATTGGTCAACTGAAAGCGTTGTCCCGCCCCCTCTCACTGCCTCCTGCCGCCCTGCCCATCGCTCCATTGGGTGAATTGGCCGCGTCCCATTTGGAAAGAGCATAGTGTGCTGGCCGCTCTGCTGAGGAGGTCGGTGTTTTGGGGCGGAAGAGACCGGACATTCCTGCGCTAGGCTCGTGGCGGAGCTCCCAGCCGGAGGGTGCATGAGGTTGATGCTGCTCTGCTGTACCTGGAAGGACGAACGCATGGGAGAGGACGAAGGTACGTGTGTGTGTGTGTGTGTGTGTGTGTGTTTATATGGGTTTGGTGAGCGCGTGCGAGAGGCAGAGATGGGAGTGAGCACTTCTTCCTATAGGCTGCAGCTTAGAGGTCATATGGGATGCTCACTGCAGGTCGCTTATCAAACAGCTCTTGTAGAGGCTTCAGCTTAAAGTTAGCATAAACAGATTTTGCACATTAGATTATTTGGGAATATTGTGGTTATTATTTGGTTTAGATTTGGGATTTAAGCGCGTGAGTTTCCTCCTTATACAAGCCACAGTGCGGAACTATGAGAAATGTACTGCTGGGGGATCTGTGCAGAAATCCTCACTGCAGCTCTGTTTGTTTGTTTGTTTGTTTGTTTTATTTGGACTTGTCTGTGATTGTTCTCAGTCGAGTTTATTTAAGAATTCATGAACATAATAGCTGTTTCAGTAAAATTACTTCTCTTACAGGATTTACACATCACACAGCTCTTTAATTTCACTTTCATTTATAATATGTATGTGTTAAACACTGTTCAAAGACTATAGGCCTTTTCTTTCTGTCTGTCTGTCTATTTTTCCTTCTTTCTTTCTACCTTATGTCTTTCTTTCTACTGTCTTTGTCTACTTTCTTTCTTTGTCTACTATTTTTCTTTCTTTCTTTCTGTGTACTTTCTTTCTTTCTTTCTGCTTACTTCTTTCTTCCTGTCTGTCTACTATTTTTCTTTCTTTCTGTCTGTCTGTCTACCTTCTATCTTTCTTTCTGTCCATCTACCTTCTTTCTTTCTTTCTTTCTTTTTCTTTCCATCTACCTTCTTTCTTTCTTTCTTTCTTTCTGCTTACTTCTTTCTTTCTGTCTACTATTTTTCTTTCTTTCTGTCTGTCTGTCTGTCTACCTTCTTTCTTTCTTTCTTTCTTTCATTCTGTCTACCTTCTATCTTTCTTTCTGTCCATCTACCTTCTTTCTTTCTTTTTCTGTTTACTTCTTTCTTTCTTTCTTTCTGTCTGCTATTTTTCTTTCTTTTTTTCTTTCTTTCTTTCTGTCCTTCTTTCTTTCTTTCTTTTTTCTGGTTCTTTCTTTCTTTCTACTATTTTTCTTTTTCTTTCTTTCTTTCTTTCTTTCTTTCTTTCTTTCTTTCTTTCTACTATTTTTCTTTCTTTCTGTCCGTCTACCTTCTTTCTTTCTTTCTTATCTGAACACATTTCTCAGAGTAAATATAGTCCGCCTCCTGTCTACGCCACAAGCTCAAATGACTCATGGCATGTTTTTATCTCTCTTTCTCGTGGCTCTCATGTGAGCTATCAGGGTGTCGTGTCAATTTATTTAATAAGCAAAGAGCAGCATTTGTTTAAAAAAAGTCAGAATAAAGAATATGATAAGTGTGTGTGTGTGTGTGTGTGTGTGTGTGCGCGCATATTCCTGCCTTCAGAAGACATTTTTATTGATTAGTTTTTAATATAGGCAGCACAGTGGCACAGGGGGTAGCGTTGCTATCTCCTGGTTTGATCCTGTGCTCGGGTTACTGTCTCTGCCTGCGTTTTCCGGTTTCCTCCCATCTCCAACTTGTGTGTGTGCTCGTGACATCATTTGGCAGAAAGGCGAGTAGATCGTCTAGATAGACCGTCCATCGATTGAATGCCAGTCAAATTCGTTTTAAGAGAGCAGAGAGCAAAGTTCTACCGCTCTTTTGGGAAAACAGGAATCAGCGATGAATGGATGCTGTTTGTCATGTTTCCAGATAGACAAATTTCATTTCTGGAGAACGATCATTTCATGAAAGTCTGACATGATGCTAAAATAGATTATTATGCATTTAATGTACACAATGGTCTATTTTCATATTAGTGCTGTAGGGACAGTTTTATTGCTTCTGTACAGTACTGAGGTTCACTGCTACAGTGTCATAAAGCTACTTTTCCTCCATGATGACATTGACTCCCTTCATCAGGAACAGTTTTTCTGCTCTGGCCTCTCTGCTCAGATTTGCAGGATCATCATGCAGTCTGGTTCTTATGCAAAAAGGAGCATGAGAGTCTGGTTGAGTCTGGTTGTCTGCAAAAAGGAGCAATACCTCCGTTAACTAAAGTTTAGTTATCTAAGATAACTGTCACTGAAAATGATGAGGTTTGGTGACTTTGTTAGCGTAGAAGTTTAGTGGAAGTTTAATGTAAGTTGCTAAATCTGTATTAATGTCTGTAGTCATTGATAGTTTATTTATTTAATTTTGTAAAGTGTGCTAGAAAACTCTACAAAAATGCTTCAAAGGAAACATTAAAGTGGCCTAGAAAAACCTTGTCAATATCTAATCATAGTTGATCATAGGCACTAGTCGTTAAACCATTTGTGTCAAAATTTCCCACTATGCTTTCATGCATCTGAAGGTACTTCCAGTGACTCATTTATAGAGTTTCATAATTCATTTTCTCTGAATGCTTGTGTCTTTTTAAAGAAAAACACATTGTAATACCTGGCAACTTAACTCTCCAGTGAGCAAATAGCTTAGTAAATGCACAAGCGACAGTTAGGACAAAAGCGAGTGTCACTTGTGAACTTTAACACGTTTATTTGGAGGAATAGATTACCCACAAAAGTCATGGTTTAATTAAAAATAAATAAATAAAATCATTTACCTGAAAGCTGTAGGTTAAAACCCCGTACAACAAAATAAGAAAATTAAATCAATATCTATATCTTAAAATGTATCTAAACAGTCATACGTGAAATGTCTTAAAGTTCTATATCAAAAAACCTCAGTGTAAAGTGCATTACATTTTGTAATAAATATTATGTTTTGAATGCAATGAACAGACTTGAAAACCTCTAACCTTAGAAAATGTAAAGTAATAATGAATTAATTGATTAGAAAGAAAAGTATTGGCAGAATTTAATAATTTTTTTTATAAATATAAGTTATAAATTATAACATTTGCAAAACCTTTAGCTGGAAAAGCATGAAAAAGTGCAAATAGCAAAAGATAAAGTTAATAAATTGCTTTTGATGGCTGAGAATAGCATGCAAAACCTTTTCCAAAGTGTACCTGAAAAAGATTACACTTGATTATAATGATACTTTGTTGAATTCAATGAAATATTTAAAGAATTTGAACATTTTCCAACAATCTCAATTTTTAAAATAAGCAAATGCATTTAAGAAAATAAACAAGGTCCTTGCCTACTGGCAACTGTAGATACCACTTCAATTTTGCTATCAATATCCAAAAAATAAACAATACCAATGTCTTTGTGTGATTTTTTTCCCCCCACAATTAGCAATATGTCAACAAAAGTGTGCATTAAATATACTGTATAAATGTTACCTTTGATCTGGAGGAATTGCCTCATGCTTCCGTGAAGTAATTACAGAAATTTGGCTTTATCACATGACAGGAAGTGAAGTAACTTTCTGGTGTGTCTACAAAGGTCATTCATACAATTATGTTCTTCCATGTGTAACTATGTAAAAATCTTTATAATTCTTTACTACGTTTTTATAAAAGAGAAAATAAGTTGCTGGGTTAAAATTAGAAATAATAATTAAAACAGGAAAAGAGATATTTTGAGCTTAAGCATGGGATTAGGTATAGTTTTATTTTAACATAATGTAAGTGAAATGATGTGACACAGGGCGCTGGTCATTCACTCCCCCCAATTACAATCCCTGCCGGACCTGAGACTCAAACCCACAACCTTCAGGTTACAAGTCCGACTCTCTAACCATTAGGCCACGACTGCCCCTGCTCATAGTTAATATAGTTAAGTATACAGGTAATGAACCTCTTCCTGCTTTCTTTAATGTCTAACAAAGTTTAAAACTAATAGACGTGTGTCTTTGTGTTCTTGCAGAGGAAATTAGGTTTTGGGCAAAACTTTTTTGCTTTTTTAGCAGAATTCATAATCAAGCTTCACAAAAGTTCCTGTAGCTGCAAAAGCATGAGTGATCCACCATATTTAACATTGGGCATGCAGTGGTGCCAAAATCTACAGTTTACCCATATAGCATTTACAGTTTGTCACAGGAGACATCTGAAAACTACGCTTTTCTACCCTTTCAGATAAAGGAGTGATCAGACGAAATGCGAAAAAAAAATTTGCCAGGCAGAAAAGCTGATTCAGCGAATGGAAAATGATTCAGGATGTGGAAGACTCTGGTAGCGGTCATTTTCATTTCACAACAGCTTGATCTAGCGAACTTTGACCTGTGAATTTGAATCTTAGTTTTGTGAGCCAAAAGAAAACAGGAAGGTGGGACCGTGGTGCCTTTAGCTGCAAATTATTACGTAGCGGTCACACCGGACATTTGCCTTGCTATTTTCTTACTGTTGTTTAGTGCACATCTGGGGAAAAGTAGCTAATTAATGTTAACCCTACTTCCTGTCTGAAATCACAACTGTCAGAGACATGCATACTTATACTACAGGAAAGAAGCTTAGAAAAGGATTTCATCTTTCAGAACATCTCTGAATGGTCAAATGTGACGAAATGACATTCCTTATTTTCTTGTTGTTCACCTGAATCTAAATTAGTGAAGTAGCATCAACTATTGATTATTGGAGGCTTTTACTTATAGTGTAGATTTTAGATATTAACTTAGTAGTAGGCCAGTATTAGTGAGTATTTACATTTTTTTTAAAAGCATTTTATTAAGGAATCTATTTAATCATAATGCTGGTTGCAGTCTGAAGTCTTTTATTGTCATTTCTGTTATGATGATGGGTATTGGACATAATCTTATACCTTTAAGTAACTTTCTTTTGGTTTGTTTTTGACAGCTGTTGGAAGATTGCCATTGTGTGCGGGATGCAGACAGCACATTTATGATGAACAGTACCTGCAGGCCCTCAATACTGACTGGCACACCGTTTGCTTCAGGTTGGTTATATTTTGTCTTCATCACTGTATGAAAATGGAAATTCTAGAGAGAAAATGTAGCCCAGGAGAGCCAAATGCATGTGGATGTAATTGCACAGTCTCTTTATTAGGGCCAGGGGTGAACAAACCACTATCTTGGGACAAGCACATCTTGTGTCTGGGCTATTAGTATTTAATTTGTAGTTGCCCAGTGGGGAAAGTAGGTTCAACAACCAGTAAAAGGAAAAAAAAAAAAAAAAAAAAAACCTTCTTCCTGGAACTTCTCATTCTGAATCCCAACGCCTGCTGCTGGTTGATAGTAGAATGGCTGTTTTTTTTTTGGGCAGATTAATTAACATATATGGATGACGGACAGTCTTTTCAGAACCAGGAACATGCACATATGTGGTAACACTGACAAAACTGAGCAAAACCAAGTGCAGTATAAAAAGCTATCATATAACTCTCCTGCTTACCATTCGTAGTTAAACATGTCGAGAGAAAACAAAGATGCTAGACAGACTCTTTACATGTCACGCAAAGACAGGACACCAGAGCTTATAGCTGAAACACTAGCCAACTAACCCCCCCCCACCCCCCCAGAGGGGACAAACATGATGTGCTACATGATCATTACATTAGCTTAGCTACCACTTTTTAGCCTAGTGATTAGGTTTCCAGGAAAACAAAACATGGGACTGGGTAGCACACTGGAGCTTTTACTTATCTGGTGGACTAGTTAATACATTTATGACTTGTTCACCCCAGTAAGGCATGTCACATAGACATCAAATTTTTGGAATTCTGTTTACATATACATATGGTTACATACCTTGAATGAAAGTGGAGGTATTTCTAATATAAATGTTTTTTTAATGATAATATGCGCTTCTAAATATTTCTGATTATAGTAAAGAAAGTCTTAGCAGCCCAACACACAGCACAAGAGTTAGTAATAATATATGTGGATATTGTATGTTTTCATTTTGTTTTCTTTCATGGATTTAGACTGTTATCACCCTTATAGCATTTGTCTTCTTGTTTTCAGACTAAACTGCTCATTTTCTCATGTTTTCATGACTTTACTTGGCCATATACATCATCCAGGATCTGTTGAATGGGAGAAAAATTAAACCTTACATTATTGAGATTTTATTACAAATGCATATTTTACATCAGTCAGGGCCCCAATCCAACACTGATTATAGGTATTGGGCCTGATACAGATCTGGAATACTGGATCAGCATCAGATTGGATTTAACATCACTAGTGCATCCTTAGCTGAAAGACTGGGAGAGTGCTTACTCTAATGGTAGTGGTAATGGTAGCTGCTTACTCTAATGGTAGTGCTTACTCTAATGGTACTTTTTAAAGGGTTTGGCAGAATAATCTCATGCTGAATGTGGATCCCAGTTTAACATTCTGTTTAGCAGATTTTTATGATAACATGCTCTTAATTATTCACAGGACAGCATCTATCTGTGTTTGTTCTGTAACAATCTGGCGTCTGTGTTGCCTGGCTTGGCTTGTCAGTGCTTTCCTGGCTTTTTTTGCCAGCAACCCATTAAGAGCATGTTTGGTCAGCTGGTTTTGTTTTGATGACTGCACAATGCGTGCTTTTGTAGCAGTCCACAAACAAGAACTAATTTTATCACTTATAGAATAAGAATGCTATTTAGTTTTATTACATTTATCAAATGACATGGCAACATTTATCACAAGTATGTGACAAGTATTTAAATAAAGCATAACATGTACACAAGCATATTAACATATACATATAAAAAATATAGTTTTATACATATTAATTAGATGAAAAACATGTTGCCATACAGTAGTTTAGTTTTAAGAAATGAAACAATTGGCATGTGATATGATTATTTCGACTTCAGATGTAAAAAGGTAAAAGTTCAATGTACTATTCTTAAATAATAAGAATTACCTGAGAATAAATTTGTATTAGTTTTTGATGACTTTCAATGCCACTTTGTGTAGACTTTTAGACATTTAAATTTTACAATAATATTCATTTTTATTGTCAACACAAGTTGGAACACCAATTCTGTCATATAAATTTATCATATAAATTTTTTATTATGTCTATGCATTTAGATTGTCTAATTTGAAGCACAGC
Source organism: Pangasianodon hypophthalmus (assembly GCF_027358585.1). Classification (NCBI taxonomy): domain Eukaryota; kingdom Metazoa; phylum Chordata; class Actinopteri; order Siluriformes; family Pangasiidae; genus Pangasianodon; species Pangasianodon hypophthalmus. Next base: position 6,692,599 of record NC_069730.1, on the reverse strand, counting down.
TTCAAATTCTTTATTCAGTTTAGACTAGAAACGTATAAACTCGAAAAATTTAATTAAAATATCAAAGTAAAATTACAAGGAAGATTCACAAAGGAAAAAGAAGTATGCCTCAAATCACACACTGATTTTAGTTACTGATGTAAATTAGTGCTTCTTTTCAATAACAGATTTATTTCTCAAATGTTAACTCTGATGATACAGATTAGCTGGATACTAATAGCTAGCAAACATTTGAGAAATTAGGAATTAGCTGAGGCTAAAAAAACCAGCAGCTTTATTCCTCATCTCTCAAATATTAGCCAGGATGATAATAACTCGGAATATACAAACTAGCAGAATACTAATAGCTAGCTAACATATGAGAGATTAGAAATTAGCTAAGACTAAAAAAAAACAGCAACTTTATTCCTCATCTCTCAAATGTTAGTTAGCATGTTAACTCTGACGATACAAACCAGCAGAATGCTAACAGCTAGTTAACGTGTGAGAGATTAGAAATTAGCTAAGACAAAAAAAAAAAACACCAGCTTTATTCTTCATCTCTCAAATGTTAGCTAGCATGAGAATAACTGACGACACAAACTAGTGAAATAGCAATAGCTAGCTGTCATAGTACAAAGTGCCTTGATAAATACAAAATGTATGTAGCAGCAGAGATATTATAGTTATGAGTACTGTGTCTCATTCTTGCTGTCACATCTGTTAAACTCCTTGAAGCTGTCTGATGCTAGAGTCTCCTTATGACTTATTGAGAATTGTAGTCATGCTTGAAAGTATACTGAGGAAACATGAGGGTTTTTTTCCAGTCCAAACTACTAAACGAAAGAAAAACCCCTCAGTGTCTATGCTGAGAGTCATATTAACAACTCAAGTCAAGTGGCTTTATTGTCATTTCAACCATATACAGCTAGTTAGTACACATTGAAAGGAAACAACAGACCATGGTTCTGCATAAAACAACACAGATCTACAACAGACTACACATTTCTACATAAAGTGCAAGTGCAAACATGTGCAAAGAGCACAAGACAGTATAAT